>NC_143583.1:212244809-212562738 GCF_048544385.1 Mastigoproctus giganteus
CTAGTTGCATTAAAAAGCTTGAAAGATACAACAACAACAACAACAACATGTGAAAATATATTTTCCAGCGTGTCAGAAGCAATAGACAGTCTCAGATTGAACTGGGATTTGCTATCAAGTACCGAACATATTTTTAGTGCCATTCATCTTATGACAGATGGCACTAAAAATATGGTTGGTACTAAAATTGGGTTCATGGGTCAGCTTCATAAATATCTTGAGAGTAAAAATATTAAAAACCAATGCAATTTCATTGTATAATTCACCAGCAGTCTTTGTGCGGAAAATTTTTGGGCGTAGATTAAGTCCTGTCAACTGCAATATCAGCCGTAAATTTTATTTGCAAGACTGGTCTGAATCATCGGCAATTCAAAAATTTCCTTGAAACTATTGAGGCTGAATACGGTGATGATTTGTTGTACCACACTGAAGTACAATGGTTGAGTTGTGGTAATGTGTTGAAGAGATTTTTTGAACTTAGGATCAAAACAGAACTATTTATGAACGAAAAATTGAAACCTGTTCTGGAACTGTCAGATCTCAAATGGTTGTGGCACCTTGCCTTTTTAACAGACAGATGTGAACACCTGAATTTTCTTAATATGAAACTATAAGGATGAGACAAACTTGTCAATGAATTGTATTATAATGTCAGAGCTTAAATAAAACTGGAGTTATTTAAAAGTCAACTACTTGAGAAAAATTTTTCACATTTTCCATGTTATGATAATTTATCTAAAAATATGCCTAGTTGTAATTTTTATACCGAAAATTTTGTTCAAAACAGTTTGTTGCAGGAAAATTTTGCGGCTAGATTTTCTCATTTTAAAAAAAATTCAAGGGTGTTTGAGCTTTATCAAAATCTGTTTGATGTACCCATGATGAGAATTTACAATTAGAGTTGGTAGATCTTCAAACTGAATACAATATTTAAAAATGAAAATCTAATTCAATTTTATTCAACATTATCTGAGTCAGATTATCCAAAAATTAAAAAATTTGCAAAAAAGGTCACATGAATTTTCGGAAGTACATGTATATGTAAGCAGACCTTTTCAAAAATGAAATATGTAAAATCAAAAATACGATCATGTCTAAATGAGCTGCATTTACATGACTTTTTAAGAATTGGAACTAGTAGTTTAAAACCTGATATTATGAAACTTAGTTGCCATCTACAACCACATTCATCTCATTAATTATAATTTTGTTGTATTACTAAATGTATTTTTGTGATTAGTATAAGAAATAAGTAATAATTAAAATTTGATATAAACAAATAATTGGTGTATTTTAAATAACAAATCCATTGATTTATTTTTGAATCTGTAGATATAGATAAGCATAAAATTTGTTTCTCTGCATAACATTAAATTTATGTAGAGAATGTAGTTTTCAGTAATTAGGAATTTTCTCCGGCCCAGCAAATATTCCAAAAATTCATGTGTGGCTCACTTCTCTAAAGGTTTGGGGACCCCTGCCCTAGGGTTAAAAATGAGTGTATAGGAAATCTATGTGCTAGAGACAATACATACATTATAACACTGCACAAGCCAACAATCATAAGAATAGCGTAATTAGGGCCCTATTGGATAGGTCTGGGTTTCATTGCAGCACCTCCGAGGATAGAATGGAAGAAATTAAATGTGTCACAGCAAATCTCAGAAGATCTTGGACAAACATATTCCAGAAGCTGAACACAGACAAAGATGAGAAGCATTCTCACCCACTGCTACCGCATACATTTGCTACTATCCAGGCTTAACAGAGCATATCTCTAGAATATTACGCACCTGTCAGATACGCTGTGTGCAGCTTCCAGGGTGGAGATTGCACACAGTCATGTCAAAGGTAAAATATTCTATACCTATTGAAGGTACAGGCAGGATTATATATGAGATCAAATGTCTGGACTGTGGGGAGTGCTATGTTGGAGAGATAGAAGGCAGGTTTAAAGGTCATATGGGGAAACATATTAGCACAATAAAGATTGCAGACTATGGGAAATATGCTGTGGCCTTAATGTCACACCGATCGAATTTGTACAGCAGTCTTCCATGTGCAACAGTATCAAAAGCTTTCCTGAAATCCAAGTATATGATATCAAAATTAATTGTTTGCATCCAGTTCCTTTGTGACCACATCGTAGTAGCCAATCAAATAGGTCAGACAAGACTTCCCCTTAACAAACCCATGCTGTGTCTGAACTATTACTGCATTCTTGTCTAAGTGATCCTGATTCACCTCTTTAACCAGTGACTCCATTATTTTCTCCAGAACAGAATTTAAACTAACACGTCTATAATTATTTGTGTTACCCTTCGCACCCCCTTTGTGAATTGGGGATACTTTTGCACACCTCCAGTCCATGGGGAACTCCCCTGATTAAGGATGCTCTCATAATATGGCTAAGGGTATGCTTATTTCCCTTCCTGCTTCCAACAATATAACTGGATAGATCCCAACTGCCCCAGGTGCTTTTTTATGTTTAACTTCAACAATTTCTCCTCCACTTTGCTCTCAGTTATTACAAAATCACTTATATCCCTGTTAGAGTTTGATAAACTTCTGGAATTACCCTCCTTGAATAACTTCTCATGTGGGAATGTAGATGCAAAATACTTATTCAGTTTATCAGCTACTTGACAGGATTCAATAGTTGAACCATCTATGTTAAGTGGACCAATCTGATTCATCCCCTTCCTCCTAGAGTTTACAACTCTTTGCTGTTTTTCTTGCATCCTTCGCCAAGGATTTCTCGTAGCCTGCCTAAGCTCTTTGTGACTTGATTACAGACTAGCTTATATCTGTAGTAGGCTTCTGTGTTGCTTGCTTCTGTAGTAAGCTTCTGTGTTTCTAGTAGCTTCCAAGATTAAGTCCCTGAAGCCTTCCCATTTAAACTTCACTGTTGGTAACATCAACAGTTGATCCAACTATATAGAATTTAAAAACTGTCCGAGACCACTGTAGTCACCTTTACGAAAAAAAAACCCCCTTCCCTTTACCCTTGATGGTAGTTATATCTTTAAGTAAATCCCACATCAGTACACTGTGATCACTGTCACCTAGTAGTTCCTTTATCTGCAAATCGTTAATGCATGAATAATCACCACTGATAATCAGATCAAGAGTATTACTCCCTCTGGTTACCTCTCGAACATGCTGCTGTAGAAAACAGTCATCAAATAAATCCAAAAAAGTATTGCTAGCATGCAAGTGACCAACCCAGAAGTTCCAGTCAATATCTGGAAAGTTAAAATCTCCCATTACAACACATTTTGATTTACTGGCCCACTATTTCTCTGCCCAACTGGGTATTTTACTTATCACAATCATTAGGCCTATACCACAATTCTACTTTAATTTTCCCTATCCTAGTGTTTATGTCACACCAAACAGACTCAACATTGCACTGTCCACCCATGTCAACTGAATGTACTTCCTTAGATTTTATGTGTTTCTTAACTAACAGCGCAACCTCTCCTCCCTTCCTATCCTGTCCTGTCTATTCTTTCTGTACACATTGCAATCCCCAAATTCCAATTCTGCACTGCTTATATCTGTGTAACACCATCTCTGATATCCCACAATATCAGCCTTTGATGTCTTGATCACCACTTTAAATTCATCAAATTTATTTACTTTACTTCTAGCCTAACCTAACACAGCCTATATATTTAATGGGCTGTAAAATATATTTTTCGGGCTGTAAAAATATATTTTATATTGTTTGTTATTTGGTTTTTAGGAGCATTAGCAACTAAGGCCATACTGCTCCAGGGATATGCGGTGGTCATTCCCTGACCTTTCCACATCCTCTGTATTTGGTGGCTCATGGGCTCGAACCCCGGTCTAATCAAGAAGCGTGTGCTACGCACTGCTGCTCCTGCCCACCTGGCTATGGAGGCGCCTCTCCTATTGTCTGGGCAGAATTGCAGACACTTTCAAATTTAACCCTAACTCGCAACTTTTTTTTTTTTTCCAGCATTGACCTGTACTTGTTAAGTAAATCTGCAGGTCTCTTACTCTTAAGGGCATTAGTGCCAACATGTACAACAATATCACCTTTTGTGCCCTTAAAAGAATATCTGTTCTACAACATCATCAACTTTTGCCCCTGGGAGACACACCCTGATTTTTGCATAATATATTCCCCATGTCCCTGACAATAGTGTCACCAATAATAACTAGTTCCTGGAACCAGCATATTCTGCCTTGGAGATTGCTGCTCTGTTACCTGATGCACAGGAGTGAGCTCTAGCATTCAGTTGGGCAGCTGAGAGCTTGATGGGACCCTCATTAATTTCTTCGAAGGCATCTAAGCCTACACCTGAAACTCTCATAGATGCCCATCAGAAAGCACAGTTGGCACCTAATTTCTTCACAGTCTCTGCACCTAACATGCACAAAGACATCCTCCTTGTCTAGATCATATCTTGTTCTAGAAAGGTCTACAAACATTTCATATCTCACACATTGTTTTAGACTGTGATGCATTGGAGAATTGCCCCCGTTCGATTCTTTCCCTAGCCACAGTACTACCACTTTGTGCTCGCTGCTTTGCTACTCTTGTCTGGGTCATGATTCCATTTAAGTATAACTTAATTAACAATGAAATTTAATAAGATTAATAAATTTTACTGATTAATTTATAATACTATACTAATCTAACAGATTTCTAATACAATGCTACGTATTTCGCTATGAAGTTCGGGATTTACGTTACGCTATTGTGTATTGTACAATGGCAGCAAGTTACAAATGTAAGACACTAAGTATTAACTTTCAAAGTCACTATCTAAATTCAAAATAAACCAAGGAGCTTGACTAGAACTATAAAGCTACTTACAGAACATAATTTAGTATAACAATTAAGTAAATAAAACGACTAAATATAAATAAAAACTTAGTATACGCTGGAGCTGCAAAAATCTTTGCCACCACGGTAATAACCTTGTACCATAAAAAAAAATAATAATAAAAAATATTAGTTAGCATCAGCATTATAGAGGCATACAATGCAAGAAAGCAAGCTTATGCAGCATCAGCCAAAAAAAAAAAAAAAAAAAAAAAAAACACTCCCACTTCACTCCTCCATTTGTTTCAAATGCCTGTCCAGCTCAGCCTTAAATTTATTTAGTCTGTCAACTTCCTAAACAAAAGATGGAAGTCTGTTCCACTAATCAACCACCCAGTGGCTAAATGTAAACTTCCACACATCTATTCTACAACTTTCTTTCCTCAATTTGAATCTATGCCCCGTCAAGTTCTCAATATGAGCAAGAGGAAGAATCCCATCAGCATTCAGCTTGCTCAACCCATTCAAGCCCTTATACAACTCAATCAGATCACCTCACAGGTGCCTACTCTCCAGGCGCTGCAATTTGCAGAACTTAAGCCTTTCTTGATAAGAGCACCCATTTGTTCCCCTCAGCAATCTTGCTGCCCTGCTTTGTACTCATTCTAGCACTTTACATCCTTCCTAAAATGAGCCCTCCAGACCTGTACACAGTACTCTAGGTACGGCCTGACCATTGCCTTGTAGAATGGGATAATCACCTCCCTGTCGCTGCTAGCAAAATTCCTATATATCACTGACAAGACTCCATGACCTGATATGGCCACGTCTGCACTTCTCAGCTAACTTCGCATTTGACTGCACAATTACCCCAGGTATTTTACACTTTCCATTTTCCTGAGTGTAGTACCACATAGTTGGTACATTTCTCTTGGGTTACTGATACCCATATGCAGTACTTTGCATTTGTCAATGTTAAACTTCAGCTGCCACTTCTCAGCCAATTTGCCCAACTTGTCTAGATCCAGTTGGAGCAGCATACTGTCTTTACTGTTGTTAACAAACCTGCCAACCTTTTATCATCCACAAACTTGGACTTTAATCCTAATATACATTCATCAATATCATTGATAAATACACAAAACAACAATGGGCCCAGCACCGAACAATGGGGAACTCCACTAATAACATTTGTTCACGAAGAGCAGTGTCCATTGGTTACCACTCTGTTGTCTCCCACTCAACCATCCCTTTATCCAATGTAGCAACTTACCCTTAATGCCACACCTCTTGAATTTGTATAGCAGTTTTCCATGTGGAACAGTATCAAAAGCTTTCCTAAAATCCAAGTATATGATATCAAAATTATTTTTGACATTCAGTTCCTTTGTGACCACAACATAGTATCCAATCAAATTGGTCAGACAAGACCTCCCTTTAACAAACCCATGCTGTATCTTAACTATTACTGCAGTCTTGTCTCGATGATCCTGCAATGCTTCTTTAACCAGTGTCTCCATTAATTTCCCTGTAAAACAAGTTAAACTAACAGATCTATAGTTAGTTGTCTCACCTTTTGAACCCTCTTTGTGAATAGGTGATACATTTGCACACCTCCAGTCCATGGGGACTTCCCTGAGTCCAAGGGAAGCTCTCATAATTATGGCTAAGGATTTGCTTACTTCCTTTGCTGCCTCCTTTAATATAACGGGATAGATCCCGTCCGCCCGAAGTGCCTTCCTTATGTTTAACTTCAACAATTTCTCCTCCAATTTGCTTTCAGTCATTACAAAATCATTTAGCTCCCTGTTAGAATTTGATAAACTTCTGGCACTCTCCTCATTGAATAACTCCTCATGTGTGAATGTAGATGCAAAATACTCATTCAGTTTATCAGGTACTTCAGCAGGATCATCAACAGTTGAACCATCGATATCCAGTGGTCCAATCTGATTCATCCCCTTCCTTCTAGAGTTTACATAAGTAAAGAACTCTTTGCTGTTTTTTTTTGCATCCTTTGCCAAAGATTTCTCGTAATCTGCCTTCGCCTGCCTAACCTCCTTTGTGACTTGATTACAGAGAAGCTTATATCTTCCATAGGCTTCTGTGTCACCTGATAATTTATATGCAACCCATACATTTTTCTTCTCTGCCACGAACCTCATTAATTCATCTGACATCCATTTAGGCCTGAACCTTGAACAGTATTTCTTAGTTGGAATGAAAAGCCTAGTAGCCTCCAAGATTATGTCCCGGAAGGCTTCCCATTTAGAATTCAATGTTGTAACATCATCAGTTGATCCCACTGTACAGAATTTAAAAACTGTCTGAAACCTCCTGTAGTCACTTTTACTAAAGCAAAAACCCTTCCCTTTAGCATTGATTGTAGTTACATCATTAACTAATTTCCATATCAGTACATTGTGATCACTGTCACAAAGTGATTTCTTTATCTGCAAATTCTTAATGTAAGAATAATCACTGCTATAATCAGATCAAGAGTATTACTCCCTCTGGTTGCCTCTCGAACATGCTGCTGTAGAAAACAGTCATCCAATAAATCCAAAAAAGTATTGCTAGTGTGTGAGTGACCAACCCACAAGTAGCAGTCAATATCTGGAAAGTTAAATTACCCCATTATGCCCCCCTCCCTTCCTGTACATTGTACTCCCCAATTTCCAATTCTGCACTGCTTACATCTGTGTGACACCACATCTCTGATATCCCAACAATATCTGCCTTTGATGTCTTGACTAGCACTTCAAGCTGATCAAATTTATTAACTATACCCCTAGCATTGGTGTACATGCAAGTATACATGCACCTGTTTCTACTCTTAGCTACCCTAACACAGCCAATGTATTTATTTGTTCCACTATGACTCCCAACAGTTCTGGGAATCTCCATTGTCTTGCTTTCCATGCTGCTGCTCATTCCAATAGACGCAGTGCAAGAATCACTTTTGCCTCTGCCTGCGGCCACTGTTACCCTTTTAATCTGTGTATCCCCCTCAAGCTTACAGTTTTTCGACCCACCTAACACTGCCTCGATAGCATCAGCAAATATTCTTGCACCATTTCTATATGTACCTGTAGAAACAGTCTCTCCTGTCAACAAGATGATATTTCATTGACTATTTTTCTTTGAGAAAAAAAAATTTCCTGGTATTGAATAATATGTGCATGCAGCATCAAGTGCACCAACCCCTGAAATCAAACCACTTTTTAAAACATTTTTTAATTAATAAAATTGTATAATATTATTATTATCTCTTTAATATTATTTAATTTAGCAAATTCCATCTAAAATCTATATAAATGAAATGGATTGCATGACTACCTGGCACTTCCTCATCTCTTAGCCTTCTTGCTTCTGCCAAAAGCTGCAGACTGCGTTCTTTGGCTTTTTTTGCTTGTTTAGTTAGTGCATCATCTGTTCCTGGGTATGCCTAAATTAAAATATGCAATGATTATTTTGATTCAAAATACATTTATAATACTGTACCACATTTTACAATAAATCCACACAGTGCAACCTGCTATATTATACAAATGGCTGGTTGATAATAAATCGATGCTCATGTTTGGGTTTCTAACAAACCAAATAAATAATTTGCATTTATATGCAAAAAGAAGTCTTTATGGATAGGAATACCAGAAATATTCCAAGTTATATTCTACAGGGATGTGATACACTTAAATAGAAAGAGCGCAAGAATATTTGCCGATGCTATTGAGGCAATGTTAGGTGGATCAAAAAACTGCTAGCTTGGGGGGATAAATGGACTAATAGATTAAGGGCTATACTAGGTGAGCACTTCAAGCGTGAGGTTCAGCTGGCATTGTGAATGCCTCCAAAACAGCAAACTGCACATAGCACTCCTAATGCCAGATCATTTCAAACTAGATGGGAAGCTTTCATTGGATATCACCAGCGACTCACTTTTTCGGTTCCCAGTTTCAAGAAGGATGTTGTTCAAGTTGAATGTATTGCACATTTATGTATAGTGTTGATTGCGAGTAGAAAGAGAAAACAACAATGGTGGCTTCATCCAGAAAATTCAAATAGGTTAAAAACAGGACAGTTTTATATTATGTATGAAACATGCAGGAAGTCCCCCGAGAATGTTTAGCGAAGGTAAAGAAAGCCTGCACGAGAAGCAGGCAAAAGTTCAATGAAATTTACCGGTAAAAGTACTTTACCATAACAGCATTTGAATTGTTGCTCGCTCGGTAAACAGATGGTGGGTGTTATCGGCCAGGAGTAGAAATTGAAACCCTCCTGAAGTGGAGGAGGTAACCTGACCTTTTTTCTTTAGAATCACTGGAACTAGTGGATAAATTGTTTATTAAGAAAAAAAAAAAAGGCAAAGGAAGCCCACGCAAGAAGCACGGCAATTTTTTAAAAAGTTTACCGGTGAAACTGCATTATGAACATTTTTTACGACAGCAGAACTTTCAATCTGACTCTGTTCATGATTCAGTTAGTTAATTCAATTAGTGATTCTAAAGAAAAAAGGTCAGGTTACCCCCCCACTTCGGAAGGTTTTCAAGCTCCCGTGGGATTCAACTTCTACTCCAGACTGATAACACCCACAGTCTGTTTACCGAGCAAGCAACAATACAAATGCCTTTTTGGCAAATTACTTTTACCAGTAAATTTTATCGAACTTTTGCGTGCTTCTCGTGCAGGCGTTCTTTACCTTAGCTGAAGGTTTTTTTTTTAAATTTATTTTTTATTTTACAGAATGTCAATACAGAGTTTTGATGAACTTCTAATTTTAATTAGTGATAAAAATGCAAAATTTTATACTGTGATGCAGAAATCAATACCAATGTTTACATCTATGCTTCATGTGCTGTACCAACAGGCCAACTCCTACTAATTGAAATATTTCTGCAATGCTATTTTCATTGTTTGTAAAATTATTTTATTTCTACCTGCTATTCTTATTCAGAGATTAAGGTATTTGTAAGACTTGGTGTCTTACAGAATTACTTTCAGTAACATAAAGAGTAACTTCCTGTTTGATTTTACCGCCCAGGACTTCTCAGAATAAAACGCCTATTGTTTTTGTCTTCCCACCACTTGACATCATTTCCAGATGGAATATTGACAAGTACTTCCCATCCATCTGAAGCTTAAAACATTTTCCACTACCCACACTGGAAGGGATTACTTTCCATGCAATAAAGGATTAGTATCGTTTGATTTTATGAATGTTCATAAGAAGACACCAGTTTTCAAAGCTATCAAGAGAAATATTTTCTTGAAATTTAGTTAGAAGTCAAATATACATCCAGAAAACGTGCTGTACTGTATTGTTCCCTAAAAACAATTGCAATGAAGCAAACTTTTTTTTTTAATCAAATGTGCATTGCAGTGTTATCAGTTTTACACCAGTTTTTCCTTGATTTTGTGTTAGTGGATACAAATTGAAGAAAGGAAGTGCAATCTTTTCGTTCAAAAACAATCTGTTGCAATTCTTTCGGTAATGTTTTTTATGCCACAAAACATTTATGTGCATTTTTTTTTTTCCCACTATCACGCTGACAATGACTCTGTACTTTGCGGCTTAATGTGTGCTTTCATTGCTTTCACAATACTTTTCAAAAATACCACACTGAAGTTATATTTGAAATGAAAGGTTCAAAATTTGTTTTGGAAGAATACTGCACATGATTCATTTTTGTTAATGCTGACATTAGTTGTACTGTTGAAGTGGATATTCCTCAGCAGTTCTCCGATTACTGTTTATCTTATTTAATAATAATAAGGTTTTTTCACTTAAATTATATACATTCGTGGTTCTGTACACAGATAACCATAGAAATCTACCAATAAATTTCACCACAAGTGAGAAAACTTGTATTTCATTAACTAATGAAACAGTACTAAAAGAGAAGCAATATTTACAAAAAAAATATAAGGTTTAGAACTGAGCTTTCTGATTCTTCTCATCATTACAAAATCGTAATACTAAGAGCTCATCCCAGTTTGGAAACATTTCTTTATCCAATTTCAATACAACACTTGCTTTTATTTATTTGCTGGAGTAGTCTTTTTAATAACATGTGGTATGAGGGAGGCCTCCTTTCCACCTCAAAAATAAACTCCTTCAAACATAGTCTTCCCCAAAGTATAATACACAAACAAATTAATGCCAACCATCCCATGCATGGGTAAAATGCCTGCACAGGCGATAAAAATGGCAAGGCATTTGCAACTGCAATGCCTCCAATGGTGTTGGCAGGTGATCAATGCCAGTAACATTGTCTAAAGTGACGTTCGAAGCACCTTTCTAGTTTGCATGCCTTTACCTCCTGCTTCCAGTAAAACTGGGTGTTAGAAGGAGTTGCCGAAGCCGTGCTACAAGGACTCATCTAGTATAGCCCTAACAGTAACTGCAGGCAAAGGTGAAAGTGATTCTTGCACAGCTTCTATGGGAATGAGCAGCAGCATGGAAAGCAAGGCAATGGAGATTTCCAGGACTGTTGTGAGCCATAGTGGAACAAATAAATACATGGGCTGTGTTAAGGTAACACAGAGTAGGTGCATGTATACTTGCATGTACACCAATGCTAGAAGTATACAGCAGGCCCCCATTTATGCTGATTCGCTATAACGCTGATCTTATATTATAACCCGTATCTGACTATAACGCTGATCTATATTATAACCTGTATCTGACTATAACGCTGTCACAGATCACTATAACGCTCTTTTACAGATTGCATTTTTGGCATATTTAACGAAATCGTTTCATTTGATGGAGTCGATAGCTTGAAAATGAATATAAAAATACGGTTAAAACGTTTCCCATGCCGACTTGAGAAATATTCCCACGCTCAGTGAAATTCTCTCGCATGCTAATTTAATTGCAGTACAGTAACTTGCTACATAGTGTTCCGAGATCAACATTTTAAAAAATGATCACATATACTGCTTGTAATATTTACCCTATATGCATTTATCCGAAGTCTATTCATCACTCAGTACAGTATCAGACATCGTGCGTAACGGACAGTTTACTTGAACATTGTATCATAATTAATGCAACCAATGCAGTTACATTTTTGAAGAGTTAATAATGGCCAATAAGAATGAAAAAGCAACAACGTCTGGGCGCAGTACAAAGACTATAAATGTAAGAAAAATACTACTGAATTTGAAAATTAAATTAGACGTTTTGAAGCAAATCGATCCGGTCAAAGACAAGCGGATGTGTGCCATAATTTAGAACTTGCAAGTTTAACTGTAAGAACAATTATGAAAAAATAAAGAATTAATTTTAGCAGTGGGAAAGATAGCTGTTCCACCAAGCAACTAGGACTAGGCCAGCTATTAGGATTGAAATGGAAAGACTAACTAATTTTATTGAAGATAATATCCAATTCAGAATTCAGTTAAGTTAAATATTATAAATAATAAAAAAGAGAGAGAGATTAGCCTATGATGAAAACTCACATCTGAAGAAAACTCACATAAAAAAAAAAAAAAAAATTGGAACCATTTAAAACTAGTAAGGCTGGTTGAATAGATTTAAAACCCAGGGAGATGCCGCAAGTGCAGATCAAGGAGCCAAAACTTTCAAAAAAGAACTTGTTAAAATTATTGAAGAGGGGTATTGTGCGTTTT
Organism: Mastigoproctus giganteus; assembly: GCF_048544385.1. Classification (NCBI taxonomy): domain Eukaryota; kingdom Metazoa; phylum Arthropoda; class Arachnida; order Uropygi; family Thelyphonidae; genus Mastigoproctus; species Mastigoproctus giganteus. The sequence continues at coordinate 212,257,246 of NC_143583.1, forward strand.
ACTTCTCAATAAGTTTATAACATAGATGAAGCAGGCCTTTTGTGGAAACGAATGCCTAAAAGAAGTTCCATATTGAAAGAAGAAAAACATGCCAGGTTTCAAAGCGGCGAAGGATCGGTTGACTTTATTGTTGGGTGGTAATTAAACTGCGGGGGATTTAAAATTAATACCCCTTTTAGTTTATTTGGAAGAGGGCCAAAGTTCAACCCAAAATCAACACATTTTTCATAATTAAATTCATCAATTAAATTAAATCAATTTAGATCAATTAAATTCATGATTTTAATTGGAATTTTAAGTTTAATTTTGATACACAAGTAGTTACCATATAATTATATACGTATGTAATGCAGAATATTTTATATGTACAAATATTTGAATATTAAATATTTCTGACCGATATTTTGTGCATCTTTTCACTACCGTTTATTATTGATTGAGAAATATCCGATGGCACTGACCGCAACTCACAAATAGATATGTTACCTTATGGGAATGCAGCACTCCCTTAGCGCAGATTCACTTAGTGCTCTGTTTTTCTGGAACGTTTTATCAGCGTTAAGCGGGGGTCACCTGTAGTTAATAAATTTGATGAGCTTGAAGTGCTAGTCAAGACATCAAAGGCAGATATTGTTGGGATATCAGAGATGTGGTGTCACACAGATATAAGCAGTGCAGAATTGGAATTTGAGGAGTACAATGTGTACAGAAAGGCTAGACAGGACAGGAAGGGAGGAGCGGTTATGCTATTAGTTAAGAAACACATAAAATCTAAGGAAGTGCATCCAACTGATGTTGGTGGACAATGCAGTGTTGAGTCTGTTTGGTGTGACATAAGCACTGAGTAAGGAAAAATGAGTAGGTGTGTGTTATTGGCCTAATGAATCTGATGAGTATAATGAGAAATTGTGCAGAGAAATAAGAGTGGGCCAGTAAATCAGAATGTCTTATAATGGGGGATTTTAACTTTTCAGATATTGACTGGAACTTGTGGGTTGATCCCTCACACACTAGTAAGGCTTTTGTGGATTTATTTGATGACTGTTTTCTATAGCAACATGTTCGAGAAGAAACCAGAAGGACTAATACTCTTGATGTGATTATCAGCAGTGATTATTCATGCATTAAGAATTTGCATATAAAGGAACCACTGGGTGACAGTGATCACAATGTACTTATGTGACGATTACTTAAAGATGTAACTACCATCAAGGCTAAAAGGAAGGGCTTTCGTAAAGGTGACTACAAGGGTCTCAGACAGTTTTTAAATTTTCACAGCGAGATCAGCTGATGATGTTGCCAACGTGAGAGCAAAGTGGAGGAGAAATTGTTAAAGTTAAACATAAAAAAGGCACCTGGGGTGAAACATATCTATCCAGTTATATTTAAGGAGGCAGCAAAGGAAGTAACCAACCCTTAGCCATAATTATGAGAGCTTCCTTGGACTCAGGTGAGGTCCCCATTGACTGGAGATGTGAAAATGTATCACCACTTCACAAACGGGGTTCAGAAGGTGACACAAGTAACTATAGACCTGTTAGTTTAACTTGTGTTCTGGAGAAAACAATGGAATTACTGGTTTAAAAAGCATTGCAGGATTATCTAGACAAGACCACAGTAATAGTTGAGACACAGCATGGGAGTTTTTGTCTGACCAATTTGATTGGATTGTATGATGTGGTCACAAAAGGAACTGAATGCCAAAAATAATTTTGATATCATATACTTGGATTTCAGGAAAGCTTTTGATACTGTTGCACATGGAAGACTGCTGTACAAATTGGAGAAGTATAGCATTAAGAGTAAGTTGCTACAATGGATAAAGGAATGGTTGAGTTCAAGATGACAAGAGTGGTAATCAATAGAAACTGCTTTTCGTGGACAAATGTTATTAGTGGAGTTCCCCAGGGTTCGGTGCTGGGCCCATTATTGTTTTGTATATTTATCAATGATATTGATGAAGGTATATCAGGTTTAATGTCCAAGTTTGCAGATGATACAAATGTTGGCAGGGTTGTTAACGACAGTATGCTACTCCAACTGGATCTAGACAAGTTGGGCAAATGGGCTGAGAAGTGGCAACTGAAGTTTAACATTGACAAATGCCAGGTACTCCATATGGGTAGCCATAATCCAAGAGAACCATACCAACTGATACTACACTCAGGGAAGTGGAAAGTGAAAAAGACCTGCACTACTCAGCAAATATGAAGTTTGCTGAGTAGTGCAGATGGGCTGTCAGGGCAGGTCATGAAGTCTTGCCAATGATATATAGGAATTTTGCTAGCAGGGACAGGGAGGTGATTATTCCCTTATACAAGGTAATCTTCAGGCCACACCTAGAGTACAGTGTACAGGTCTGGGGCCCTCATTTTAGAAAGGATGTAGAGTTGCTAGAACAAGTACAAAGAAGGGGAACAAAGGGATGCAGTTACCAAGAAAGGAATGCTAAAGTTCTGCAAATTGCAGAGCCTGGAGAGTAGACACCTGCGATGTGATCTGATTGAGGTGTATAAGAACGTGAATAGGATGAGCAAGCTGAATGCTGATGGGATTCATCCACTTGTTCACGGTGCTTCCATAGCTAGCTGGGCAGGAGCAGCAGTGCATAGCACACGCTTCTTGATTAGACCGGGGTTCGAGCCTATAACAACCAAATATGGAGGATGCAGAAAGGTCAGGAAATGACCACCGCATATCCCCGGAGCAATATGGCCTTAGTTGCTAATGCTCCTAAAAACCAAATAATAACAACCACCACCACTTGCTCAGATTAAGAACTTGAGGGGCATAGATTTAAATTGAGGAAAGACAGTTGTAGAATAGATGTACAGAAATTTGCCTTTAGGCAACGGGTTGATTGGTGGAACAGACTTCCATCTTTTGTTGTGGAAGTTGATAGCCTAAATAAATTTAAGACTGAGCTGGACAGGTATTAGGAATGAATGGAGGAGTGAAATCAGAGCTTTTTTTTTTTTTTTTTTTGGCTGATGCTACATAAGCTTGCTTTCTTGCATCATATGCCTCTACTAAAGCTAATGGCACAAAAGGTGATATTGTTGCACATGTTGCCACTAATGACATTAAGAGTAGGAGACCTGCAGACTTACTTAACAAATACAGGTCAATGTTAAGAAAACGTTACAAGTTAGTACTGAATTTGAAAGTGTTTACAATTCTACCCAAACATGTTAGGAGGGAGAGAGTCAGTTTAGTCAATTCAATCAATTCAGACCTGGAGAGACTGTGCAATGTTCATGACATATAATTTTTCTCAGTGTGGTCTGTGCTTGTTGCCAGGAAAGCTGCTTCTATGGGGAAGGTATACACTGAAATAGAAAGGCTGCAAGGATATTTTCTGACTATCGAGGCAGTGTTAGGTGGGTAGCAAAATTTCTAGTTTCGGGTAATACACAGACTAATAGATTACCAATAGTTTCAGGCAGAAGTAGCCTTGAAAGCAAGGTGATGGAGATTTCAAGTACTGCTGGGAGTCATCATGAAACTAATACATGGGCTGTTAGGATAACTAAGAGTAAGAACAGGTGCATGTATACTCTCATATAAACCAATTTGATGAATTTGAAGTTTTGGTCAAATGCATCAAATGCAGACAATGTTGGGATTTCAGAGGTGTCTCTCAGATATATTAGGAATGCAGAATTTGAATATTGGGAATACAATGTATACAGAAAGAACAGATAGGATACGAGGGTGATGGAAGGAGTTATGTTCTTAGTTAATAAGCACAAATTCTACAGCAGTGCATCCAGTTGACATGGGTGGGCAGTGCAACATTGAGTCAGTTTGGTGTGACATAAGCACTGGGAAAGCAAAAATGAAAGTAAGAGATGATTAAAGTCATGATGAATTTGATAAATACAATGAACAACTGTACATAGAAATAGAGTGAGCCAGTAAATCAGAATGTCTTATAATGGAGGATTTTAATTTTCCAGATATTGATTGGAACTTGTGGTTTGGTCACTCGCATGCTAGCAATACTTTTCTGGATTTATTCGATGACTGTTTTCTACAGCAGCATATTCGAGAGGCAACCAGAGGGAGTAATACTCTTAGCATTAGCATAAGTAGAGGCATATGATGCAAGAAAGCAAGGTTATGCAGCATCAGAGAAAAAAAAAAAAAAACAAAAAAAAAACCACTTCCACTTCACCCTTCCGTTTGTTCAAAATACCTGTCCAGCTGAGCCTTAAATTTATTTAGGCTATCAACTTCCACAACAAGGGGTGGAAGTCTGTTCCACCAACCAACTACCCGCTGGCTAAACGCAAATTTCCGCACATCTATCCTACATCTGTCTTTCCTCAATTTGAATTTATGTCCTCTCAGGTGATTATTCTGAGCAAGAGGAAGAATCCCATCGGCATTGAGCATGCTCAAACCATTCAAGGCTTTATGCACCTCTATCAGATCGCCTCGTCTCCAGACACTGTAATTTGCAGAACTTAAGCCTTTCTTCATAAGAGCAACCCTTTGTTCCATTCACTAATCTTGTTGCCCTTCTCTGTACTCGTTCCAGCAGCTCTACATCCTTCTTGAAATGAGGCCTCCAGACCTGTATACAGTACTCAAGGTGTGGCCCGACCATTGCCTTATACAAGGGAATAATCACCTCCTTATCCCTGCTAGAAAAATTCCTGTATATCATTGACAAGACACCAGAGGCTACTCTTGCAGCTCTTGATCTCATTATCAGCAGTGCTTATTCGTGGATGAAGAATTTGCAGATAAAGGAACCACTAGGTGTCGGTGTTCATAGTGTACTGATGTGAGATATACTTAAAGATGTAGCTACAATCCAGGGTAAAAGGAAGGGTTTTTGTAAAGGTGACTACATTGGTCCCAGACAGTTTTTAAATTCTATACAGTGGGATCAACTGATGATGTTACCAAAGGTGAATTCTAAATGAGGAGCCGTCAGTGACTTAATCTCGGCAGCCCATTAGGCTTTTCATACCAACTAAGAAATACTGTTCAAGGTTCAGGACGAAATGGATGTCGGATGAATTAATGTTGTTCTTGGCAGAGAAGTAAAATGCATGGGATGCATATAAATTATCAACTGGCAGATATAAGCTAGTCAGTAATCAAGTCACAAAGGTGGTTAGGCAGGCAAAGAGAAATCTTTGGCAAAGGATGCAAAGAAAAACAAGAGTTCTTTACCTATATAAACTCTAGAAGGAAAGGGATGAATCAGATTGGTCCATTTAACATAGATGGTTCGACTATTGATGATCCTTCTCAAGTAGCTGATAAACTGAATGAGTATTTTGCATCTACATTCACACATAAGGAGTTATTCAAGAAGGAGAATGCCAGATGTTTATCAAACTCTAACAGGGAGCTAAGTGATTTTGTAATAACTGAGAGCAAAGTGGTGGAGAAATTGTTGAAGTTAAACATCAAAAAGGCTCCTAGGGCAGATGGAATCTATCCAGTTATAATGAACAAGGCACCAAGGGAAGTAAGTAAACCCTTAGCCATAATTATAAGAACATCCTTAGAGTCAGGGGAGGTCCCCATGGACTGGAGATGTGCAAATGTATCCCCAATTCACAAAGGGGGTTCAAAGGGTGACACAAATAATTACAGACCTGTTAGTTTAACTTCTGTTCCAAGGAAATTAATGGAGGCACTGGCTAAAGAAGCATTGCAGAATCATCTAGACAAGACTTCAGTTATAGTTCAGACACAGCATGGGTTTGTTAAGAGGAAGTCTTGTCTTACCAATTTGATTGGATACTATGATGTAGTCACAAAGGAACTGGATGCAAAAAATTTTGATATCATATACTTGGATTTCAGGAAAGCTTTTGATACTGTTGCACATGGACGACTGCTGTACAAATTGGAGTGGTATGGCATTAAAGGCAAGTTACTGCAATGGATAACGGGATGGTTGATAGGGAAACGGCAGAGAGTGGTAATAAATAGACACTACTCTACATGGACAAATGTTAATAGTAGAGTTCCCCAGGGTTCGGTGCTGGGCCTATTATTGTTTTGTGTATTTATCAATGATATCGATGAAGGTATATCAGGCTTAATATCCAAGTTTGCAGATGGTACAAAGGTTGCCAGGTTTGTTAATGACAGTACACTACTGCAACAGGATCTAGAAAAGTTAGGCAAATGGGTTGAGAAGTGTAAACTGAAGTTTAACATTGACAAATGCAAAGTACTCCATATGGGTAGGAGTAACCCAAGAGAAACGTACCAACTATGTGGTACTACACTCAGGGAGGTGGAGAATGAAAAAACCTGGTAGTAATTGTGCAGTCAGATATGAAGTTCTCTGAGCAGTGCAGATGGGCTGCCAGAGCAGGTCATGGAGTTTTCTCAATGATATATATAGGAATTTTGCTAGCAGAAACAAGGTGATTATCCCTTTGTATAAGGCAATGGTCAGGCCACACCTTGAGTACTGTGTACAGGTCTGGAGGCCTCATTTTAGGAAGGATGTAGAGTTGCTAGAATGAGTACAGAGAAGAGCAACAAGATTGGTGAGGGGAACAAAAGGGGGTGCGCTTATGTAGAAAGGCTTGAGTTTTGCAGATTACAATGTTCAGAGACTAGGCACCTGCAAGGTGATCTGATAGAGGTATATAAGGCCTTGAATTGTTTGAGCAGGCTCAATGCTGACAGGATAATTCCGCTTCCTCAGATTAAGAACCTGAGAAGGCAAAGATTCAAATTGAGGAAAGACAGTTGTAGAATAGATGTGTGGAAGTTTGCCTTTAGCCAGCGGATAGTTGATTGCTGGAACAGACTTCTGTCTGTTGTGGAAGTTGATAGCTTAAATAAATTTAAGGCTGAACTAGACAAACATTTGGAGTGACTGGATGGGTGAAATGGGAAGGGTTTTTTTTGGCTGATGCTGTATAAGCTTGCTTTCTTGCATTATAAACCTCAACTAAAAAATATAAAAAAAAGAAAAAAAGATACTTATGATTATGTCAAAAATTAATGGTATCTGTTAAACATTGAGCATAAAAAAACAATCATTTATTAATGAAAAAAAAATTCACCTTATTATATGCAACCACTGCACCAGCATCTGCTCGATTAGCAGCTTCTTCCGCTGCAGCAAGTGCATCAATAATTGCTTGGTAGGCCCTGGCAGCTTGCAGAGGAAATTCTGATACTTCTCGTGTTGCACTGAAAAGGCTAAATAAAAGAAAAATTTATTACTACTATTATTAGCCATGCAACAAATATGCATTAAAGCACATATATATTAAATGAAAAAAAAATTATAATTCAGTAACCATAAAATTTTTTTCTAATTTTTAATTATGTTTATTCTTTTTACCCTTTGGCTTGTGATTTTAAGCAGAAATGAAGACATGTTGCTATTTTGTTTGCAATACTGGCTGTTGACACCTGATGAGAGGCCAGTTTTGTAAGTTGCATGGCAACATCCTTATTTTGTCAATTTTTCATTACTTTTGTATTTATTTATCTCTTATTATATATTTTTTGTTATCTTCTATCCCCCTTCTGTCACTTTCTAGCTTCCTCAGTTTTTTCACTTTATTGTCCAGGTTTGCATAGGTTTAGCATTTTTGCTGCCTTTGACTGCACTTGGCCACTTCTCCTTTTTCCACTTTCTTGTTATTCTATTCAATGCATACATATATATATATAACCATGCTGATTTTTAATATTAATTCAGACACATTGTATAACCAATTTAAATTTTAGGACTGATGGTCCCTTTATACCTATAGTTCATTTTAAATTCAAATAACATAATTATATTTATATATAAATATATAATAACTTATATATACTTTATATAATATTCATTGTATTTTGATATCTTGTTCTACTGGTATAGAGTCACAGAAATGGATAACCCTAGTTACTAATTACTTTTACTGGTTGTTAGTCTCTGATTGAGTGCCCCTGGATGTATTCAGGAAGAAACTGGTATTTAAAAATTATTACTCCTATTATATTTCATATTCTTACTTCTTCCATAGTTCATACTTTTATTTTTATTTTAGCATTTAATCTATTTGGATTTAACAAATATATGCTATCAAATGTTATGGCACATTTTATATATATACACAATCTTTATATATATACATATATATATATACATATATATATATAATATTTTTTCATATATTTAGATATATTAAATATTATATATATAATAACTTGAAACTATGTATAAAAACAAAAAATATTATTCGTACAGTTCAACAAAATAAAGCTTGAAGAAGCTTTATGTGGAGATAAAATAAGCTATTATTTATACTCATAAGCTTATTTATATTCAAACTTATGTTTTTTTTTTTTGAATGAATGAAATAGGTGCTTTTAAAATGATTTCAGTCTTAACACATCACTGGGCTAAGTAAACAGGCATGCAATTCCTTGACTATTTAATTTCATATCCTACAGCCATATATAGTACAGCTTATATCTCTTATCTATGAAATACAAAAAAAAAAAAAAAATATATATATATATATATATATATATATATATATATATATATATATATATATATATACATATAGATATATATATATTTTTTATGAAAACCCCAAACACGAGAGGTATTCAAACCTATAGTACTTGGTACTGTGCTTAGGTTGGAGGTTGAGAAGATGAAAGAAGATATTTGTTGACATTAGACTTGAACTTCTGCAGACTGTAATTTTCAGGAAATATGTTGAAGGAAGGTTGTTCCAGAAAACAGCAGTTGGTGCCTCCATAGCCAGTGGGCAGGAGTGGCAGTGCATAGGACACGCTTCTTGATTAGACCAGGGTTCGAGCCCTTGACCACCAAATACGGAGGATGCAGAAAGGTCAGGGAATGACCACCGCATATCCCCAGAGAAATATGGCCTTAGTTGCTAATGCTTCTAAAAACCAAATAACAACAACAACAACAAAACAGCAGTTGAATGAATAAATGAAGAAGATGAAACATTTGTTCTGTAAGTTTGAAGTTGGACAGTAAATGGATGTTGGCCGGTGTTCGGACTGTTTTGAAAGAGAGATGGGAATAATAGAAGCCAATTCAGAAGAACAGTGTCCATGGAAGTATCTGTAGAAAAGGCATGCAGTAGAAACAGTATGTCTATGAGACAGAGTGGAGAGACTGTTAGAGAGGAGTCATTAAATAACCTAACTGCCCTCTTCTGAATGAAATCTAGAAGAGAGAGAGGTTTTGGGGGCACTGCCTCAGATGTGGGAACAATATTCCATGGTAGGGCAGATTTTCGATTTGTATAGAATGAACAGCTCTTTGGAAGAAAAGTAGTGCCGAGATTGAAAGAGAAAGCCAAGTTTTTTGGATGCGGAGGAAGCAATATTTGTAATGTGCTTGTGCCAAGAGAGATTAGAAGTCAGGGTAATCCCCAAAAGAGATATATCATTTTGCCTAGAAATCGGAGTGTCACTAAAGATAAGCATAGGAACAGAAGAATCCTTTTTGCGAGATATAAGACAAGACTGAGTTTTGGAAGGGTTGAAATCAACTAAATTGTCTTTGCCCCACTGGAGAATTACCTGAAGATCGGCATTTAAGGAATTGGTAGCAGATTTTCGAGAAGTTGAAGCTGATTGAGCAGGACAAGGTTTCTCAAAATGGAAAGTGGAATGCAATGTGCTATCATCGGCAAAACTATGGATAGGATTTCCAGTCAATGGAAGAAGGTCATTAATATTCAAGAGGAAAAGAGTGGGGGAAAGAACTGAACCTTGGGGAACAACAGCATTAGTGGAGAAGTTAGAAGACAGAGAGCCATCTACCATCACCCTCGTGAGCAATCGGAGAGAAAACTGGATAACCAATTACAAAAAACAGTTGACAAACCACAAGATGGAAGCTTCTTTAGAAGACCTTTATGCCAAACATAATCGAAAGCCTTTGAGATGCCAAGAGCAACTGCTTGTGTTTCACTGAAGTTTTCCATTGAATTTGTCCATAAATGGGGTAACATAAGCCAGAATATCACCAGTGGATTGACACTGATCAAATCCATACTGGTGATCATCGGACAGAAGGTTTCTAGGTAGTTTAAGAGTTGACTGTTAATTGATTTCTCCATTACTTTAGAAAGAGCAGAAGTAATTTTAATGGGACGATAATTGGATGGGAGGGATTTGTCACCCTTTTTAGGAACTGGTTGGATATGAGCAAATTTTCAAGCAGAAGGAAAAATACCTTTGGAAAAATAAAGTGAAAAAAGGCGGCAAAGAACAGTAGAAAGTTCAGGAGCACAGATTTCGAGAACAAGTGGAGAAATGCCATCAGGACCTGGAGCTTTCTTAGCATCAAGATTCGTCAAAATCCTTCTGACATCCTCTCGATGGAAGATCACAGGAGGTATTGAATGGCAGTGTGTTGGGAATGGTGGGAGGTGTTTTACCAAGATCATTAGTACATGAGTTGGAAGAAAAATGGGATGCTAGCAGGTCAGCTTTATCCTTGGCTGAAGTTACAACAGAACCATCTGGTTTGGACAGAGGTGGGAGCAGAGATGGGCAAAAGTTGCTGCCAACAGCTTTGGCAAGAGACCAAAATGCTCGGCTACCATTAGGGCAAGAAGCAAGTTTTCTACTCTTAGCCTGTTCAAACTCTAGTTTCGACTGATTAATAACTGCTTTACAATTGTTGCGAGCTTTGGTGTAGGCAGAAAATGAAATTGAAGAATTAGAAACAAGCCAATTACGATATGCAACATTTTTCTCTTGAACAGCCTTAGCACATTTATTGGAAAACCAAGGTTTAGATAAAGGACGAGATTTTAAAGTGGAGTGTGGGATAAAGGATTCCATTCCTGCAAGAATAATTTCACTGACACGATCTGAGCAAACGTTGACATCAGAAGTTTTGAAACAGTAATCCGACCAAGGAAAAGAAGAAAAGAAGTCTCGCAGGTCATCCCATTTTGCATTCTTTCAATGCCAAACAACACGAGGTTGGGAATAGCTATGAGATGAAGGCTCCATTGGATAAGAGATAATCACCAAGTTGTGATCTGAGGTGCCTAAAATACCACTCACTTCTGCTGTGTACTTTGAAGAGTTGATTGTGAGAAAAAGATCAAACATGTTGCCTATATGGTTAGGATTGTGCAGTATTCTTGTAGGTAAATGAACAATCTGTGCAAGGTCATTAGTAATTGCAAATGTCTCAGCATCTCGACCAGCTGGGTTGGTGTGACTAGAAAACGGAAGCCACCTGGAGTTGTGAACATTAAAATCACCAAGGAATATTAACTCACTGTTAGAAAAGCTGGACTGGAGAAAGTCAAGTTGCAAAGAGAGGAAGTCTAAGAGCTCGAAGTGATTAGTGGAGTTGGGAGAACAGTAGAGACAACAGATGAATTTGAACCAATGTGGTAGAGAGATTTTAAGCCAGAGAAGATCGAAGAGAGGAGATTCCAAATTACCAAGCCTCTGACAGGGAATATTGGAATGGACATATGCACAAGTACCACCTTTGAGGCGAAAGGAATCATACAGAAAATAATTTGGGCAACTGAGATGAGCAGTAGTTGAATCGACTGTAACTGAGATTCTGTCAGAAACAATACACAGGGTTTGCAGACTGCAAGTGGAAATGGACATCGTCGAGATTAGAATTGAGACCACGTATATTTGTGAAAAGAATTAGGAAGTGTTTGGGAGGTTTAGATCTTTTTGCAGATAAGCTTACTCTGTTAGTTTGACAATTCGTGGTGTATTCAATAGTAACAAAAGGTGGGGGGGGGGACATGCTGTATGAAGTAATGAAATTTTTGGATATGCTGTACACATGGTAAGAATATACCCAGATCCCTGACATAACGTGGCCTCAAACAATGCCCTCCCCCCACATACACATTACTCAGAATTCCTCCAGTCACTGTCAGGCAGAGTAGAGGTAGCAAGATTATACACTAGCTGATCCGGAAGCCTCCTAAAGAGATAGCAAGAGGTTCGGTCTGGTGTACTAACTAGCAGCAGACCTGCGAACACTGTTTTAGAGCTGTACCCTCGAAATATAAGGAAGATTGGATCTCGCCTTGATGTTCATCATAACCTCAAAATTCAACGGTCATATTGCATGATGGAAGAGATGGAGAAGGGTTGACTGGAACTTAGCTCTGGAGACTAAACATGGGTTCTATTATAATTATCTTTCTATTCAAAATATATATATATATTAAATAGAAAGTTTGGATGATTCAAAGTTGAACAAACATTAAAATTATTTCAAATTATCCAAACTTTAAATTAATTAATTCTTTTTTTTTTTTTTTTTTTATAGAACAGGAGGTTCAACAGCAGAAGAATAATTCAAAATAGCCAATATTTTGAATTATTCAACCTAAAAAATAGACATAATTCCCCACTATTTGGCATCTTTTAACTTATGAGTCAAACTGTCATTCAACTGCAAGGCGCTGTGTAATGGCTTTCCTGTCCTTCCACCATTAAGATGATGCAAGCAATTAAAAATGGTGTGGTGGGTGGGACCAAATTATATTAGAAATAAAACTGCAGCATACTTCCATTATGAGCAGTACTATTCATTTGTAATGCAACACTTATAATTAACGTAAATGCAGAATAAAATCTAATCTATTGATTACCATTAACTATTTTTGCTTCTTTTAGGATTAGTAAGACCAAATAATGTTAAGAAGTGGTGGCAATATTTTCTTCATCGGCCAAAAAATAAAAAATTAAATTAAAATAATTATTATAAATAAACAAAATTAAACAGAATATCCATATTATTCCCATTACAACAAGAGAAGGAATGGCAATGGGAGAGGCAACCTATTCCAGGTGAATTTCATGAAATCCAATGTTTTTATTCCCTCATATTCACACACCATAATTTGGTAATCCTTATTTTGAGAACTTTCCAGAAATTGTCTCTTTTCAGGTGTAGTCTCCAGATCTGCATGCAATTCTCACAATGCAGTCTAACTATCATCTTGTGTAGGAATATAATGACACCCTGCTCCTTACTGTTAAAGGTGTTAAAAATCATAGGGCACCCTATGCCTTCCTAGTTGCTGGTTAATACTTTATGAAAAATTTCATATCAAATTCAATAATGAATTTCTATTTCACCACATGCACAAACATTCAGAAGCAATAGCTTTAGTTCTTATTTTTTGGATCATATATGCAGTTGATTCAAGTAGTAGTAGTAATGGAGGCATCTGAGGCAATAAAGCAAACATATGAGATTATGAAGCACCAGCCAAAAAAAAAAAAAAACTAATTTCACACATCCATTCACACTCTAAACATTTGTCCAGTTCCTCCTTGAATTTATTTAAGATATCAACTTCCACAATGAGAGATGGAAATTTGTTCTAGCAAATTGACCACCTGCTGGCTAAAGGCAAATTTCCGCACATCTATTCTACAACTGTCTTTCCTCAATTTGAATTTATGCCCCCTCAAGGTTTGTAATCTGAGCAAGCAGAAGAATCCCATCAGAATTCAGCATGCTTCACTGAACACGAATAATCAGATCAAGAATATTACTCCCTCTGGTTGCCTCTTGAACATGCTGCTGTAGAAAACAATCATCCAATAAATCCACAAAAGTCTTGCTAGTGTGGAATTGACCAACTCAAGTTCCAGTCAATAAATGGAAATTTAAAATCCCCCATTATAAGACATTCTGATTTACTGGTCAACTCTCTCTTTCTCTGTACTTGATTGTGCTAATAGCAGAAATATTATACCTCAGAAGTTTCAAAAAGCACTTCTTAACTATGTACGAAATTGAAATTGAAAAGCACTTCTTTTTCTATGTATGAAATTGAAATATTATTTGAATAACACACTAATAATCAGCTACTGCTAAATCACCAACTTGCACACATGAAAACATGTTTACATGTTCTTATGTGTGCAAGTTGGTGATTTAACAGTATCAGCAAAAAAAAAAAAAAAAAAACCACAAACAAACAACCCTTCCCTTTTCACCCATCTGCTCACTCCAAATGTTTGTCTAGTTCAGCCTTAAATTTATTTAAGCTATCAACTTCCACAACAACAGATGGAAGTCTGTTCCAGCAATTAACTACTGCCATGACCTGCTCTGGTAGCCCATCTGCACGGCTCAGAGAACTTCATATATGACTGCACAATCCCCCCCCTCAGGTCTTTTTCATTCTCCACTTCCCTGAGTGTAGTATGACACAGTTGGTATGTTTCTCTTGGGTTATTGCTACCCACATGCAGTACTTTGAATTTGTCAATGTTAAATTTCAGTTGCCACTTCTAGCACTTCTGCCTAACTTTTCTAGATCCTGTTGTAGTAGTATACTGTCTTTACTGCCAACCTTTGTATAATCTGCAAACTTGGATATTAAGCCTGATATACCTTCATCAATATCATTGATAAATACACAAAACAACAACGGGTCCAGCACCGAACCCTGGGGAACTCCGCTAATAACATTAGTCCACGTAGAGCAGTGTCCATTTATTACCATTCTCTGCCATCTTCCACTCAAACATCCCTTTATCCATTGCAGTAAATTGCCCTTAATGCCATACCACTCCAATTTGTTCTTCCATGTCCAACAGTATCAAAAGATTTCCTGAAATCGAAGTATATAACATCAAATTTGTTTTGATATCATATACTAGTGCCTCCGTAACTGGGTGGGCAGGACAGCAGTGTGTAGCACACACTCCTTGATTAGACTGGGGTTCGATCCTGTGACTGCCAAATACGGAGGATGCAGAAAGGTCAGGGAATGACCACCGCATATCCCCAGAGCAATACGGTCTTAGTTGCTAATGCTCCTAAAAACCAAACAACAACAACAACAACATATCATATACTTGGGGATATATTTTCACATCTCCAGTCCATGGGGACCTCCCCTGACTAAGGATGCCCTCATAATTATGGCTAAGGGTTTGCTTACTTCCCTTACTGCCTCCTTCTTAATAACCGGATAGATTCCATCTTCCCAAGGTGCCTTTTTTATGTTTAACTTTAATAATTTCTCCTCCAATTTGCTCTCAGTTATTACAAAATCGCTTAGCTCCCTGTTAGAGGTTGATAATTTTCTGGCATTCCCCTACTTGAATAACTCCTCATGTGTGAATGTAGATGCCAAATACTCATTCAGTTAATCAGGTACTTGAGCAGGATCATCCCCCTTCCTTCTAGAGTTTACATAAGTAAAGAACTGTTTGCTGTTTTTCTTTGTGTCCTTTGCTAAAGCTTTCTCATAATTTGCCATCGATATTAGTATACAATCACGAAATATATTAGTATACATTCCGTTGATCTGTGGGTTTAGTGTTAGTTGTGGCAAATGGTACAAGGAAGCAAGCTTATATAGCCTCAGCTAAAAAAACCTCTAACCACATCAATTTTTCATCTATTCTAATAATCTGTCAAATACTTTAAATCCTGAAGACACTGATATAATAAAACCATTGTGTTTTTTTTTTATATTGCCATCTTATGTAAGTAATGTGATGTGTTGTCACTCTGTAATTTTAATGTATGATGTCCATTTTTTGTTAATATATTTGAAAATGTGCCATTGCTGAGTACATACAGATTTGTATCAGCCCTTGTATGCATGAATGTACATGTCCACTTACTGTCCATGCAGCTAAATGCTGAGCTTCTCAATGAGAGCTCTGTTATGCTGGAAAAAAAATCTAATTGGCTTTTGTTTTGTTAAAAATCCTGGAATGTCGCAGTTATGTATTATTACTTAACTTTTTGACACCAGTATAATTATATGAATGATGAATCACCAATTTTTTTACTTGATTAAATTGAGTTAAATATAACATCTGAAAGTAAAGAGTATAAAAAATTTTCAAAAGGAATTAAGATCTTTCTGCAGTGCTAAACTTTTGAATGAGGAATCATTAGTGATGTCTCTGGCTTCCTACTCTCTTATGCCTGTTTTGGTTAAAATACTAGAGTTTCTGTCCCCAACTCCTTTTAAGAATTGGCGAACACAAATTCTTGGCAGGAGCTGAGGGGAGAAACATCTTTTGGGAAGAGCTCTTTATTAGAAATGACATTAATAAAAGGTTTCTTACCCAGTTAAGGATTTTGCTTGTCTTTCTAAATCATCTGCATGTCTCTGGGCTGGAATAACATATTTATCTTTATATAAAGGATTCAGGTGTGATAAGATGCTTCGTATCTCCTCTAATTCATTGGTGCGATTGCCTAGATTTTTTAAAAGCCTTGGAAGATACTTAAAAAAAAAAAAAAAAAAAAAAAACCATACATGAGTGATCCAAGAAAAGTCCCGAATAGCAATAATTTGATATTACTGATATTATAGAACATTTATATTTTTTATTAAATTAAACATTAATATTATACCAAACTTTAAATTTACTAATCAAATAATTATTTATATATACTTATATTCTTTAATGAATAATTTAATTATTAGGCTCATTAGTATATATGTTCAGTGCCTATTATCTTCATGTCTATCTGCATTAAATAATTTGACATCCAGTGGATAGATTTTCATGAAATTTTATTTTTGACTATTTTAGAAAGATTTGTCAAGCCATTAAAAATTTTATTAAAATTGGGTAAAACAGAAATCCATTAATAATTATTATCATTTTTTTTTCTCATATACAGCATGTAGGACAGTGTTTCCCAGCCTTTATTTTCCCTCCAGTTAGAGATGATTTTCATATTTTATTATATGAAAATTATTATATATAATAATTTTTACATAATAATAATAATTACTATTTTTTTAGATACAATGATAAGTACATATGCTGTATATGTTAGGTGGTTATAGGTTGTACATCCCATCACTGTTAGCATTAGTAGAGGCATATGATACAAGAAAGCCAGCTTTTGCAGAATAAGCCAAAAAAAAAAAAAAAAACACTTCCATTTCATCCCTCCATTCGTTCAAAATATCTGTCCAGGTAAGCCTTAAATTTATTTAGGCTATAAACTTCCACAACAAGGGGTGGAAGTCTGTTCCACCAACAAACTACCCGCTGGCTAAAGGCAAATTTCCGCACATCTTTCCTACATCTGTCTTACCTCAATCTGAATTTATGCCCTCTCAGGTGATTATTCTGAGCAAGAGGAAGAATCCCATCGGCATTGAGCATGCTCAAACCATTCAACGCTTTATACACCTCTATCAGATCACCTCGCCGGTGCATGGTCTCCAGACTCTGTAATTTGCAAAACTTAAGCCTTTCTTCTTAAGAGCAACCCTTTGTTCCATTCACTAATCTTCTTGGCCTTCTCTGTACTCGTTCCAGCAGCTCTACATCCTTCTTGAAATGAGGCCTCCAGACCTGTATACAGTACTCAAGGTATGGCCTAACCATTGCCTTATACAAGGGAATAATCACATCCCTATCCCTACTAGAAACATTCCTGTATATCATTGACAAGACACCATGAGCTACTCTTGCAGCCCATCTGCACTGCTCAGAGAACTTCATATCTGCCTGCACAATTACCCCCAGGTCCTTTTCATTCTCTACCACTGTCATTGTAATACCACAGAGTTGATATGTTGCTCTGGGGTTGCTGTTTCCCATTATGTAGTACTTTACATTCGTAAAAGTTAAACTTCATTTGCCATCTCTCGGCCCATCTCTCGGCCCATCCTTTCCAAATCCTGTTGCAGCATCATACTGTCAGTAGTGTCCTTGACAACCCTGCCAACCTTTGTATCGTCTGCAAACTTGGACATTAAGCTTGATATACCATCATCAATATCATTTATAAATACAGAAAACAATAATGGACCCAACACTAAACCCTGAGGGACTCCACTAATAACATTAGTCCACGATGAGCAGTGTCCACTGATTACCAATCTGTCTTCCCTCCCTCAACCATCCCTTTATCCATAGCAGCAATTTGCCTCCAATGCCACACTGCTCCAATTTGTGCAGCAGTCTTCCATGTGCAACAGTATGAAAAGATCCAAATATATAATATCAAAGTTATTCCCTGCATCCAGTTCTTTTGTGACCGCATCATAGTATCCAATCAAATTGGTCAGGCAAGACTTTCCCTTAACAAAACCATGCTGTGTCTGAGCTATAATTGAAGCCTCTTCTAGATGATCCTGAAGTGCTTCTTTAACCAGTGCCTCCATTAATTTTCCTGGAATCTCCATTAATTTTCCAGAAATTAATCTCACAGGTCTATAATTACTTGTGTCAGCCTTTGATCCTCCTTTGTGAATTGGGGTCACATTTGCACATCTCCAGTCCATGGGTACCTCCCCTGAGTCCAAGGAAGCTCTCATAATTATGGCTAAGGGTTTGCTTATTTCCTTCGCAGCCTCCTTTAATATAACTGGATAGATCACATCCACCCCAGGTGCCTTTCTTGTATTTATCTTTAACAATTTGTCCTCCACTTTACTCTCAGTTATTACAAGATTATCTAGCTTACTGCCAGAGTTGAATACACCTCTGGCATTTTCCTTGCTGAATAACCCCTCATGTGTGAATGTAGATGCAAAATATTCATTTAGTTTGTTAACTGCCTGAGCAGGATCATCAACAGTAGAACCATCGATATCAAGTGGACCAATCTGATTCATCTGCTTCCTTCTAGAGTTTACGTAAGTAAAGAACTCTATGCCAGAGACGGATTTAACGGTGGGCGCACCGGGCGCGTGCCCTCGGCCCCGACTTCTGAAGGGCCCACGCAAAACCCCAACAAATTAGTTGAACATATTAGTTCAAAACTTTGTGATTATTATTATGCTATTATTAATTATATTATACAAATATTCAAATTTTATTGGAAATAAAACATTAATAATACATAATATTTTTTATTTATTTAAAAAATTGGTTAAAATGTATTTTTATTTTCTCTATCTCTCTCTTTTTTTAAGGGGCCCAATATTTTCTTCTGCGCCCGGGGCCTCAACCGACCTTAATCCGCTCCTGCTCTTTGCTGTTTTTCTTTGCATCCTTTGTCAAAGATTTCTCGTAATCTGCCTCCGCCTGCCTAACCTCCTTTGTAACTTGGTTACAGATCAGCTTATATCTATCATAGGCTTCTGTGTCACATGTTAATTTATATGCATCCCATATATTTTTCTTCTCTGCGTATATCCCATTAGTTCATCTGACTTCCATTTTGGTCTAAACGTTGAACAATATTTCTTAGTTGGTATGTAAAGCCTAGTAGCTTTCTAGATAAGTTCTTTGAATGCTTCCCATTTTGAATTTTTTGTTGATAACATCATCATCAGTTGATCCCACTGTATAGAATTTAAATACTGTCTGAGACCATCGTAGTCACCTTTATGAAAGCAGAAACCCTTCCCTTTACACTTGATGGTAGTTACCTCTTTGAGTAAATCCCACTTCAGCACACTGTGATCACTGCCACCGAGTGGTTCTTTTATCTGCAGATTCTTAATGCATGAAGAATCACTGCTGATAATCAGATCAAGAGTATTACTCCCTCTAGTTGCCTCCCGAACCTGCTGATGTAGAAAACAATCATCCAATAAATCCAGAAAAGCCTTGCTAGTGTGTGAGTGATCAACACACAAATTCCAGTCAAAATCTGGGAAATTAAAATCCTCCACTATAAGACTTTCTGATTTACTGGCCCAGTCTATTTCCCTGTACAGTTTCTTACTATACTCATCAGAGTCATCAGGTCAATAGCACACTCCTACTCTCAATGCTTATGTCACACCAAACTGACCCGACACTGCACTGTCCAGTGATGTTGACTGGCTTCACTTCCTTGAATTTTATGTGTTTCTTAACTAATAGCATAACCCCTCCTCCCTTCCTATCCTTTCTGTACACATTGTACTCCCCAAATTCCAGTTCTGCATTCCTTATATCTGTGTGACACCACGTCTTTGATATCCCAAAAATATCTGGCTTTCATGTTGTGAGCAATACTTAAATTCATCAAATTTATTAACAAAACTCCTAGTATTGGTGTACATGCAAGTATACATGCACCTGTTCCTATTCTTAGCTACCCTAACACAACCCATGTGTTTACTTGTACTGCAATGACTCCCAGCAGTCTCTGAAATATCGTGCATCTTGTTTTTCAGGCTGCTGTTCATTCCAATAGAAGCAGTGCAAGAATCACTTTCACCTCTGCCGGCGGCTACCATTAATCTATTAGTTCTTGCATCCCCCACCAAGCTAGCAGTTTTCCGACCCCCCTAACACTGCCTCGATAGCATCGGCAAATATTCTTGCACCATTTCTATTTAAGTGTATCCCATCCCTGCAGAAGCAGTCTCTTCTGTTAACAAGTACAGAACAGGCTGAAAAACATTCTACCCCTCGAGCCGTGCACAATCTTTCCAGGGCCGAATTGATTGACAAGGCTCTCATCATATACTCCCTCCTATGGTGTCTGGGCAGAATTGCAGACACTTTCAAATTTACCCTAATTTACGACTTTTTTTTCAACAGTGACCTGTACTTGTTAAGTAATTCTGCCAGTCTCCTACTCTTAATATCATCAGTGCCAACATGTACAACTATATCACCTTTTGTGCCCTTAAGAGATGATATCCGCTAAACGATGTCATCAACCTTTGCCCCTGGCAGACATACCCTGGTCCTGGTCCCCCTATCCTTTTTACAAAGCATGTTCCTCTTTTTCCTGACAATAGAATAACCAACAACTACTATTTCCTGTGGGACCAGCGTATTCTGCCTTGGGGGTTGTCGCTGTGTTGCGTGATGACCAAGTGCAAGCTCTGGCGTTGATGTGGGCAGCTGAGAGCTTGATGGGCCCCTCAATTTAGATCCTTCGAGGGCATCCACCCTGTCCTTTAAGCTGTCATATAGGCCCATAACAACGCTGAGTTGTCGCCTGATTTCTTTACACTCCTTGCATTGCGCGCACACACACACACACACACACACACACACACACACACACACACACACACACACACACACAGACAGAGAGAGAGAGAGAGAGAGAGAGAGAGAGAGAGAGAGAGAGGTCCCCTATTTCAATATCATGTCCCGTACCCGATTTCTCCACAATCATCATGCAAGTAGTGCATTTTAAAAGGCTGTCATTCAGACGGCAACTGCCCCCCTCAGTTCTCCCCTGAACCACAGCACTCCCATTAGCTTGAGCCTTTTGCTTTGCTGCTCTGGTCTGAGTCATGATTTCGATTTAATTTCAATAAAATTTCAATTTCAGTACAAATTAAAACCCTAAAATTGTATCCCAACACAGTTATAACGCTATATATATATTTTTCAGTATCCAGTATTATCTACGAGATCAGTTTATACAACTTTTGTATAAAGTTATGTATTAAATAATTATGTTATGTTTGTAATCTAAGTCGTTATATGTATTTAGTTAAAAGTACAACTTAATTGACAACGAAGTTTAACAAAATTAATAGATTTTACTGATTAATTGACAATATTATATTATATACTGTACTATACTAAGCTTACGCTATCTAGTTCGTTATATAACGTTGTGTCGAATAACAATGGCGGCAAGTTACGAACGGTAAATCTAACGACACTTAAGTATTAATTAACTTCCAAATCTCGCTGTCTCAATTCAGTACAAAACTAAGGATCCTGACTAGATCTATAAGCTACTTATAGAAAATAATTTGATGTAACAATTGGTCAATAAAACGGCTAAATATGGCTAAAAAACACGTGGTTTTTTTTTTTTTTTTTTTTATGTGAACCCCAAACACTAGAGGTATTAGAACCTATAGTACTTAGTACCGTGCTTGGGTTGGAGGTTGAGAAGACGAAAGAAGATATTTGTTGACATTGGACTTCAACTTCTGTTGATTGAAATTTTCAGGAAATATGTATTAAGGAAGGTTGTTCCAGAAAACGGCAGTTGAATGAATAAATGAGGAAGATGAAAAGTTGGTTCTGTGGGTTTGAAGTTGGACAGTAAATGGATGTTGGCTGGAGGCGGCACGTGTTCGGACTGTTTTGAAAGAGAGCGGGAATTATAGAAGCCAGTTCAGAAGAACAGTGCCCATGGAAGTATCTGTAGAAGAGGCATACAGCAGAAACAGTAAGTCTATGAGAAAGCAAGTAGAGAGCTCTGTTAGAGATGAATCATTAATTAACCTAACTGCCCTCTTCTGAATGGAATCAAGGAGCCTGAGAGAGGTTTTGGGGGCACCACCTCAGATGTGGGAACAGTATTTCATGGCAGGGCGGATTTGCGATTTATACAGAGTGAGCAGCTGTTTGGAAGAAAAGTAATGCCGAGAGCGAAGAAGAAAACCAAGTTTTTTAGATGCAGAGGAAGCAATATTTGTAATGTGCTTGCACCAAGAGAGATTAGAAGTCAGGGTAATCCCCAAAAGAGATATATCATTTTGCCTAGAAATTGGAGTGTCACCAAAAATAAGCATAGGAGCAGAAGAATCCTTTTTGCGAGATATAAGACAAGACTGAGTTTTAGACGGGTTGAAATCAACTAAGTTGTCTTTGCCCCACTGGAGAATTAACTGAAGATCGGCATTTAAGGAATTGGTAGCAGATTTTCGAGAATTTGAAGCTGATTGAGCAGGACAAGGTTTCTCAAAATGGAAAGTGGAATGCAATGTGCTTTCATCGGCAAAACTATGGATAGGATTTCCAGTGAATGGAAGAAGGTCATTAATATACAAGAGGAAAAGAGTGGGGGAAAGAACTGAACCTTGGGTGGCACCGGCATTAGTGGAGAAGTTAGAAGACCATCACCCTCAGTGAGCGATCAGTGAGAAAACTGGATAACCAATTACTAAAAATAGTTGGCAAACCATAAAATGGAAGCTTGTTTAGAAGACCTTTATGCCAAACACGATCAAAAGCCTTTGAGATGTCAAGAGCAACTACTTGTGTTTCACCAAACCTTTCCACTGAATTAGTCCATAAATGGGTTATATAAGCCAGAATATCACCAGTGGATCGACACTGACGGAATCCATACTGGCAATCATTGATCAGACGAAAGATTTCTCCATTACTTTAGAAAGAGTAGAAGTAATTGCAATGGGATGATAATTGGATGGGAGGGATTTGTCACCCTTTTTAGGAACTGGCTGGATATGAGCAAATTTCCAAGCAGAAGAAAAAACACCTTTGGAAAAGAAAGTGAAAAAAAGCAGCAAAGAATAGGAGTAAGTTCAGGAGCACAGGTTTTGAGAACAAATGGAGAAATACCATCAGGACTTGGAGCTTTCTTAGCATCATGATTCATCAAAATCCTTCTGATATCCTTTTGACAGAAGTCCACAGGAGGCATTGAATGGAGCGTGTTGGGAATGGTGGGAGGTGTTTTAAACAAGATGATTAATACATGAGCTGGAAGAAAAATTTGATGCTAGCAGGTCAGCTTTATCCTTGGCTGAAGTGACAACAGAACCATCTGGTTTGGACAGAGGTGGGAGCAGAGATGAGCAAAAGTTGCGGCCAATAGCTTTGGCAAGAAACCAGAATGCTTGGCTACCATTCGGGCAAGAAGCAAGTTTTCTATTCTTAGCCTGTTCAAACTCTAGTTTGGACTGATTAATAACTGCTTTACAATTGTTGCGAGCTTTGGTGTAGACAGAAAATGAAACTGAAGAATCAGAAACAAGCCAATTACGATATGCAACATTCTTCTCTTGAACAGCCTTAGCACATTTATTGGAAAACCAAGGTTTAGATAAAGGACGAGATTTTAAAGTGGAGTGTGGGATAAAGGATTCCATTCCTGGAAGAATAATTTCACTGACACGATTTGAGCAAACGTTGACATCAGAAGTTTTGAAACAGTAATCCGACCAAGGAAAAGAAGAAACTTTTCTTTTTGTTTTTTTTTCCTTGTCATCCCATTTTGCATTCTTGTAATGCCAAACAACATGAGGTTGGGAATAGCCATGAGATAAAGGTTCCATTGGAGAATAGACAATCACAAATTTGTGGTCTGAAGTGCCTAAAGGACCTCTCACTTCGACCGTGTACTTATAAGGATTGTTTGTGAGAAAAAGATCAAGCTCACTGGCTGTATGATTAGGATTGTCCAGTATTCTTGTAGGTAAATGAACAATCTGTGCTAGGTCATTATTACTTGCAAAAGCCTCAGCATCTCAACTGGAGAAAGTCAAGTTGCAAAGAGAGGAAGTCAAAGAGCTCCAAGTGATTAGTGGAGTTGGGAGAACGGTAGAGACAACAGATGAATTTGACACAATGAGGTAGAGAGATTTTAAGCCAGAGAAGATCAAAGTGAGGAGATTCCAAATTGTCAAGTCAATATCAAGACAGGGAATATCAGAATGGACATATGCACAAGCACCACCTTTGAGGGGAAAGGAATCATACAGCAAATAATTTGGGCACCTGAGATGAGCAGTAGTTGAATCAACCGATAACTGAGATTCTGTCAGAAAAAGTACATGGGGTTTGGTAGACTGCAAGTGGAAATGGACATTGTTGAAATTAGAATTGAGACCACGTATATTTGTGAAATGAATTAGGAAGTGCTTGAGAGGTTTAGATCTTTTCGCAGATAAGCTTGCTCTATTAGTTTGACAATTCATGGTGTATTCAATAGTAACAAAAAGTGGATGGGACATGCTGTATGAAGTAATGAAATTTTTGGATATGGCGTACACGTGGTAAGAATATACCCAGATCCTTGACATAACGTGGCCTCTACAATGCTCCCCACATATACACTACTCGGACTCCCTCCAGTCACTATCTGGCAGAGTAGAGGTAGCAAGATTATACACTAGCTGATCCGGAAGCCTCCTAAGAGAGTTACCAATAGGTTCGGTCCGGTGTACTAACTAGCGGCCGGCCTACGAACACCGTTTTAGAGCTGTACCCTCGAAATGTAAGGAATATTGGATCTCGCCACGACGTTCATCATAACCTCAAAAGTCATCAATCATACTGCATGATGGAAGAGATAGGAAATTGGACCGAAACTTAGCTCTAGCTAAGTTTCGGTCCAATTTATACAATTACCGACACTTTTATGCAATTACAAGGCCGAGTAAAGAATAAATACACCAGATTAATCAGAAAATCACAAAATAATGCTTTACTACTAATTTAATGGGATTGTTGCCTAACACACACAAAAAAGGTTCTCTTTTAATGCCATACCATGGTATCATTGACCCCATGTTATGAAACATTGACATAGGCTACCACATTTTTTTTTTTTTTTTATGAAAACTCCAAACGGGAGAGGTATTAGAACCTATAGTACTTAGTACCATGCTCGGTTGGAGGTTGAGAAGACATCAGAAGATATTTGTTGACATTAGACTTGAACTTCTGAGACTATAATTTTCAGGAAAGATATATGAAGGAAGATTGTTCCAGAAAATGGCAGTTGAATGAATAAACGAGGAAGATCAAAAGTTGGTTCTGTGAGTTTGAAGTTGGACGGTAAATCGTTGTTGGCTGGTGGCGGTACACGTTAGGACTATTTTGAAAGAGAGAGCGGGGATTATAGAAGCCAATTCAGAAGAACAGTGCCCATGGAAGTATCTGTAGAAAAGGCATGCAGCTGAAACAGTACATCTATGAGACAATGAGTGGAGAGATGCTGTTAGAGATGAGTCATTAATTAACTTAACCGCCCTCTTCAGAATGGAATCTAGAAGCCTGAGAGATGTTTTGGGGGCACCACCCCAGATGTGGGAACAATATTCCATGGCAGGGCAGATTTGCAATTTGTACAGAGTGAGCAGCTGTTTGGAAGAAAAATAATGCCGAGAGCGAAAGAGAAAGCCAAGTTTTTTAGATACAGAGGAAGCAATATTTGTAATGTGCTTGTGCTAAGAAGGATTACAAATCAGGGTAATCCTCAAAAGAGGTAAATCAACTTGCCTAGAAATTGGAGTGTCACCAAAGATAAGCATAGGAGCAGAAGAATCCTTTTTGCGAGATATAAGACTAGACTGTGTTTTACAAGGATTGAAATCAACTAAGTTGTCTTTGCCCCACTGGAGAATTACCTGGTGATCGACATTTAAGGAATTGGTAGCAGATATTCGAGAAGTTGAAGCTGATTGAGCAGGGCAAGGTTTCTCAAAATGGAAAGTGGAATGCGATGTGCTATCATCGGCAAAACTATGGATAGGATTTCCAGTTAGTGGAAGAAGGTCATTAATATATAAAAGGAAAAGTGTGGGGGAAAGAACTGAACCTTGTGGAACACCAGCATTAGTGAAGTTAGAATACAGAGAGCCATCTACCATCACCCTCACTGAGCAGTCAGAGATAAAACTGGATAACCAATCACAAAAAAACGCACGGCAAACCATAAGATGGAAGCTTCATTAGAAGACCTTTATGCCAAACATGATTGAAAGCTTTTGAGATGTCAAGAGCAACTGCTTGTGTTTCACTGAACTCTTCCATTGAATTTGTCCATAAGTGGGTAGCATAAGCCAGAATATCACCAGTGAATCAACACTGACGGAATCCATACTGGCGATCGTTGGTCAGACGGAAGGTTTGTAAGTAGTTTAAGAGTTGGCGGTTAATGGATTTCTCCATTACTTTAGAAAGAGTAGAATTAATTGCAATGGGACGATAATTGGATAGGAGGGATTTGTCACCCTTTTTAGGAACTGGCTGGATATGAGCAAATTTCCAAGCAGAATGAAAAACACCTTTGGAATAAGAAAGTGAAAAGAAGGCAGCAAAGAATAGGAGTAAGTTCAGGTGCACAGGTTTCGAGAACAAGTGGAGAAATCCCGTCAGGACCTGGAGCTTTCTTAGCATCAAGATTCGTCAAAATCCTTCTGACATCCCTTTGACAGAAGACCACAGGAGGCATTGAATGGAGCATGTAGGGAATGGTGGGAGATGTTTTACCAAGATCATTAATACATGAGTTGGAAAAAAAATGGGATGCTAACAGGACAGCTTTATGCTTGGCCGAAGTGACAACAGAACCATCTGATTTTGATAGAGGTGGGAGCAGAGATGGGTAAAAGGTGTGGCCAATAGCTTTGGCAAGAGACCAGAATTTTTGGCTACCATTAGGGCAAGATTTCTACTCTTAGCCTGTTTAAAATCTAATTTGGACTGATTAATAACTGCTTTACAATTGTTGCTATCTTTTGTGTAGGCAGAAAATATAACCAAAGAATTGGAAACAAGCCAATTACAACATGCAACATTCTTCTCCTGAACAGCCTTAGCATATTTATTGGAAAACCGAAGTTTAGATAAAGGATGAGATTTTAAATTGGAGTGTGGGATAAAGGATTCCATTCCTATAAGAATAATTTCACTGACACAATCTGAGAAAACATTGTCAGAAGTTTTGAAACAGTAGTCTGACCAATGAAAAGAAGAAAAGAAATCTCGCAGGTCATGCCATTTTGCAACCTTGTAATGCCAAACAACACGAGCTTGGGAATAGTCATGAGATAAAGGTTGCATTAGAGAAGAGACAATCACCAAGTTGTGATCTGAGGTGACTAAAGGACCACTCACTTCAACAGTGTACTTAGAAGGGTTGTTTGTGAGAAAAAGATCAAACGTGTTGGCTATATGGTTAGGATTGTCCAATATTCTTGTAGGTAAATGAACAATCTGTGCAAGGTCATTATTAATTGCAAATGCCTCAGCATCTCGACCAACTGGGTCAGTGTGACTAGAAAACTTAAGCCAGCTGGGGTTGTGAACATTAAAAATCACGAAAGAATATTACCTCACTGTTAGGAAAGTTGGACTGGAGAAAGTCAAGCTGCAAAGAGATGAAGTCTAAGAGCTCCAAGTGATTAGTGGAGTTGTGAGAATGGTAGAGACAACAGATGAATTTGACCCAATGAGGTACAGAGAAGATCGAAAAGGGATTGGGATCATAAAGAGATCAGGAGATTGGGTGCGAGAGTACATGTTACTGGATGCAAGAGTACATGTGAACAGGCGAAGTTTTTACGGCTCCAGCATATAGAGAAGTTTTTACTTTTTTATTGACTTAAATTGGCATATTAATTTAGAGTTGCTTTATATTCCTAGTAACAATACTTTAGTTTAAATTGAATTTAGATAGAGGTTTTGTAGGTTATTACTTAGTATCGGTAAGAGTGTCAAATCCACGTGTGGATTTGACACTCTTACCGATACATGTTTTGACATGTTTTGCAGCTCCCGCGATCGAAATGTTTTTAATTATACTTAGCCGCTTTATTGACTTAATTGTTAGATTAAATTATTTTCTATAAGTAGCTTATAGAACTAGTCAAGCTCCGTGGTTTATTTTGAATTTAGATAGCACGATTTGGAAAGTAAATAATACCTCGTGTCCGTAGATTAACCGTTCATAACTTGCCACCATTGTTATAAGATACAACATGTGCTAGCGTAAGGTTTAATGGAAAACTAGATAGCGAGTATAGTAGTATCAATTAATCAGTAAAATTTATTATTTATATTAAATTTCATTGTCAATTGAATTGTACTTTTTTTAACTAAATAAATATAGCAACCTAGTTATTACAAACGTAACATCATAAATTAATACATAAGTTGACAGGGATAAGAAAGTCATGTAACGTAACTCGGAGATAATATTCGATACCGAAATACATATAGTGTTACAACTGCATTGGGATATAGGTTTAGGGTTATATTTTGTATTCGAATTTTATTGAACTTGAATAGAAATCATAACTCAGACCAGAGCAGCAAAGCAAAATGCTCAAACTAGTGGAAGTATTGTGGCTCAGGAGAGAACTGAGGGGGGGGGGGCAGTTGTCCTCTGAATCACAGTCTATTGAAATGAACTGCTTGTTTGATGTTTGTGGAACAATCAGGAATGCTGGGAATGTCTTTGTGTGCGTGATGTAAGGAGTGCGAGGAAATCAGGTGCCAACTCGGCATTGTTATGGGCTTATATGAGAGCTTGACGGACAGGGTGGATGCCCTCTAAGGATTTAAATTGAGGGGGCCCATCAAGGTCTAATCTCCCCACACCAATGCCACAATCTTGCACTTGGACATCACATAACACAATGGCAACTCCCAAGGCAGAATGCGCTAGTCCCAAAGGAACTAGTTGTAGGTGACTATTGTCAGGGAAACGAGGAACATATTGTGCAAAAAGGATAGATGGAACAGGACCAAGGTATGTCTGCCAGGGGCAAAGGTTGATGATGTTGTAGGGCAGATATCATCCTTTAAGGGCACAAAGGGTGATATTGTTGTTTAGGTTGGCACTAATGATATTAAGAGTAGGAGACTGGCACTAATGATATTAAGAGTGGGAGACTGGCACTAATGATATTAAGAGTGGGAGACTGGCTGAATTACTTAACAAGTAGAGGACAATGCAGAAAAAAAGCCATGAGTTAGGGTTGAATTTGAAATTGATTGCAATTCTGCCCAAACACGATAGGAGGGAGTATACGATGAGAGCCATGTTGATCAATTCTGCCCTGGAGAGATTGTGCAAGGCTCAAGGGATAGAATTTTTCTCAGCCTGGTCTGTGCTTGTTAAAGGAGAGACTACTTCTACAGGGATGGGATACATTTAAATAGAAAGAGTGCAAGAATATTTGCTGGCAGAGTTAGGTGGGATATACATGGATACATATCCATGTATCCCCCCTAGCTTGGGGGGGATACATGGACTAATAGATTAACACTAGCCGCTGGCAGAGGTAAAAGTGATACTTGCACTACTTCTATTGAAATGCAATTGAGCAGCAGCCTGGAAAGCAAGGCAATGGCAATTTCCAGGACTGCTGGGAGTCATAGTGGAACAAGTAAATACATGGGCTGTGTTAGGGTATTTTGTGCATGTATACTTGCATGTACACTAATTCTAGGAGCATAGTTAATAAATTCGATGAGCTTGAAGTGCTAGTCAAGACATCAAAGGCAGATATTGTTGGAATATCAGAGACATGGTGTCACACAGACATAAGCAGTGCAGAACTGCAATTTGGAGAGTACAATGTGTACAGAAAGGATAGAGAGGACAGGAAGGGAGGAGGAGTTACGCTGTTAGTTAAGAAACAAAATCTAAGGAAGTGCATCCAATTGATGTTGGTGGACAATGCAATGTTGAGTCTGTTTGGTGTGACATAAGCACTGGGAAAGGAAAAATGTGTGTGTTATAAGCCTAGGTGTGTGTTATAAGCCTAATGAATCTGATGAGTATAATGAGCAATTGTGCAGAGAAATAGAGTGGGCCAGTGAATTAGAGTATCTTATAAAGGGGGATTTTAATTTCCCAGATATTGACTGGAATATGTGGGTTGGTCACTCACACAGACTAGCAAGGCTTTTGTGGACTTATTGGATGATTGTTTTCTACAGCAGCATGTTCGGAAGGCAACTAGAGGGAGTAATACTCTTGATCTGATTATCAGTAGTGATTCTTCTTGCCTCAAGAATCTGCAGATAAAGGAACCACTAAGTGACAGCGATCACAGTGTGCTGAAGTGGGATTTACTCAAAGAGGTAACTACCATCAAGGGTAAAGGGAAGGGTTTTTGCTTTCGTAAAGGTGACTATGGTGGTCTGAGACAGTATTTAAATTTTATAATGTGGAACCAACTGATGATGTTACCAACAGCAAATTCAAAGAATTAGTCTTGGAAGCTACTAGGCTTTTTATACCAAAAAAGAAATATTGTTCAAGATTTAGGCCTAAATGGATGTCAGATGAACTAATTAGACATGTGACAGAGAAGAAAAATGCATGGGATACATATAAATTAACATTGTGACCCAGAAACCTATGATAGATATAAGCTGGGCTGTAACCAAGTCACTTATTATTATTATTAGGTATACGGTGCAAGGAAGCCTGAGGCGTATGCTGCACCAGCCAAAAAAAAAAAAAAAATCCAGAGTTACCCTGAGAAAGAGAGATAAGTAGAAGGAAATCGCCAAGGAAGAAAAGAATGATGATATCCAGCTGAGCCCCTGGGGTTACAAAGGAGGTTAGGTAGGCGAAGGCAGATTACGAGAAATCTTTGGCAGAGGATGTAAAGAAAAACAGCAAAAAGTTCTTTACTTATGTAAACTCTAGAAGGAAGGGGATGAATCAGATTAGTCCACTTGATATCGATGGTTCAACTGTTAATGATCCTAAATGAATATTTAGGATCATCAAACTAAATGAATATTTTGCATCGACATTCACACATGAGGAGTTATTCAGGGAGAGGAATGCCAGAGGTGTATTCAACTCTGGCAGTAAGCTAGATAATCTTGTAATAACCGAGAGTAAAGCGGAAGAGAAATTGCTGAAGATAAATACAAGAAAGACACCAGTTATATTAAAGTTATATCAAAGGAAATGGCAAAGGAAGTAAGCAAACCCTTAGCCAAAATTATGAGAGCTTCCCTGGACTCAGGGGAAGTACCCATGGACTGGAGATGGGCAAATGTGACCCCCAATCCACAAAGGAGGATCAAAAGGCGACAAGTAATTATAGACCTGTTAGTTTAACTTCTGTTCCTGGAAAATTAATGGAGGCACTGGTTAAAGAAGCACTGCAAGATCATCTAGACAAGACTTCAGTTATAGCTCAGACAAAGCATGGTTTTGTTAAGGGGGAGGTCTTGTCTGACCAAGTTGATTGGATACTATGATGCAGCCACAAAAGAACTGGATGCAGGGAATAACTTTGATATTATATATTTGGATCTTAGAAAGGCTTTTGATACTGTTGCACATGGAAGACTGCTGCAAATTGGAGCAGTGTGGCATTGGAGGCAAATTGCTGCTATGGATAAAGGGATGGTAGAGTGGGAGAAAACAGAGTGGTAATCAATAGACACTGCTCTTCGTGGACTAATGTTATTAGTGGAGTCCCCAGAGTTCATTGTTGGGTCCATTGTTCTTTTCTGTATTAATCAATGATATTGATGGTTCTATATCAGGTTTAATGTCCAAGATTGCAGACGATATGAAGGTCGGCAGGGTTGTTTATGACACTAATGACAGTACACTGGTGGAACAGGATCTAGAAAAGTTCAGAAGATGGGCTGAGAGGTGGCTACTGAAGTTTAACATTGACAAATGTAAAGTACTGCACATGGGAAACAGTAACCCCAGAGTAATGTATCAACTGTGTGATACTGCACTGACAGTTGTAGAGAGTGAAAAGTACCTGGGGGTAATTGTACAGACAGATATGAAGTTTTCTGAGCAGTGTAGATTGTTCTGTAAAAGTAGCTCATAGTGTCTTGTCAATGATATACAGGAATTTTTCTAGCAGGGATATATCCCCTTGTTGTGATTATCCCCTTGTATAAGGCAATGGTCAGGCCACACCTAGAGTACTGTATACAGGTCTGGAGGCCTCATTTTAAGAAGGATGTAGAGCTGTTGGAATGAGTACAGAGAAGGGCAACAAGATCAGTGAATGGAACAAAGGGTTACTCTTACAAAGAAAGGCTTAAGTTTTGCAAACTACAGTGTCTGGAGACTAGGCAACTGTGAGGTGATTTGATTGAGGTGAGGTGTATAAAACCTTGAATGGTTTGAGCATGCTCAATGCTGATGAGATTCTTACTCTTGCTCAGAATAATCGACGGAGAAGGCATAAATTCAAATTGAGGAAAGGCAGTTGTAGGATAGATGTGTGGAAGTTTGCCTTTAGCCAGCGGGTAGTTGATTGGTGGAACAGACTTCCATCTTTTGTTGTGGAAGTTGATAGTCTGAATAAATTTAAGGCTGAGCTGGACAGGTATTTGGAACAAATGGAGGGGTGAAATGGGAGTGGGTTTTTTTTTTTTTTTTGGCTGATGCTGCATAAGCTTGCTTTCTTGCATCATATGCCTCTACTAATGCTAATTGCTCTGGAGGCCTCATTTTAGGAAGGATGTAGAATTGCTAGAACTAGAGAAGGGCAACAAGATTGGTGAGAGGAACAAAGAGGTGCACTTACGAAGAAAGGCTTAAGTTCTGCAAGTTCCAGCATCTGGAGACTAGGCACCTGCGAGGTGATCAGATTGAGGTGTATAAGGCCTTGAATGGTTTGAGCAAGATCAGTGCCAATGGGATACTTCTGCTTGCTCGGACTAAGAACCTGAGGGGGCATAGTTTCAATTTGAGGAAAGACTGCTGTAGAATAGATGTACGGAATAGATGCCTTTAACCAACGGGTAGTTCATTGCTGAAACAGACTTCCATCTGTTGTTATGGGAGTTGATAGCTTAAATAAATTTATGGCTGAACTAGAGAAACATTTTGAATGACCGGATGGGTGAAATGGGAAGGGTTTTTTTTTTTTTCCCCCACTGATGCTGTATAAGCTTGCTTTCTTGCACTTGCATCATGTGCCTCAACTAATGCTAATGCTATCTGAGGTTCAAGATTAATCCTAGTATTAACTTTTAACTTTGAAAGAATAGTTTTTTTTTTTTTTTTTTTGCTTTTACAGAAGATTTAGTTTCCATGTTTCAGTTACTAATTTATCAATATATTTAACCTTATTCTTCTCTAAACACAAATCAGAATCAAAAACTATTTCAATTACATATAAGCAAAAGGGCACACCAGCTGTAGTTTGTAAAAAGAATGGGCTAAGTATGAAAATTAGGAGATTGATATGCCATTATCCCAAAAAAAATAATAATAAATAAATAGATAATTAATAAAACATCTCTGTTGTAAAGAGTTAAAGTTACCAAGTATAATTTTTTTGAAAATTTATTATAAATTGATAATTTCATTTATTATTATATATATATCTATCTGTGTTTCACTCTGAGGATTCTTTTTCATTACCAATGGTGCTGTTTTGTGCAAACAATATACATTTAAAAATGTGCAGAGAATTTTAAATGCATGGATAAAGGTTGCTTAAAACAATGGAATAGTCTGCAAGAGAAAGTGTAGAAGGATAAGAGCCTGGATTTGAAGGATGTACAAAATCAGTACTTTCTTTTAAATTTCTTCTTGTCTGTTAAATTTCAGATTCTTAAATTTTATCTGAAATTTAACAGACAAGAAGAAATTTAAAAGTAAACAAAAAATACCTTCCCCATTCCCAAATTATTAGAAACTTACTTCAAATTTTACAGCAGCTTCAATAACTGCTGCTTTTCCTTTATTAAGCAGATCAGCACTTTCCTTCAGTGTCTTATTGGTAGCCTCCACCAGTCCTTGAATCCCTTCAACTGTTTCCTGTAAGAATTTTTAATGAGAATTAAAAGAAATTACTCAAATTTAAAAGAAAACATAAAAAGTATATATAAATAACATAAATAATGCTCACTGTGAACAACCCTATTTGGTGATCATGATTCATTGTGGTATTAGCTGAATAAAGGAGAGATAGGTTAAGTGTGGTGTGGAAGTTTAACACACAAGGGCTACAGGCCAAACTGTGTCTATTTATATATTATAAAATAATCTATATAAAATGTGTCTTCTCTGATCAGAAAATAGAGTACCATATGTCAAAAACAGAAAACTATTTAAAACCCAAAACTTTTTGCAATGGAAGCCTGAGAAGTGCTATCTTTAACAAGAGATACCTAGGATATATACAAGAGATACATCAAGGCAAAATGTTCAGCATTTCATACCTACATAGCCTTATATCCATGAATCAATTAAGTAAATGGAACATGATTATACTAAGTTGAGCCTTTACATGGAGTACGAGGAAAAGTACAGTTAATACTGATTAGTATGTAAATATACAGGAAAGCAAAAATAAAATTATTTTCTCTTCTAATCACTTCACTGTCATCCTAAATTCAAATGCCTTTGATAATATAACTTTTTCCACAATAGATGCATATATTTTTAATATATTTATTTGCATATATATTGAATAGCCTGAAATTTCTTTTAGTATTACTATTAGCAAAATGGTGCAACTTTTGTTTTTGGCTGGTGCAGCATAAGCCTATGGCTTATGCTGCTGCACCAGCCAAAAACAAAAAATAAAATAAAATAAATAATAACAAAATAAAATAAATAAAAAATAAGAATAAAATAATAATAAGAAGAAAATTTAAAAAATAATAATTAATAAGAGAAAAGGAAATAGAAAACCTATGCATTTCTCTCCTGATCTTTGAATTTCCCCAAACTGTCAACTTCTACCACCCATGTATATAACTTATTCCAGTAATTTATAACTGACTCTTTGGCTAAAATAAAACTTCCTGCAGTCCAGTCTAAACATCTCCCCCCCCCCGTAACTTGAAATTATGGCCCCAAGTTCTAGAATCATTTATAACCATGAAAATTTCATCCTCATTCATTTTACTTATTCCTCTCAGAGCCTTAAACACCTCAATCAAGTCTCCTCTAAGGTGCCTAGTTTCCAAGCTCTGAAACCCACATATTCAAAGTCTTTCCTCATATGGATGCCCTTTTGCTGATCTCACCAGGCAAGTTACCCTTTCAAGAAGTACAATATCTTTATTTAGGTGTAGTCTCCATACCTGAACACAGTATTCCGAGTGTGGTCTAACAATAGTCTTATATAATGGGATTATGATGTCCTTATCTCTACTAGCAATTTTTCAATAAATCACTGATAGGACACTATGGGCCTTCCTTGCAACCGGTCTACAATGCTCGGAGAACTTCATGTCTGACCATATTGTAACACCCAAGTACCTTTTCTCCACTACCGGCTTTGCTTCAACTCCATGAAGTGTACAAGTTATTCTGGGGTTACTGTTCTCCAGGTGCAATACCTTACACTTTGCTGGATTAAAATGGCATAGCTGCCATTTTTATGACCATCCCTGAAGTCTATCTAGGTCGCTCTGAAGAAGCTCTGCTTGCCATATGCTCTTCTAAGTGCATATGGGCAGATACAAATGAATGAGATCTGCTGTAAGTCAATGCAAATGTAAATGTCAATATAAATGATAATCTATGAACTGGTAATCTTGTTAGTGAACAGCAATTAAATAATTCCATGGCACAGTAACTTGAGATTGTTGGGGACCGGTGGTAGCGAAAACAGTTTTGGCTCTGAGGTGAAATCTACAACTTGGTCTTCTATGATTATCTTCATTTTACAATGATATTAGCAACTAATTTTAAAAAATGAGGATGGTGTTGCCTTTTTCTTAAGTATATTGCCTTATTCTAATCTTTTTTTGACATCTGTTGCCATCACATTATAGGGCAAGTCTAACAT
Organism: Mastigoproctus giganteus; assembly: GCF_048544385.1. Classification (NCBI taxonomy): domain Eukaryota; kingdom Metazoa; phylum Arthropoda; class Arachnida; order Uropygi; family Thelyphonidae; genus Mastigoproctus; species Mastigoproctus giganteus. The sequence continues at coordinate 212,293,386 of NC_143583.1, forward strand.
AATCCAAAAATTATTTAAACGCTTAATATTTGGTAAAGAAGAAAATATATATTACAATACAAAAATAATCCTTCCCACCTGAACTTCAGTTAGTCGAAGTCTACCAGTCTGAATAGTAGCTCTTGCCCGATCTACAGGTCTCTCTACGTTTTCATCTATTCTTCTGATGATATCACTTAACAACTCACCCAAATGATCTAGTCTGTCATTAACATCATCAATATGTTGTCTGTTAAGTGACAATTTTTTCACTCTTGACAGAAGATTATGAGCCTTCCTGTAAAATACATACAAATATATGAGCTTTTTAATAGAATTAATGCTTTCATTAATACAGTTAGGGAAGGATGTTATATGGTTGTTTTCATAAAGATTAATTACTATATTTAATGACCACTCTTATACTATGTGAAATTAATAATATAGCTAAAACCATTTACACTTAAGGTGACATTTTAGGCATCTTACAATATGATCTAATGATATCCATCATTAGATCATGCTGCTGACAGATATCAGCAAGCAGGAGTCTATCAGCAGCATGGTCTGATGATGGGATATCAGTAAGATGACTGAAACATCACCTTAAATGTATAGTGGTTTGGGCTATAAGCTTAATAAACTATATTATAAATTTTATGTGGTATAAGAGTAGTTATTAAATATAGCTTTTCATTAAGTTATGTTCAAAGGTCAGCAAAATGTTTTAATATTAGTATGGCAAATAAAGCAAGAAAGCAAGCCTGTACATCAGCCAGAAACTTAAAAAAAAACCCTAACAGTTACCATATCACTTGTGCATCCCCTCTAATAATAGTTTGTTATTTTGTTATTTGAGATGTCCCCTCATATGTGCAATCTGAGCATGAGCAAGAGAAAAGACTACATCAACATTGAGCATAGTCAATAAAGCCTTAATCATCTCAATCAGATCTCCTCCCAAATGTCTAGTCTCCAAATGCTGCAGTTGGCACAACTGAAGCCTAGTAAGAGCCCCTTTTGTTTCTCTCATTAATCTTGTTGCTCTTCTCTGCAGCTATTTCAATGAATCAACTGGGAAGCAGCCATTCTGTTGGAATAGCTGCTTCCAATCTGTATACAATGAGATAATCATCTCATTATCCCTGTATAGCATTACAAAATTAATGTATATCATTCCCAAAACATCCATGAGTAGTCCAGGCAGCTTTTCTGCATTGCCCAAAGAAGCTTCATATCTGACTGCACAATTACTCTCCCAAATTTTTTCATTCTCCTCTATCCTGAGTGTAGTAATACACAGCTGGTATAATAATTTCAGATTACTGCTACCCATATGCAGTATGTTACATTTGCCAATGTTAAACTTCAACTGCCACTTCTCAACATATCTCCCTAATTTTTAGATCTCATTGCAGTAGAATACCCTGATTACTGTCATTAACCTACAGACTTAGACATGAAGCTTGACATACCATCATCAATAACTATAGAAACAATAATTGTCCCAGAACTGAACCCTGGGGGATTCCATTAATAACATTAGTCAATGAAGTGCAGTGCCCATTGATAACCACTATCTTCTCCCACTCAACCATCTCTTTATCCATAGTGGCAACTTGCCTTTAATGCTACTGCTCCAACACATACAACAGTCTTTTATGTGCAACATAGGGGTAACATTTTTGAAAGCTTTTCTGAAATCAAAGTATATGATGAAAAAATTATTTTTTGCATAACTTCCTGAATTAACAAGCAGCAGGCTTAATGGAAAAAGAAGAGCAGAAGATGAAGATGCACTTCCTTTGTAATTGCATCAGAGTATCTGATCCGAGTGGTCAAAGAAGATAGCCTCTTAATAAATCCCAAGCAGTGACTGCAATATAACTGCATTCATGTCCAGATCTTCCTGCATTGCTTATTTAACCAGTAACTCTACTTGGTATGAGAGTACATGTGAACAGGCAAAGTTTCTATGGCTCCAGCTAATAGAGAAATTTTCTTAAATTTTTGCTTTTTTATTGACTTAAATTGGCATACTAATTTTTTTCTAGAGTTGCTTTATATTCCTAGTAACAATACTTTAGTTAAATTTGAACTTAGACAGAGATTTTGTAGGTTATTACTTAGTATCGTTAAGGGTATCTAATCCAAGTGTTGGACAAGTTTTGCAGCTCCCTAATTATATTTAGCTGGTTTATTGAATTAATTATTAGATTAAATTATTTTCTATAAATAGTTTATAGACCTAGTCAAGCTCTGTGGATAATTTTGAATTTAGATGGCATGATTTTGAAAGTAATTAATACCTTGTATCCGTAGATTCATCGTTCGTAACTTGCCGTCATTGTTATACGATACAACGTATACTTAAAACTAGATAGCGTAAGGTTTAATGGAAAATTAGATAGTGAGTATAATAGTATCAATTAATAAGTAAAATTTACTAATCTTATTAAATTTCATTGTCAATTAAATTCTACTTTAACTAAATACATATAACGACCTGGTTTTTACAAATATAACATTATAAATTAATACATAAAACTTGACAGGAGATAAGAAAGCCATATAATGTAACTCGGAGATAATATCCGATACTGAAATACACTGCAGTGTATAACACTATATGCAGTGTATAACACTATATGCAGTTATAACACGATATATATATATATATATATATATATATATATATATATATATATATATAGTGTTATAACTGCATTGGGATATAAGTTTAAGGTTATATTTTGTATTGGAATTTTATTTGAAATTGAATAGAAATCATGAGTCAGACCAGAGCAGCAAAGCAAAAGGCTGACTAATGGGAGTGCAGTGGCTCAGGGAAGAACAGAGGGGGGCGGTTGTCCTCTGAATCACAGGTTTTGATATGCACTGCTTGTTTGATGTTTGTGGAGCAATCAGGAATGGGACATGATATTGCCAAGTGAATGTCATTGTGTGTCCACGATGTAAGGAGTGTCAGGAAATCAGGAGTCAACTCAGCATTGTTATGGGCCTATAAGAAAGCTTGAAGGACAATGTGGATGCCCTCGAAGGATTTAAATTGAGGTCCCATCAAGCTCTCAGCTGCCCACATCAGTGCCAGAGCTTGCACTTGAATATCACGCAACACAGTGGCAACCCCAAAGGTTGATTGCACTGGTCCCAAAGGAACTAGTTGTCATCGGTGGCTCTATTGTCAGGGAAACAGGTAACATATTGTGAAAAAAGAATAGGTTGAACAGAACCAGGGTATGTCTGCCAGGGGCAGAAGGTTGATGGCGTAGAGCAGATATCATCTTTTAAGGGTACAAAGGGTGATATTGTTGTAGACACATGCACTAATGATATTAAGAGTAGGAGACCGGAAGAATTACTTAACAAGTACAGGTCAATATTGAAAAAAAGCCATGAGTTAGGGTTTAATTTGAAAATGTCTGCATTTCTGCCCAGACACAATAGGAGGGAGTGATAGATAGGAGACCTTGTCTATCAGTTCGGCACTGGAGAGAATGTGCACGGCTCAGAGGGGTAGAATTTTTCTCAGCCTGGTCTGTGCTTGTTAACAGGAGAGCCTGCTTCTAGAGGGATGAGATACACTTAAATAGAAAAGATGGAAGAATATTTGCTGATGTTATTGAGACAGAGTTAGGTGGGTTGGAAAACTGCTAGCTTGGGCAGATACATGGACTAATAGATTAACAGTAGCCACTGGCAAAAGTGAAAGTGATTCTTGCACTGCTTATATTGAAATGCAATTGAGCAGCACCCTGGAAAGCAAGGCAATGGGGATTTCCAGGACTGCTGGGAGTCATAGTGGAACAAGTAAATACATGGGCTGTGTTAGGGTAACTAAGAGTAGAAACAGATGCATGTACACTAATGCTAGGAATATAGTTAATCAAATTGATGAGCTTGAAGTACTAGTCAAGATATCAAAGTCAGATATTGTTGGGATATCAGACTTGGTGTCACACAGACGTAAGCAGTGCAGAATTGGAATTTGGGGAGTACAATGTGTACAGAAAGGATAGACAAGACAGGAAGAGAGGAATGGTTATGTTGTTAGTTAAGAAACACAAAACGTAAGGAAGTGCATCCAATTGATGCTGATGGACAATGCAATGTTGAGTCTGTTTCGTGTGACATAAGCACTGGGAAAGACAAAATGAGAGTAGGTATGTGTTATAGGCCAAATGACTCTAATGAGTATAATGAGCAATTGCGCAGAGAAATAGAGTGGGACAGTAAATTAGAGTGTCTTATAATGGGGGATTTTAAATTCCCAGAGATTGACTGGAATTTGAGGGTTGGTCACTCACACACTAGCATTTATTGGATGATTGTTTTCTACATCATCATGTTTGGGAGGCAACTAGAGGGAGTAATACTCTTGATCTGATTATCAGTAGTGATTCTTCATGCATTAAGAATCTGCAAATAAAGGAACCACTAGGTGGCAGTGATCCCAGCGTGCTGAAGTGGAATTTACTCAAAGAGGTAACTACCATCAGAAGTAAAGGGAAGAGTTTTTGTTTTCATAAAGGTGACTACGGTGGTCTGAGACAGTATTTAAATTTTATACAGTGGGACCAACTTATGATGTTACCAACAGCAAATTCAAAATAGGAAATATTCAAAGAATTAATTTTGGAAGCTACTAGGCTTTTCATACCAATTAAGAAATACTGTTCAAGATTTAGGCCTAAATGGATGTCAGATGAACTAATTAGACATGTGGAACAGAAGAAAAAAGCAGGGGATACATATAAATTAACTTGTGACACAGAAGCCTATGATAGATATAAACTGGTCTTTAATCAAGTCACAAAGGAGGTTAGGTAGGGAAAGGCAGATTATGAGAAATCATTAGCAAAGGATGCAAAGAAAAAAATCAAAGAGTTCTTTTCTTATGTAAACTCTAGAAGGAAGGGGATGAAACAGATTGGAACACTTGATATTGACGGTTCAACTGTTGATGATCCTGCTCAGGTAGCTAACAAACTAAATCAATATTTTGCTTCTACATTCACACATGAGGAGTTATTCAGGGAGAGGAATGCCAGAGATGTATTAAACTCTGGCAGTAAGCTAGATAATCTATTAATAACTGAGAGTAAAGTGGGGGAGAAATTTTTGAAGATAAACATAAGAAAGGAATGGGGGGATGGAATCTATCTATCCAGTTATATTAAAGGAAGTAAGCAAACACTTAGTCATAATTATGAGAGCTTCCTTGGACTCAGAGAAGGTATCCATGGACTGGAGATGTGCAAACATGACCGCAATCCATAAAGGAGGATTCTTTTTTTTTTTTTTTTTTTTTTGGTAGTTGTTTTGCGCATAGGCTTCTGTGGCCATAATGCACCTCCCAAGGTTTTTGCAGTACTTTGATCCAAGCCCGATGCGGGAATCGAACCCGCGACCTTTGGGTTGCCAGGCAGGCACTTTACCCACCCGGCTAGCCTGGTCGGCCAAGGAGGATTCAAAGGGAGTCCCAGATAATTACAGACTTGTTAGTTTAACTTCTGTTCCAGGGAAATTAATGGAGGCAATGTTTAAAGAAGCATTGCAGGATCATCTAGACTAGACTTCAGTTACAGCTCGGGTTTGATAAGGGGAAGTTTTGTCTGACAAGTTTGATTGGATACTATGATGTAGTCACAAAGGAACTGGATGCAAAGAATAATTTTGATATCATATATATGGATCTTAGAAAGGCTTTTGATACCATTGCACATGGAAGACTGCTGCACAAATTGGAGCAGTATGGCACTGGAGGCAAATTGCTGCTATGAATAAAGGGATGGTTTCAGTGGGAGAAGGCAGAGTGTTAATCAATGGACACTGCTCTTTGTGCGCCAATGTTATTAGTGAAGTCCTCCAGGGTTCATTGTTGGGTACATTGTTGTGTTCTGTATTCATCAATGATATTGATGATGGTATATCAGGCTTAATGACCAAGTTTGCAGACGACATGAAGGTCATCAGGGTTGTTAGTGACACTAATGACAGTTTGCTGCTGCTGCAGCAGGATATAGGAAAGTTGAGCAGATGGGCTGAGAGGTGGCAACTGAAGTTTAACATTGACAAATGTAAAGTACTGCACATGGGAAGCAGTAACCCCATTGTAATGTATCAACTGTGTGTTACTACACTGAAAGTGGTAGAGAGTGAAAAGGACCTGGGAGTAATTGTGCAGGCAGATATGAAGTTTTCTGAGCAGTGTAGATGGTCTGCAACAGTAGCTCATGGTGTCTTGTCAAGGATATACAGGAATTTTTTAAGCAGGGATAAGGAGGTGATTATCCCCTTGTATAAGGGGATGGTGAGGCACTCACCTTGAGTACTGTATACAGATCTGGAGGCCTCATTTTAAGAAGGATGTAGAGCTGTTGGAATGATTACAGAGAAGGGCAATAAGATTAGTGAATGGAACAAAGGGTTGCTCATACGAAGAAAGACTTAAATTTTGCAAGCTACGGTGTCTGGAGACTAGGCACCTGTGAGGTGATCTGATTCAGGTGTATAAAGCCTCGAATGGTTTGACCATACTCAATGCTGATGGGAATTCTTTCTCTTGCTCAGAATAATCACCTGAGAGGGCACACATTCAAATCAAGAAAAGGCAGTTGTAGGATAGATGAGTGGAAGTTTGTCTTTAGCCAGCAGGTGGTTGATTGCTGGAACAAACTTACATCTGTTGTAGAAGTTGATAGCTTAAACAGATTCAAGGCTAAACAAACATTTGGAGCGAGTGCATGGGTGAAATGAGAAGGGTGTGTGTGGTTTTTTTTTTTTTTTTTTTTTTTGGCTATGCTTTATAAGCTTGCTTTCTTGCATCATGTGCCCTTGCTAATGCTAACTCCATTATTTTCCCTGGAATGGAAGACAAGCTAAGAAGACCAATTTGATTGGATACTATGATGTGGTCACAAAGGAACTGGATGGAAAATATAATTTTGGTATCATATTCTTGGATTTCAGTAAAGCTTTTGATACTGTTGCACATGGAAGACATACAAATTGGAGCAGTATGGCATTAAGGGCAAGTTGCTACAATGGATAAAACGATGGTTGTGTGAGAGAGGATAGAGAGTGGTAATCAATAGGTACTGCTCTACATGGACTAATGTTATCAGTGGTGTCCCATTGTTGTTTTGTATATTTATTAATGATATTGATGAAGGTATATCAAGCTTAATGTCAAAGTTTGCAGATGATACAAAGGTCGGCTGGGTTGTTAATAAGAGTAATGACAGTATGCTGCTGCAACAGGATCTAGAAAAGTTGTGTAGATGGGCTGAGAAGTGGCAACTGAAGTTTAACATTGACAAATGGATAATACTGTATATGGGTAGCAGTAACCTCAGAGAAATGTACCCATTATGTGGTGTTACAATCAAGGTAGTGGAGAATGAAAGAGACCTGGGGATAATTGTGCAGTCAGATGTGAAGTTTTCTGAGCAATGCAGACAGGCTGCCAGAGTAGCTTGTGGTGTCTTGTCAGTGATATACAAGGATAAGGAGATTATTATCCCCTTGTATAAGGCAATGGTCAAGCCACACCTTGAGTACTGCATACAAGTCTAGAAGCCTCGTTTTAGGAAGGATGTAGAGTTGCTAAAATGAGTACAGAGAAGGGCAACAAGACTGGTGAAGGGAACAAAGGGGTTCTCTTAAGAAGAAAGGCTTAAGTTCTGCAAATTGCAGCTTCTGGAGACTAGGCACCTGGAAGGCAATCTGATTGAGGAGTATAAGGCTTTGAATGAATTGAGCAGGCTCAATGCTGATGGGATTCTTCCTCTTGCTCAGACTAAAAACCTGAGGGAACATAGATTCAAACTGAGGAAAGACAGTTGTGGAACAATATGCAGAAGTTTGCCTTTAGCCAGTCGGTAATTTATTGCTGGAACAAACTTCCTTCTGTTGTTGTGGAAGTTGATAGCTTAAATAAATTCAAGGCAGAACTAGACAAACATTTGGAATGAATGGATCAGTGAAATGGGAAGGGTTTTTTTTTTTTTTTTTTTTTCCCATCTGATGCTGTATAAGCTTGTTTTTTTGCATCTTATGGCTCTACTAATGCTAAAAGTCTGATTACTTATGTCACTGTTTTCCCCTTTGTGAATTCGAGATACATTCATACATTCAAGTCAACAAGGAACTCCCCTGAATATAAGGATGCTCTTATAATTATGTCTAAAGGTCAGCTTACCTCCTTTGCTGTCTCCCTTAATATAAATGAATAGATTACAAACATCCTAGGAGCCTTTTTTTTTTAACTTAGCTTCAACAATTTCTCTTCACTTTCCTCTCAGTTATCACAAAATCATCAACTATCTGGTTTGATAAGCTTTTGTCATCCTCAACTCTAAAATTTAGCTCCCTCTTAGAATTTCAAAGATTTCTGTCATCCCCATTCATAAATTATTTCTTGTGAATGTAGTTATAAAAAAAAAATTATTCAGTTTGTTAAACCATTCATATCTAGAAGCCTGATGTGATTCATCCCCTTCTTCCTAGTGTTCACCCAAGTAAAGAAGTCTCTGCTGCTTCTATTTTCCAGAGATTTCTCATAAACTGCCTTAACTTGCCTAATCTCCTTTTGTGACTTAATCACAGACTAATCTGTCTGCTGTAGTCTTCTGTACCATCTGATAATTTGTGTGTTTTATGCATTTTTCTTCTCTGCCACAAGTCCCTCAGTTCATCTAAATCCATTTAGATCTAATCCTTTAACAGTATTTCTTTATTGGTATAAAAAGTCTTTTAGCTTTTATGATAACTTCCCTGAATGCTTCTGTTTTAAAATGTGTTGCTGGCAACATCATCTGTTGCTCCCACGGTATAGAATTTAAAAACTGAGGCCACTGTAGTTGCCTTTCTAAATCGAAAGCCTTTCCCTTTGCCCTTGATAATAATTACACCTTTAAGTAAATCCTGTGCACTGTGATCACTACCACTTAGTTGGTCTTTTATCTGTAGATTCTTAATACATGAAGAATCGCTGCAGACAATCAGATCAAGAGTATTATTTCCTTTCATTGCTGGTGTTCGAAACAGTTGTCCAATAAATCCACAAACTTCTACTGTATGAATAACTAATGCACAAGTTCCAGTCAATATCTGGAAACTTAAAATCCCCCATTATGTCATTGTGATTTACTGATTCACTATATTTCTGTACAGCTGTTCATTATACTCATTACAGTCATTAGGCCTGTAACACACTCCTACTCTCATTTCTGCTTTCCATACTTCTGATATCCCCACAATGTCAGCATTTAATGACTTTATCAACACTTCAAATTCATTTACTGTGCTCTTGGTATTAGTGTATATGTAAGTATCCATGCCCCTATTCAGACGCCTCCGTAGCCAGGTGGGAAGGAGCAGCAGTCCGTAGCACACACTACTTGATTAGACCGGGTTTCGAGCCCGTCACCACCAAATACGGAGGATGCGGAAAGGTCAGGGAATGACCACCATATATTCACGGAGCAATATGGCCTTAGTTGCTAATACTTCTAAAAACCAAATAACAACAACAGCATGCCCCTATTCATATTCTTAGTTACCCTAACACAGCCCATGTATTTGCTTGTTCCATGAGGACCCCCAGTAGGATTTGAAATCCCCCATCCCCCAACCCCTTGCTTTCTACATTGCTGCATGTTCCAATAGAAGCAATGCAAGAATCACTTTCAATTCTTCACACAGCTGTTATTAATCTATTAGTCCATGTATCCTTTGAAGCTAGCAGTTTTCTCACCCACCTAACACTGCCTTGGGAGCATTAGCAAGTATTCTCGCATCCCTACTCTTTAAGTGTATCCAATCCCTGTAGAAACAGTCTCTCCTGTAAACATTCCTGTTAACATGCACAGACAATGCTGAGAAAAATTCTACCCCAGGAGCCTTGTGCAATATTTCCAGGGCCAGAATGATTTAAATTTGCAGATCATTTGAGAAATAGGTTTAGGCACCAAATTCTTCTGATTGTTCAATATACCACTGAATGTGGTGTAGCAAAGACATACTACTGTACCATTGAATGTGGTGTAGCAAAGACCTTCGAATTTGATAAAATAATACAGAAATTGTCAGAAAGAAAAAAAAGCAAGAAAGATTAGGCTTTAAGTATAAATAGAAGAATATGGCGAATTCTGAAATCATGATTTTTTCGTCAATATTTCTCTGTACTTAGCATTAGCATAGGCACATGATGCAAGAAAGCAAGCTTATGCAGCATCAGCCAAAAAAAAAAACTCCCATTTCACCCCTCCATTTGTTCCAAATACCTGTCCAGCTCAGCCTTAAATTTATTCAGACTATCAACTTCCACAACAAAAGATGGAAGTCTGTTCCACCAATCAACTACCCGCTGGCTAAAGGCAAACTTCCACACATCTATCCTATATCTGTCTTTCCTCAATGTGAATTTATGCCCTCTCAGGCGATTATTCAGAGCAAGAGGAAGAATCCCATCAGCTTTGAGCATGCTCAAACCATTCAAGGCTTTATACACCTCAATCAGATTAGCTTGGAGGTGCCTGGTCTCCAGACATCGTAGTTTGCAAAACTAAAGTCTTTCTTCGTATAAGCAACCCTTTGTTCCATTCACTAATCTTGTTGCCCTTCTCTGTACTCGTACCAACAGCTCTACATCCTTCTTAAAATGAGGCCTCCAGAACTGTATACAGTACTCAATGTCTGGCCTGACCATTGCCTTATACAAGGGGATAATCACCTCGTTATCCCTGCAAGAAAAATTCCTGTATATCATTTACAAGACACCATGAGCTACTAATGCAGACCATCTCACTGCTCAGAAAACTTCATATCTGCCTGCACAATTATAGAGAACCTTTTCATTCTCTACCACTGTCAGTGTAGTACCACAGAGCTGATACGTTACTCTGGGGTTACTGCTTCCCATATGCAGTACTTTGCATTTGTCAATGTTAAACTTCATTTGCCACCTCTCAGCCCATCTGCTCAACTTTTCTAGATCCTGTTGCAGCAGCGTACTGTCATTAGTGTCATTAACAACCCTGCCAACCTTAATATCGTCTCCAAACTTGGACGTTAAGTTTAATATACCATCATCAATATCATTTATAAATACAGAAAACAACAATGGACTCAACACTTAAACCCAAGGGACTCCATTAATAACTTTAGTCCACGATGAGCAGTGTCCATTGATTACCACTCTGTCTTCTCCCACTCAACCATCCCTTTATCCATAGCAGCATTTTTGCCTTCAATGCCACACTGCTCCAATTTGTTCAGCAGTCTTCCATGTGCAACAGTATCAAAAGCCTTTTTAAGATCCAAATTAGCATTAGTAGAGGCATATGATGCAAGAAAGCGAGCTTTTGCAGAATCAGCCAAAAAAAAAACCACTTTCATTTCACCCCTCCATTCGTTTGAAATACCTGTCCAGCTGAGCCTTAAATTTATTTAGGCTATCAACTTCCAAAACAAGGGATGGAAGTCTGTTCCACCAACCAACTACCTGCTGGCTAAAGGCAAATTTCCACACATCTATCCTACATCAGTCTTTCCTCAATCTGAATTTATGCCCTCTCAGGTGATTATTCTGAGCAAGAGGAAGAATCCCATCGGCATTGAGCATGCTCAAACCATTCAACACTTTATACACATCTATCAGATCACCTCGCTGGTGCCTAGTCTTCAGACACTGTAATCTGCAAAACTTAAGCCTTTCTTCATAAGGGCAATCCTTTGTTCCACTCACTAATCTTGTTGCCCTTCTCTGTACTCGTTCCAGCAGCTCTACATCCTTCTTGAAATGAGACCTCCATAACTGTATACAGTACTCAAGGTGTGGCCTGACCATTGCCTTATACAAGGGAATAATCACATCCATATCCCTGCTAGAAAAATTTATGTATATCATTGACAAGACACCATGAGCTACTCTTGCAGCCTAGCTGCCCTGCTCAGAGAACTTCATATCTACCTGCACAATTACCCTCAGGTCCTTTTCATTCTCTACCACTGTCAGTGTAGTACCACAGAGTTGATACGTTGCGATGGGGTTACTGTTTCCCATATGTAGTACTTTACATTTGTCAATGTTAAACTTCATTTGCCACCTCTCAGCCCATCTGCTCAACTTTTCCAGATCCTGTGGCAGCAGCATAGCATCAGTGGTGTCCTTAACAACCCTGCCAACCTTTGTATTGTCTGGAAACTTGGACATTAAGCTTGATATACCATCATCAATGTCATTTATAAATACAAAAAACAATAATGGACCCAACACTGAACCCTGAGGGACTCCAATAATAACATTAGTCCACGATGAGCAGTGTCTATTGATTACCACTCTCTGTCTTCTCCCCCTCAACCATCTCTTTATCCATAGCAGCAGTTTGCTTCCAATGACACACTGCTCCAATTTGTGCAGCAGTCTTCCATGTGCAACAGTATCAAAAGTCTTTCGAAGATGCAATTTTATAATATCAAAGTTATTCCCTGCATCCAGTTCTTTTGTGACTGCATCATAGTATCCAATTAAATTGGTCAGGCAAGACTTGCCCTTAACAAAACCATGCTGTGTCCGAGCTATAACTGAAGTCTTGTCAAGATGATCCTGAAGTGCTTCTTTAACCATTGCCTCCATTAATTTTCCTGGAACAGAAGTCAAGTAGTCTCTCCTGTGAACAGAAGTCAAGCTCACAGGTCTATAATTACGTGTGTCAGCCTTTGAACCTCCTTTGTGAATTGGGGTCACATTTGTACATCTCCAGTCTATGGGTACCTCCCCTGAGTCCAAAGAAGCTCTCATAATTATGGCTAAGGGTTTGCTTACTTCCTTTGCTGCCTCCTTTAATAGAACTGGATAGATCCCATCCACCCCAGGTGCCTGTCTTGTATTTGTATTCAACAATTTCTCCTCCACTTTCCTCAGAGTTATTACAAAATCATCTAGCTTACTGCCAGAGTTTACTTCGCCTCTGGCATTCCCCTTCCTGAATAACTCCTCATGTGTAAATGTACATGCAAAATACTTGTTTAGTTTGTTAGGCACCTGAGCAGGATCCTCAACTGTTGAACCATCAATATCCAGTGGACCAATCTGATTCATCCCTTTCCTTCTAGAGTTTACATAGTTAAAGAACTCTGTTTTTCTTTGCAACCTCTGTCTGCCAAGGATTTCCCATAATCTGCCTTTGCCTGCCTAATCTCCTTCGTGACTTGGTTACAGACCAGCTTATATCTATCATAGGCTTCCATGTCACCCATTAATTTGTATGTATCCCATGCATTTTTCTTCTCTGCCATATGTCTCATTAGTTCATCTGACATCCATTTAGGCCTAAACCATGAACAATATTACTTACTTGGTATGTAAAACCCAGTAGCTTCCAAGATAAGTTCTTTGAATGCTTCCCATTTTGAATTTGCTGTTGGTTACATCATCAGTTGGTCCCACTGTATAGAATTTAAATACTGTCTGAGATCATCGTAGTCGCCTTTACAAAAGCAAAAACTCTTCCCTTTACCTGATGGTAGTTACCTCTTTGAGTAAATCCCACTTCAGCACACTATGATCACTGCCACCTAGTGGTTCCTTTATCTGCAGATTCTTAATGCATGAAGAATCACTACTGATAATCAGATCAAGAGTATTACTCCCTCTAGTTGCATCCCAAACATACTGATGTAGAAAACAATCATCCAATAAATCCACAAAAGCCTTGCTAGTGTGTGAATGATCACAACACACAAATTCAAGTCAATATCTGGGAAATTAAAATCCCCCATTATAAGACTTTCTGATTAACTGGCCCACTCTATTTCCCTGTACAGTTTCTTATTATACTCATCAGAGTCATCAGGCCTATAGCACACTCCTACTCTCAATTTTGATCTCCCAATGCTTATGTCACACCAAACTGACTCGACACTGCACTGTCCAGCGATGTCGACTGGCTTCACTTCCTTGGATTTTATGTGTTTCTTAACTAATAGCATAACCCCTCCTCCCTTCCTATCCTGTCTATCCTTTCTGTAGATATTGTACTCCCTAAATTCCCGTTTTGCATTCCTTATATCTGTGTGACACCACGTCTCTGATATCCCAACAATATCTGCCTTTGATGTTTTGAGCAATACCTCAAATTCATTTACCAAACTCCTAGCATTGGTGTACAAACAAGTATACATGCACCTGTTCCATTTCTTAGCTACCCTAACACAACCCATGTGTTTACTTGTACCGGAATGACTCCCAGCAGTCTCTGAAATATCCTGCATCTTGTTTTCCAGGCCGCTGCACATTCCAATAGAAGCAGTGCAAGAATCACTTTCACCTCTGCCGGTGGTTACTGTTAATCTATTAGTCATTGTATCCCCCCAAGCTAGCAGTTTTCTAACCCTCCTAACACTGCCTCGATAGCATCAGCAAATATTCTTGCACACTTTCTATTTAAGTGTATCCCATCCCTGTAGAAGTAGTCTCTCCTGTTAACAAATACAGACCGGGCAGAAAAAAAATGTACCCCTTGAGCCTTGCACAATCTTTCCAGGGCCGAATTGATCGACAAGGCTCTCATCATATACTCTCCCTCCTATCATGTCTGGACAGAATTGCAGACACTTTCAAATTCAACCCTGATTCACGGCTTTTTTTAAACAGTGACTTGTACTTGTTAAGTAGTAGTAGTAGTAGTCGTAGTGGCACTTGATGCAAGAAAGCAAGTGTAGGAGCTTATGCAGCATCGGGCAAAAAAAAAAAAAAAAAAAAAAAAATCACACCATACCCTCCAAATGCCTGTCCAGTTCCTCCTTAAATTTATTTAACCTATCAACTTCCACAACGACAGATGGAAGTTTGTTCCAGCAATTAACCACCCGCTGGCTAAAGGCAAATTTCCGCACATATATTCTACATCTATCCTTTCTTAATTTGAACTTATGTCCCCGTAGGTTCGTATTCTGAACAAGTGGGAGGATCCCATCAGAATTCAGCGTGCTCAACCCATTCAAGGCCTTATAGACCTCAATCAGATCACCGCACAGGTGCCTAGTCTCCAGCCACTGCAATTTGCAGAACTTAAGCCTCTCTTGGTAAGAGGATCCCTTCATTCCCCTCACCAATCGTGTTGCTCTTCTCTGTACACGCTCAAGCAAATCTACATCCTTCCTAAAATGAGGCCTCCAGACCAGTACGCAGTACTCAAGGCGTGGCCTGACCATTGCCTTATGCAGAGGGACAATCACCTCCTTTTCCCTGCTAGCAAAATTCCTATATATCATTGACAAAACCCCGTGACCTGCCCTAGCAGCCTGTCTGCATTGCTCAGAAAACTTCATATCTGACTGCACAATTATTCCCAGGTCTTTTTCATTTTCTACCACCTTAAGTGTAGTACCACACAGTTGGTACGTTTCTCTGGGGTTACTTCTACCCATATGCAGTACTTTGCATTTGTCAAGGTTAAACTTCAGTTGCCACTTCTTAGCCCATCTGCCCAAATTATCTAAATCCTGTTGCAGTAGCACACTGCCATGACTGTCATTAACAACCCTGCCAACCTTCGTGTCATCTGCAAACTTCGACATTAAGCTTGATATACCTTCATCAATATCATTGATAAATATACAAAACAACAGTGGACCCAACACTGAACCCTGTGGGACTTCACTAATAACATTAGTCCACGAAGAGCAGCACCCATTGATTACCACCCTCTGTCTTCTACCACTTAACCATCCTTTTATCCATTGTAGCAACTTACCCTTAATACCATTCTGCTCCAATTTGTACAGTAGTCTTCCATGCGCAACAGTGTCAAAAGCTTTCCTGAAATCCAAGTATATGATATCAAAATTATTTTTTGCATCCAGTTCCTTTGTGACCACATCATAATAACCAATCAAATTTGTCAGACAAGACTTTCCCTTAACAAACCCATGCTGTGTCGGAATTATTGCTGCAGTCTTGTCTAGATGATCCTGCAATGCATCTTTAACCAGTGACTCCATTATTATACCTGGAACAGAAGTTGAACTAACTGGTCTGTAATTACTCGTGTCACCCTTCGAACCTCCTTTGTGAATTGGGGATACATTTGCACATCTCCAGTCCGTGGGAACCTCCCCTGAATCCAAGGATGCTCTCATAATTATGGCTAAGGGTTTGCTTAGTTGGTTTGCCGCCTCCTTTAATATAACTGGATAGATCCCATCCACCCCAGGTGCCTTTCTTATGTTTAACTTCAACAATTTCTCCTCCACTTTGCTCTCAGTTATTACAAAATCATTAAGCACACTGCTACAATTTGATAACCTTCTTCCATTTTCAAACTGTAATAATTCCTCACGTATGAATGTAGATGCAAAATACTCATTCAGTTTGTTTGCTATCTGAGCAGGATCATCAACAGTCAAACCATCGATGTCAAGTGGACCAATCATATTCATTCCCTTCCTTTTAGAGTTTATATAAGTAAAGAAATCCTTGCTGTTTTTCTTAGCATCTTTTGCCAAAGATTTCTCGTAATCCGCCTTTGCCTGCCGAACCTCCTTTGTGACCTGATTACAGACTAGCTTATATCTGCTACAGGCTTCTGCGTCGCCTGATAATTTATATGCATCCCATGCATTTTTCTTCTCTGTCACGAGTCTCATTAGTTCATTTGATAACCATTTAGGCCTAAACCTTGAACAATATTTCTTCATCGGTATGAAAAGTCTAGTAGCTTCCACGATTAATTCCTTGAATGCTTCCCACTTAGAATTTACTGTTTGTAACATCGTCAGTTGATCCCACTGTACAGAATTTAAAAACTGTCTGAGACCAGTGTACTCCCCTTTACGGAAGCAAAAACCCTTTCCTTTACCCCTGACGGTAGTTACCTCTTTGAGTAAATCCCACTTCAGCACACTGTGATCACTGCCACCTAGTGGTTCCTTTATCTGCAAATTCTTAATACACGAATGATCACTGCTGATAACCAGATCAAGAGTATTACTTTCTCTGGTTGCCTCTCGAACATGCTGCTGCAGAAAACAATCATCCAATAAATCCACAAAAGTCTGACTAGCGTGTGAGTGACCAACCCACAAGTTCCAGTCAATATCTGGGAAGTTAAAATCCCCCATTATAAGACATTCTGATTTACTGGCCCACTCTATTTCTCTGTACAATTGTTCATTGTACTCATTCGAGTCATTAGGCCTGTAACACACTCCTACTCTTATTTTTCTACCAGTAATTCTACCAGTCTCCTACTCTTATATATGATATCAAAGTTATTATGTATAATATGATATAAATATATGATATCAAAGTTATTCTTTGCATCCAGTTCCTTTGTGACCACATCATAGTATCCAATCAAATTGGCCAGGGAAGACTTTCCTTTAACAAAACCATGATGTGTCCGAGGTATAACTGAAATCCTGTCTAGATGATCCTGAAGTGCTTCTTTTACCAGTGCCTCCATTAATTTTCCTGGAACAGAAGTTAAACTAAACATTGTACAGGTCTATAATTACTTGTGTCGCCCTTTGATCCTCCTTTGTAAATTGGGGTCACATTTGCACATCTCCAGTCCATGGGTACGTCCCTTAAATCCAAAGAAGCTTTTGTAATTATGGCTAAGGGTTTGCTTACTTCCTTTACTGCCTCCTTTAATATAAATGGATAGATGCCATCCACCCCGGGTGCCTTTTTTATGTTTATCTTCAAAAATTTTTCCTCTCAGTTATTACAAAATCATCTAGCTCACTGCCAGAGTTCAATTCACCTCTGGCATTCCCCTCCCTAAATAACTCCTCATGTGTGAATGTAGATGCAAAATATTCATTTAGTTTCTTAGCTATCTGAACAGGATCATCAACAGCTGAACCATTGATATCAAGTGGACCAATCTGATTCATCCCTTCCCTTCTAGTTTACATAAGTAAAGAACTCTTTGCTGTTTTTTTTTGCATCCTTTGCCAAAGATTTCTTGTAATCTGCCTTAGCCTGCCTAACCTCCCCTGTAGCATGGTTACAGACCAGCTTATATCTATCATAGGCTTCTGTGTCACATGTTAATTTATATGTATCCCATGCATTTTTCTTCTCTGTCATATGTCTAATTGTTCATCTGAAATCCATTTAGGCCTAAATCTTGAACAATATTTCTTTGTTGGTATGAAAAGCCTAGTAACTTCCAAGATTAATTCTTTGAATGCTTCCCATTTTGAATTTGCTGTTGGTAACATCATCAGTTGGTCCCACCGTATAGAATTTAAATACTGTCTCAGACCACCATAGTCACCTTTATGAAAGCAAAAACCCTTCACTTTACCTGATGGTAGTTACCTCTTTGAGTAAATCCCACTTCAGCACACTGTGATTAGTATTTAGTATTAGTATTAGTAACGGCCGCATGGTGCAAGAAAGCCTATGGCTTATGCTGCACCAGCCAAAAAAAAAAAAAAAAAAAATCCGAACAAAACAATGATAAAAACAAAAAAAATAAATAAATAAATAAATAAATAACTAAATAATAATAATTAATAAATAAAAAAAATAATAATAAAATAAAAAATAAATAAAAAGGAAATTAAACCTATCATCCTATGCGCTTCCCTTACCCGAAAGTACTATCCAGATGACCTTTGAATTTCCCCAAACTGTCGGCCTCTACCACCCATGAAGGCAACTTATTCCAGTAATTTATAACTCGCTGGCTAAAATAGAACTTCCTGCAGTCCAATCTAAACATTTCCCCCCGTAACTTGAATTTATGTCCCCTAGTTCTAGCATCATTTATAATCTTGAAAATTTCGTCCTCATTCATTTTACTGATGCCTCTCAGAGCCTTAAACACCTCAATCAAATCTCCTCTAAGGTGTCTAAAGTTTTCAAACTCTGCAACCCACATATTTGAAGTCTTTCATCATAAGGGCACCCTTTTGCCGATCTCACCAGACGAGTTACCCTTCTTTGCACCCTTTCAAGAAGCTCGATGTCTTTCTTTCTTTAAGTGCGGTCTCCATACTTGAACACAGTATTCCAAGTGTGGTCTAACATAAGCCTTATATAATGGGATTATCACGTCCCTATCTTGCAAAAGTTCGATAGATCATCAATAGGACACCATGGGCCTTCCTTGCAACCTGTTTACAATGTTCAGAGAATTTCATGTCTGACCGTATCGTAACACCCAAGTGCCTTTCCTCCAGTACTGGGTTTAGTTGAACTCCACCAAGTGAATAAGTTTTTTTGGGATTACTGTTTCCCAGGTGTAATACCTTACACTTTGTTGGATTAAAGCACAGCTGCCCTTTTTCTGACCATTCCTGAAGTCTATCTAGGTCTCTCTGAAGAAGCTCAGCTTGACAGTGATCATTAACTACTCTTCCAATTTTAACATCATCTGCAAATTTAGACATCACGCCCTCTATCCCTTCATCAATGTCGTTTATGAAAATTAAAAACAACAGTGGTCCTAATACTGATCCTTGGGGAACCCCACTTCTTACCTCAAACCCAATCTGAGGAATAGCCATTTATCACAACCCTCTGCCTCCTGCCCTGAAGCCATCCTTCTATCCATCTAAGGATTTTCCCAGTGATTCCAACCTGTTCCAGCTTATAAAGCAACCGCTCATGTGGGACTGAGTCAAAAGCTTTGCTGAAATCTAAATAAACAATGTCGAAATTATTCCCTAAATCCAGCTCGTGAGTGACCCTTTTGAAATAGCGAACCAGATTTGTTAAACATGATTTTCCCTTTACGAAACCATGCTGAGTATCCTTGAGAATTTCAATTCGATCCAAATGATCCTGAATTCCACCCTTGATCATTGCCTCCATGATTTTCCCTACTACTGAAGTCAGACTGACAGGTCGATAATTTCCAACTTCACTTTTAGAGCCACCCTTATGTATGGGAGATACATTTGCACTTTTCCAATCCAAGGGAATCTCCCCAGAGTCTAATGATGCTCGCATAATTAGCCTCAATGGTTCAATGCACTCGCTTGCCGCCTCTCTTAAGATTATAGGGTATATTCCATCAACTCCAGGAGCTTTACTGGTCTGTAGGCTCGAAAGTTTTTTCATTAAATAATCTTGCGAAATTTCAATATCATTAATTACATATTTTTTAACTTCGCTCCCACAATTTTCCTTTGCCACAAAAGGCTTTTCATTTGTAAACAAAAGGCTTTTCATTTGTGATCACTGCCACCTAGTGGTTCATTTATCTTCATGCATGAAGAATCACCACTGATAATCAGATCAAGAGTATTCCACCCTCTAGTTGCCTCCCGAATATGCTGCTGTAGAAAACAATCATCCAATAAATCCACAGAAGCCTTGCTGGTGTGTGAGTGACCAACCCACAAATTCCAGTCAATATCCGGGAAATTAAAATCTCCCATTATAAGACACTGTTTTACTGGCCCACTATTTCTATGCACAATTGCTCGTTATACTCATCAGATTCATTTGGCCTATAACACACACCTACTTTCATTTTTCCTTTCCCAGTGCTAATGTCGCACCAGACAGACAGACTCAACATTGCTTTATCCACCAACATCAATTGGATGCACTACCTTAGATTTTGTGTTTCTTAACTAACAGCATAACTCCTCCTCCCTTCTTATCCTGTCTATCCTTTCTGTACACATTGTACTCCCCAAATTCCAGTTCTGCATTCCTTAAATCTGTGTGACACTATGTCTCTGATATCCCAACAATATCTGCCTTTGATGTTTTGAGCAATACCTCAAATTCACCAAATTTATTTATCAAACTCCTAGCATTGGTGTACACGCAAGTATACATGCACCTGTTCTTTTTCTTAGCTACCCTAACACAACCTATGTGTTTATTTGTACCCCAATGATTCCAGCAGTCTCTGAAATATCCTGCATCTTATTTTCCTGGCTGCGGCTCATTCCAATAGAAGCAATGCAAGAATCACTTTCACCTCTGCCAGTGGCTACTGTTAATCTGTTAGTCCTTGTATTCCTCCCACGCTAGCAGTTTTCCAACCCACCTAACACTGCCTCGAGGGCATCAACAAATATTCTTGCACCCTTTCTATTTAAGTGTATCCCATTCCTGTAGAAGCAGTCTCTGCTGTTAACAAGTACAGATCAGGCTGAAAAAAAAAATTTCTACCCCTTGAGCCTTGCACAATCCCCCCAGGGCCGAATTGACCGGCTCTCATCATATACTCCCTCCTATAGTGTCTGGGCAGAATTGCAGACACTTTCAAATTCAACCCTAATTCACGGCTTTTTTTCAATAGTGACCTGTACTTGTTAAGTAATTCTGCCGGTCTCCTACTCTTAATATCATTAGTGCCAACATGATACCATTAGTGTCATAATATCAACCTTCTACAACGTCATCAACCTTTGCCCCTGGCAGACATACCCTGGTCCTGTTCCACCTATCCTTTTTACATACCATGTTCCTCCTTTCCCTGACAATAGAGTCACCAACAACTACTAGTTCCTGTGGGACCAGCGCATTCTGCCTTTGGGGTTGCTGCTCTGTTGCATGATGACCACGTGGAAGCTCTGGCATTGATGTCTGCAGCTGAGTGCTTGATGGGCCCCTCAATTTAGATCCTTTGAGGGCATCCACCCTGTACTTCAAGCTCTTATAGAGCTTGAAGGACAGGATGGATGGAGCCCATAACAACACTGAGTTGTTGCCTCATTTCCTCACATTCCTTACATTGTGCACATACAGAGACATCCCCCTTGGCAATATCATGTCCCATAACTGATTGCTCCGGAAACATCAAGCAAACAGTGCATTTTAAAAGGCTGTGATTCTGAGGGCAACTGCCCCCCATCAGTTCTCCGGTGAGCCACAGCACTCCCATTAGCTTGAACCTTTTGCTTTGCTGCTCTGGTCCGAGTCATGATTTCGATTCAATTTCAATAAAATTTCAATACCAGTACAAAATTATAACCCTAAACCTGTATCCCAATGCAGTTATAACACTATATATTTTTTTCAGTATCAAGTATTATTTCCTAGTTCCGATATATAATTTCTGTATCAAGTTATGTATTAATTAATTATGTTAGCATTAGTAGAGGCATTTGATGCAAGAAAGCAAGCTTATGCAGCATCAGCCCAAAAAAAAAAAAAAAAACCCACTTCCACTTCACCCCTCTGTTCGTTCGAAATACCTGTCCAGCTGAGCCTTAAACTTATTTAAGCTATCAACTTCCACGACAAGGGATGGAAGTCTGTTCCACCAACCAACCACACGCTGGCTAAAGGCAAATTTCCGCACGTCTATCCTACATCTGTCTTTCCTCAATTTGAATTTATATCCTCTCAGGTGATTATGCTGAGCAAGAGGAAGGAACTTTCACAACAGGTTTCTGAGGTATTGCACTGCTTTGAATGAGTAATGTTTCACCAGTGTGGAGAAGACTATTATTATTATTATTATTATTATTAGAGAGAGAGAGAGAGAGAGAGAGAGAGAGAGAGAGAGAAAAAATCAGAAGTAGAAGTGAATCACCAAGAAAGCAAGAAAGAAGAATGATGATATCCAGTTCAGGACCCTGGGTTTGCCAAGCCCATACTCACCAGATGTGAGCCCTTGGCTCACATCTGGTGAGTATATGTTAGTTATTCTCAGTGGATACCACCACCTTTTTGAAACTTGTTGGCTTACTGATTGGAGGTAAGTATCCTGTTGTTGCAATAGTGAGAACCCATTTTTTGATGAAGGGGTCCATTTAACCCTGAAAGCTTCACGCCATTTGTTATTAAAAGTTTTTCATTAGATTATACAGTATTTATCTCTTTACTTACTTTATTTGGTTTTTACATACTTTTATTTCATTTATTGTCTTTAATAACATTCCAATATGATCTGTACAGTAAGAGTCATCTCACTAGCACTTGCATTCATTGATTTATGCTTACAAACTGTAAGAAAACCAAGAACATATCTATCAGTCTCTATATAGTATCCATTACTGATCCTGTCATATAACTGGCATTTACACCATAATTGTTCTTAATAATGATTAGCAAGTTAAGCTCAAAAGAAAATGAGAGGAAACTGCCACACCATTTGTATGAAGAATAGCGTAGACCACACATCGTGATTTTTACTATAGTGGGTAATTACTCTCTGGGATTTTTTAATATAATAGGCATTAAATGTGATAATAGCACATTCACTATGCTTACTTAAATAGTTTAATAACAAAACAGTATTACCTCAATTCACGTTCTGTTTCTTCTTTATTTGGATTAAAATTTCTTGATTTAATTTCTCGGAGAATATGCTCAGCTTCTGCTAACAATCTGTCGGCAGATAAATCTGGTCTAATTGGATCTAGTCCATACCTTCTCAGCTGAGCCACTACCTCTATAATAAAAAGAGATTAACTCATTACATTATTCATCTCTTATATAATAAGCTAATTACAGGGAACTTGCAATTATTAAATATATCACAAAACATAAAAGTGAGTCATGAATGATTAGAAAATGGGGGGGGGGGGTTTATGCAGTAAAACACCATTCATCAAAATGGTGTTTACTGCATTTTCACCAAACAAAATTATTTGCAAGTGCAATGAATTATTTATCGAAATTACTTTGATGAAACATTGCAATGTGTAAGCTTATCAATATGTAATGTAGTAGTAGTAGCATGTGATGCAAGATAGAAAGTGTATGAGCTTATGCAGCATCAGCCAAAAAAAAAAAAAAAGGCACCATTCCCTTCAAATGCCTGTCCAGTCCCTCCTTAAATTTATTTAACCTATCAACTTCCACAATGACAGATGGAAGTTTTTTCCAGCAATCAACCACCCGCTGGCTAAAGGCAAACTTCCGAACATCCATCCTACAACCGTCTTTCCTCAATTTGAATTTATGCCTTCTCAGGTGATTATTCTGAGCAAAAGGCAGAATCCAATCAACATTGAGCATGCTCAAACCATTCAAGGCTGTATATACCTCAATCAGATCACCTCGCAAGTGCCTAGTCTCCAGACACTGTAATTTGCAAAATTTAAGCCTTTCTTCATAAGAGCAACCCTTTGTTCTGTTCACTAATCTTGTTGCCCTTCTCTGTACTCATTCCAATAGCTCTACATCCTTCTTAAAATGAGACCTCCAGACCTGTATACAGTACTCAAGGTGTGGCCTGACCATTGCCTTATACAAGGGGATAATCACCTACTTATCCCTGCTAGAAAAATTTCTGTATATCATTGACAAGATGCCATCAGCTACTCTTGCAGACCATCTGCACTGCTCAGAAAACTTCATATCTGCCTGGACAATTACCTCCAGGTCCTTTTCATTCTCTACCACTGTCAGTGTGGTACCACAGAGTTGATACGTTACTTTGGGATTACTGCTTCACATATGTAGTACTTTACATTTGTCAATGTTAAACTTCATTTGCCACCTCTCAGCCCATCTGCTCAACTTTTCTAGTTCCTGTTGCAGCAGTGTACTGTCATTAGTGTCATTAACAACCCTGCCAACCTTTGTATCATCTGCAAATTTGGACATTAAGCCTGATATACCATCATAAATATCATTGATGAATACAGAAAACAACAATGGACCCAACACTGAACTCTGAGGGACTCCACTAATAACATTAGTCCACGAAGAGCAGTGTCCATTGATTACCACTCTGTCTTCTCCCATTCTACCATCTCTTTATCCATAGCAGCAACTTGCCTTCAATGCCACACTGCTCCAATTTGCGCAGCAGTCTTCCATGTGCAACAGTATCAAAGGCCTTTCAAGATCCAAATGTATGATATCAAAGTTATTCTTTGCATCCAGTTCCTTTGTGACTACATCATAGTATCCAATCAAATTTGTCAGACAAGACTTCCCCTTAACAAACCCATGCTGTGCCAAGCTATAACTGAAGTCTTGTCTAGATGATCCTGCAATGCTTCTTTAACCTCCATTAATTTCCCTGGAACAGAAGTTAAACTAACAGGTCTATAATTACCTGTGTCTCCCTTTGATCCTCCTTTGTGGAGTGGGGTCACATTTGCACATCTCCAGTCCATGGGTACCTATCCTGAGTCCAGGGAAGCTCTCATAATAATGGCTAAGGGTTTGCTTACTTTGTTTGCCACCTCATTTAATATAACTGGATAGATTCCATCCGCCCCATTCCTTTCTTATGTTTATCTTCAACAATTTCTCCTCCACTTTACTCTCAGTTATTACAAAATCATCTAGCTCACTGCCAGATGATTAACTCACCTCTGGCATTCCCCTCCCTGGTGAATGTAGATGCAAAATACTCATTTAGTTTGTTAGCCACCTGAGTAGGATCATCAACGGTTGAACCATCAATATCCAGTGGACCAATCTGATTCATCCCTTTCCTTCTAGAGGTTACATATGTAAAGAACTCTTTGTTGTCTTTCTCTGCATCCTTTGCCAAAGATTTCTCATAATCTGCCTTTGCCTGCCTTATCTCATTTGTGACTTGGTTACAAACCAGCTTATATCTATCATAAGCTTCCATGTCACCCATTAATTTATATGTATCCCATGCATTTTTCTTCTCTGCCATATGTCTCAGTTTATCTGAGATCCATTTAGGCCTAAACCTTGAACAGTATTTCTTAAAGCCCCAGAAACAATCCCACACATCAACCCTGGATGCAGGGTAATCACCCAGGCAGAGTACACTCACAAATAAGACCAGGTCATCAAAAGCTAGCACAAAAATATTGGTATATAAAAAAAAGTGTATTGTATTACAAGTACGAGCTCCAGGAAGCACTAGAGATCCCTACTCACAAACTATACTGGAACCATGGCATAATAACAGACAAACGATCCCACACGCCAGACAAGGCACAACCCTCATCAACAAAGGGGTGCTACTTATCTGATTGCCATAGCAGTGCCCAACACCAGCATTCTCCAGAAAATTTAGGAGAAAAATATCAGGAAGCACACAGACCTTATACAGTCAGAAAGATTGTGGCACTGGCACAAGTAATGACCATTGTGATCACCATGTCAACCACCGACATGGTGCCAAAGAAGCTACATAAGAGTTCAGCAGCAATAGGCCTCCCAGAGAACTCCAGAAAGCTGCAATCCTGACCACCTGTAGGACAGTCAGAGGCTTCCTCAACCAATAATAGCAACCAGACATAAGTCTCTCCCACACACTAGGTACCAGTACCCATCACAGGTTGGAAAAGTAACCCTAAAGGAAAATAAAATGAATAATAATAATAAAAAAAAACTAAAATAAAATATAAATCCATTCTTTTCCCAATAGGTAGCTATTTAATTCTAATTTAAACTTAGCCAGACTCACTAGTCCTCAACCCCACCCCCCGACATAGGAGGCAATTTGTTGCAATGTTTCACAATCCACTGCCTAAGTGAACTTCACAAACACCAATTTTCTGTTATTTTCTGAGATTTTATATTTCTGTTCCCCAGGTTTGTGTCTCGCCTATGCGGGGGGGAAGAGACCTTTCCCATTTAGTTTCACTTTCCATGTGTTACCAATCTAGTTACCAAATTTTTTTTTTTTTTTTTTTTTTTTTTAGTGTGGCCTAGAATACAATATTCCAAATATGGTGTTGCCTTGCAAAGTGGGATAATGACATCCTTCTTATTAGCAAACTGCATATTAGCAAATGCCCTGCAAATCATAGAAAGGGCACCATGTACTTTGCTAGTCACATGTTTACATTGCATGAAAAATTTCATGTCAGATTAAATTAAAACACTTGTCTTTTTCACCTTGAACCCTTTTCAGCTCTTCTGCTCCCAACCTAATGTGATTGGATTTCTTGTCCTCAAATGCACAACCTTTCATTTAGAAGCAGTAAACTTTAGTTACCATTTTCTGGATCATATATGCAAGCAATTCAAGTCTTTTTGAAGCAAAATGGCTTTTGGATTATTAACCACCATTCCCATTTTCCAACTAAAAAATTTGGCATCTTTCCTTGGATATGCTGCTGTTGTTGTTGTTTAAGAGCTATTGGTGCAAGAGCAGCTTAGGCTATAATGCACCTAGCCTAGGTAGCTTGGATATGCTCATCAATATTATATATGAAAGTTAGCAATACAAGGGGACCTGTGGGGTCCCACTTATGCTGCTCCAACCTGAAAACTGACCATTTATGACAACTCTTTGTCTCCTATCTTTTAGCTAGCCTGCAATCCAGCATAGGAGCTTACCTCAGTTCAAACTTCTTCCAGTTTATATAGCAGCCTTCCATGAGGGACAGTATTCAAAAGCTTTACTACATTCTAGATACATAATGTCAAAATTGTTAACCACATCCAACTGTTTAATAATTACATGAGTAATTTACCAGATTGGGCACGACTTCCCCTTAACCAACTCATACTGGGATTTATTCAAGATACCATTCTTGTGAAGGTCCTGAATGGCATTTTAACCAAAGACTCAATGATCTCCTACCACAGAAATCAACCTCACTAGACTACCTCCTCTTTAGCACTACCTTCGTGGATTGGGGAGACATCAACACTTCTACAGTCCAAGGAAACCTTCCAAGTCCAATGACACTCTCATTAACATTTCCAACTGCTTGATACACTCAGCTACAGCCTTTATTAATTACAAATGAATATATACCCCCTTTCCCTGGAGCCTTTCCCAGGTTAAAGGGGTATATATTCATTTGTTAGAAGAGATATTCCTGTATCTCTTCTAACAAATGATAGTGCTTTCTCATAATCAGCTTTCACACATATTACCCCATAAGTGGCTTCTTTGTTACATATTCTCTTATAATCTTCATATAAACTGGAATCCCATAACTGCTATAACTGTCCATTAAATTCACTTGTCTGTTTTGCATCATCTGATGTTTATGGAATTTGACTATCAGTATGTTTGTGGCTTTGAGGATAAATCTTATACGAAATTTTGTGAAGAACAGTGCAACACAATGAATAATTTTATTAACTGGTCCTGCATATCACATACTCATCCTCTATTTCCAGTAATCAAAAAAATAAATAAATAAAATAAAATAAAATAAAGAAATAATTAATAAATAAAAAAAATAAAATAATTGCTTTATTTAATACAAATATTAAACAGAGCCTGGGCCATCCAGGCCCAACCATAGCCTAAGGCCTTTGGTTCATGTCAAAACAACTATTTCCAATAATCATTTTAATAATAATGAATAAAAACAAGAAATCGTTTTCAACTTCGAAGTTTAACCATAGTCGGAACTGTGTGCTATACAGTTCCACATTTTTCTCCCAGTGGTTAAGTCAATGCTTGGTCGGTGGGTTGCCAATACGCATTTTTTAGAGTTGACAAAATGAGTCAAAGGAACTGTGGAGCGAGCAGTGCTGATTTGATCGTTGATCGTGAATGGTGTGTCGCCACAACGTTGGTGTCTTTTTGTTATTTGCATGATTAGCCCGAATTCCCATTAAGTAAATTATATCAGTATTAAGTCACAACTGAACATTCAAGTGTAATTATGTGATTACAGCTTAATTGCAAACTGAGCTTGAACTTGCTAAGTTGAAGTTATGTTATGAGCAGTAACCCCATTCATCAGAGTCACGAGCTGCGAATACTGTCAAGTTTTTGACATAGTTAGGCTTCAAGATAACATTCTTGTGAAGATGGTCTATGAGTACTAGATCTAGGACATTAGAGTCCCTTTATACACTCCTGGATATGTGGGGGAAAATAACAATCATCAAATTTGTTGAAAAACCTGTTACCATATAATGGATTTCTGTTCACATATTCTGGTCTATAAGAGAGGTTAAAGTTGCCCCATTTTGAGAGAGTAATACTTGCTAACCCATTCAAATTGCCTAAAGAGATTTTTGTCATACCCCTGAGTAGTGGAAGTCCCAAGATTTTCTAAAGGGGGGGCTAGAGCAGTTTTTGGACAATCATTAAGCTCTAATCATTGTAGAAAAACAAATTCACATTATTTTGATCATAAGGGGATGGGGTCTATAGCCCCTTTAGCCCCCAGGTGCCATTGCTTGTGAAACTCATTTGACTACAACATACCTGTACTTCATATTAATTATAAAATTATTTGTGAAGAATCATTACCTTGCATAGAACTCCATATCTTGTCTAGTTCTTCAAAGAAAGTTTCTGCATTTTTTTTCGTTTTTTCAGCATTCTCAGCTACCTGGTGTGACCCAGCAGCCAGATCTCTTGCCTGAAATATAAATAAATTAAAGGCACACGATGAATTAAATAATACATTGGTAGTTTAAAATTAAGAAACAAATCAAATTAAAAAATATAAAAAAATCGTATTTGTTGAAATTCATTGAAATAAAGTTGCAAGTTAGGGTTAATTTTGAAAGTGTCAGCAATTCTGCCCAGACTCGATAGGAGGGAGTATACGATGAAAGTTTTGTCACTTGTTTGTTTCTGGGTTTTATGGTGCATCAGTGTCTGAAGCTATAATGCACCAAGTCAAAGAGGTAAATAAAAAAAATAAAAGTATAATATTATAATTATTTTACAAATTATTGTAAAAGAGTATAGTGTACAAAACATTTATACAGCATAAAACATTCTAGATAAAATTGTATAAATTAATATGTTGTAAAAACTTAAATATAACTGACACGTTGTCATTGTCAAATAAAATCTGTCTGAGTGTATAAGGCTCAGACAGATAGTAAAAGACAAATAATGAACATGATTAAAACATGTACATTTAATTAAAATATGACGGATGGTTAAAACAGTGTCAGAATTTCTACACATAGGATGATCGTCTGTCCTCAGTAAATAGCAATGTGTAAGTGACAATATCCTATGTGGAGCTGAGATAGAACAACTTCCTCTTTATGGTTCCTGAACAGACTAGACTGCCAGTGTTCAATTACAGGCTTAGTGTCATAACTTGTTTGCTGCCTGCCCATGCCATGAGTGTTGCCATTGGGATATCAGTTTCTTACATACTAATTGCCTGTAATCTGTATAGGGGACTAACAGGCAAGAATTAAAAAGGGTCAGTGATTTGGCTGCTTTTGCCTTGTCACTCAATTCAGCCCTGGAGAGATTATGCATGGCTCATGGGGTAGAATTTTTCCCAGCATGGTCTGTGCTTGTTAACAGGAGAGACTACTTTTCTACAGGGATGGAATACACTTAAATAGAAAGGGTGCAAGAATATTTGCTGATGCTATCCAGGCAGTGTTAGGTGGTTCAGAAAACTGCTAGCTCACTGGGGGATACACAGACTAATTAACAGATTAACAGTAGCCACTGGCAGATGTGAAAGTGATTCTTGCACTACTTCTATTGGAATAAGCAGCAGCCTGGAAAACAAGGTGCTGGGGATTTCAAGGAATGCTAGGAGTCTTCATGGAACAAGTAAATACATGGACTGTGTTAGGTTAACTAAGAGTAAGAACAGGTGCATGTATACTTGCATGTACACCAATCTTAGGGGTATAATAAATAAATTTGATGAATTGAAGTGCTGGGCAAGACATCAAAAGTGGATATTGTTGGGATATCACAGACACAAGAGAAGGATATCACAGACAATTCAAACAGAAGTTCTAGTCTAATGTCAACAAATATCTTCTTTCATCTTCTCAACCTCCAGCCCATGCAAGGTACTACTAAGTACTATAGGTTCTAATACCTCTCATGTTTGGGGTTTTCATAAAAAAAAAAAAGGCTGCCAGTACAGCACATGTGGTTTTATCAGTGGGCCGCAACGAGACTGGTGAGTGGAACAAAAGGCTGCTCTTAACAAGAAGAAAGGCATCAGTTCTGCAAATTGTAGTATCTGGAGAATAGGTACCTGCACGGTAATCTGATTGAGGTGTTAATGCTTTGAATGGATTGAGGAAGCTCTAGCTGATGGGATTCCTCCTCTCTCTCAGACCACATAACAACGCACCAATTCAAATTGAGGAATGATGGTTGCAGAAGAGATGTGTGGAAGTTTGCCTTTAGCCAATGGGTGATGATTGTTGGAACAAACTTCAATATGTTGTTGTGGAAGTTGATAAATAAATAAATACAAGAAAGAACTAAAACTATTGGAGGGAATGAACAGGTGAAATGGGAGGTGTAGTGTTTTTTCCCCCCTTTCTGATGCTGTATAATTTTTATTTTTTACATCGTTTGCCAATGCTAATGCACTTTGGGTTTGTGTACATAATGGGTTGGCCACTGCAGGTTTCGAAGTAGCGACCGAATTTTTTTTTTTTGTTTAGTTGTTGGCGCATCGGCTTCTGTGGCCATATTGCACCTCTCAAGGTTTTTTTGTATTTTCTACTTTGATCCAAGCCCGAGGCGGGATTCGAACCTGCGACCTTTGGGTTGCCAGGAAGGCACTTTACCCACCCGGCTAGCCCGGTAGGCTAGTGACCAAATAGGATGGGAAGGCTTTTATTTTAGCTGCATAGCAGTAACCGCTTTAGCAGTAACTTTTTTTGATTCTGGTGCATATTGAGTTAACTGCTCCCCATTAGTTGTTGCAAATTGAATGGTTTTGGACCTGTACTCCAAAAAGCTTGTTCCACCTCATCACACAGGTGCTAAACTGAATTGAGATCAGGTGAGAGATTAAGTCACATAGGCTGAATTCACTCTCATTCCTGGAACTAGTCCTCTATACAATTTTGGCTTTTGGAAGAATATTTTGCAAGTTGATACACTGCAGCCACGAAGGGTTGCACTTAGTAAGGAACAATTTCCAAATAACTAGTGGCATCCAAATATTGCTCCACTGGCATCAAGAGACCCATGTGCATCACAAAAGACACTTCATTACACTGCCACCAGCCTGCAAATACTTAAATGCATTCTTGACATCTGGCATGATGGTCCCATGGGCCTGAGCTTTCACCATATGATAGGAATACCAGAATATATTTCACCATATTCTGGTATTCCTATCAGCATGATACAGCAGGAACATGGATTTGTAAGACCAGAATATATTGTTATAATCCTCCATTGTACAGTTCTGGTGTTCCTGAGCCTACTGTCACCATTCTTTCTAGATTTTTGCTGACATGAGTGAAATATGATAAGTTGTGCATACTGAAATGTCTCCTCCTTATTACTTCTGTTGTACTGGGTTGTTATTTGATTGCTGTAGCCATTCTTTTACCTTTGGAACCTCTTGTTACAATAAGCCATTCCAACCACAAGATTGCCACTAGCTGTATATTATTTCTTTCCTGGGCTGATCTTAAACTATGGGCAGAATTAGTTTAGATCTCCAGTGCTAAGATGCTCTGTGAGGTATGTCTCTACTTGCATTTGAACCTTTAAATATAGATTACTTTTTTTTACAAAAAAAATTTATTTATTTTTAAATGAAAACCACCAAACACAAAAAGTATTGAAACCTATAGTACTTATTACTATGCATGGGTTGAAGGCAGAGAAGAGAGAAGATAGATGTTTACAATAGACTTGAATTACTGTGGACTGTAATTTTTGTAAAATACATGAAAAGTAAAGTTGCTTCAGAGAACAAAAATAGATGGGATAAAAGAGGAAGAAGAAAAGTGGCTTAGAGAGTTTGAAATTGAACAGTAAATGCATGTGGAACTGTTTCCAGCACATGTTCAATTAGTTTGAAACAGAGAGATTGCAATAAAAATTGCTAGCACAGAAGAATGTGCCTATGGAAGCATCAACACAAAAAGTATGCAGCAAAAACTGAATGTCTAGGAAACAGTTTCCTAGACTTTCCTAGGCTGTACAGAGTAATGTCTAGGAAACTATTGTAATACTCGAAAACAGAGTTTCCTAGACATTACTCTGTACAGCCACTCGTCGACTTATGTAATACTCGACTTACAGAAATTCAACTTTATGTAAGTTTTTGCTGGCCAGTGCAAACTTAAAAAAAATCGTGGAAACATATTTTGCATCCTATAAGAATAAAAAAATATCGTAATGTGAACCAAATAACAACACATTGTTTTTTGATAATTTGTTCCAAGACCTTGGAAGTTTGAAATTTTTGCTATATAACTAAGCTATTTATCTCTCTAAATGGTCCATTTTTATAATGGAAATTGCACTACACTTTCATCATTATCATGTGTTCCATTATAAGAATCAGTTTTTTATGCCTTTAAGATATAGCCTCAGGCTTCCTTGCAACATATGGCTAATAATAATAATAATTTTCTAAAACACATTTCTGGAGGTCACTACCATAAAACAATAAAACAATTTTCATTTTCCAGTTTATTGGGCTTTTCTGTTAGTGCAATCTATTAATGGATAGTAAATGCAATTGAGCAGCAGCCTGGAAAGCAAGGCAATGGGGATTTCCAGGACTGCTGGGAATCATAGTGGAACAAGTAAATACATAGGCTGTGTTAGGGTAACAAAGAGTAGAAACAGATGAATGTATACTTGAATTTACACCAATGCTAGGAGTTTAGTTAATAAATTTGATAAGCTTGAAGTGCTAGTCAAGACATCAAAGGCAGATATTGTTGGGATAACAGAGATGTGGTGTCACACAGACATAAGCAGTGCAAAATTGGAATTTGGGGAGTACAATGTGTACAGAAAGGATAGACAGGACAGGAGAGGGAGGAGGGGTTATACTGTTAGATAAGAAACACAAAATGTAAGGAAGTGCATCAATTGATGTTGGTGGACAATGCAATGTTAAGTCTGTTTGGTATGACGTAAGCACTGGGAAAGGAAAAATGAGAGTAGGTGTGGGTTATAGGCCTAATGAATCTGATGAGTATAATGAGTAATTGTGCAGAGAAATAGAGTGGGCCAGTAAATCAGAGTGTCTTATAATGGGGGATTTTCATTTCCCAGAGATTGACTGGAATTTGTAGGTTGGTCATTCCCACACTAGCAAGGCATTTGTGGATTTATTGGATGATTGTTTTCTACAGCAGCATGTTCGGGAGGCAACTAGAGTGTGTAATGCTCTTGATCTGATTATCAATAGTGATTCTTCTGGCAATAAGAATCTGCAGATAAAGGAACCACTAGGTAGCAGTGATCACAGTGTGCTGAAGTGGGATTTACTCAAAGAGGTAACTACCATCAAGGGTAAAGGGAAGGGTTTTTGCTTTCGTAAAGGTCACTACGGTAGTCTGAGACAGTATTTAAATTCTATATGGTGGAAACAACTGATGATGTTACCAACAGCAATTTCAAAATGGGACACATTCAAAGAATTAATCTTGGAAGCTACTAGGCTTTTCATACTAACTAAGAAATACTGTTCAAAATTTAGGCCTAAATGGATGTCAGAAGAACTAATTAGACATCTGGCAGAGAAAAAAAAAATGCATATGATACATATAAATTAACAGGTGACTCAGAAGCCTATGGCAGATATAAGCTAGTCTGTAATCAGGTCACAAAGGAGGTTAGGCAGGCGAAGGCAGATTACGAGAAATCCTTGGCAAAAGATGCTAAGAAAAACAGCAAGGATTTCTTTACTTATATAAACTCTAAAAGGAAGAGGATGAATCTGATTGGTCCACTTGACATCGATGGTTCGACTGTTGATGATCTTGCTCAGATAGCAAACAAACTGAATGAGTATTTTGCATCTACATTCACACATGAGGAATTATTAATGTTTGAAAATGGAAGAAGGTTATCAAATTGTAGCAGGACACTTAATGATTTTGTAATAACTTAAAGCAAAGTGGAGGAGAAATTGTTGAAGTTAAACATAAGAAAAGCACCTGGGGTGGATGGGATCTATCCAGTTATATTAAAGGTGGTGGTAAAGCAACTAAGCAAACCCTTAGCCATAATTATGAGAGCATCCTTGGATTCAGGGGACGTCCCCACAGACTGGAGATGTGCAAATGTATCCCGAATTCACAAAGGTGGATCGAAGGGTGACACGAGTAATTACAGACCAGTTAGTTTAACTTCTGTTCCAGGTAAAATAATGGAGTCACTGGTTAAAGATGCATTGCAGGATCATCTAGACAAGACTGAAGCAATAATTCAGACACAGCATGGGTTTGTTAAGGGAAAGTCTTGTCTGACAAATTTGATAGGATATTATGATGTGGTTACAAAGGAACTGGATGCAAAAAATAATCTTGATATCATATTGGGATTTCAGGAAAGCTTTTGACACTGTTGCGCATGGAAGACTATTGTACAAATTGGAGCAGAATGGTATTAAGGGTAAGTTGCTCTTCTTGGACTAATGTTATTAGTGGAGTCCCACAAGGTTCGGTGTTAGGTCCACTGTTGTTTTGTATATTTATCAATGATATTGATGAAGGTATATCAGGCTTAATGTCGAAGTTTGCAGATGATACAAATGTTGGCAGGGTTGTTAATGACAGTAATGGCAGTGTGCTACTGCAACAGGATCTGGATAATTTGGGCAGATGGGCTAAGAAGTGGCAACTGAAGTTTAACCTTGACAAATGCAAAGTACTTGAGTACTGCAATCAGGCCTGGAGGCCTCATTTTAGGAAGGATGTAGATTTACTTGAGCATGTACAGAGAAGGGCAACAAGATTGGTGAGGGGAATGAAGGGATCCTCTTACCAAGAGAGGCTTAAGTTCTGCAAATTGGAGTGGCTGGAGACTAGGCACCTGCGTGGTGATCTGATTGAGGTATATAAGGCCTTGAATGGGTTGAGCACGCTGAATTCTGATGGGATCCTTCCACTTGTTCAGATTACGAACCTAAGGGGGTTTAAATTCAAATTAAGAAAAGACAGATGTAGAATAGATGTACGGAAATTTGCCTTTAGCCAGCGGGTGGTTAATTGCTGGAACAAACTTCCATCTGTCGTTGTGGAAGTTGATAGGTTGAATAAATTTAAGGAGGAACTGGACAGGCATTTGGAGGGAATAGTGTGATTTTTTTTTTTTGGCTGATGCTGCATAAGCTCATACACTTGCTTTCTTGCATCACATGCCACTACTACTACTACTACTGCAAACTTTATGAAGATCTTCGTGTTGAATTAATCATCCAAGTGCACCTTAATCTCAAAAACCGGGAACACTACTTACTGGAAGACGAAGCCTCATATATAGCATTCACCAAGTTTGCCCAGAACCTGTATGCCAGATGATTGACTATTCCTCTGCTTGCAAACCTCAAATAAACATGTCAAGCAAAGCTTCTCAGAGACCCTCAACCAGACGTCAGGTTTGACTGCTTGATCCATCATGCAGGACAAAACTGCAACTCTTCCGAGAAGTGACAAAACTCCACTTCCCAGAACATTGACTACCGGATGGGACAACAGTCCCATGAGTGACTCCCAACTATGACATTATGCAAAACCTATTCAGCCAAACCAACATTGGATTGCCTCTGCTGGGCCTCAAGTTTTCTGGATGGTGCAGACCTGACCCTACTGTCTGGTTTGCTCCCACCCATGCACACAGGCCACATTGGCAACCTGAGCCAGCTCCCTTGTCTGGCTCACTGTCTCACCTCTTCCTGACAGGGAGGGGGCAGATTGCTGTCCCCCCCGCCATCCTATTTCTTCCCTCTGGTGGGGCATGCCCCACTGTAAACTGGAGTTGCCTTCCCTTCTGGCTCTATATTTTTGTCTATCTCCCTCCAGTCTTCAGCCTTCACCCCACTATCTGACAGCACGTGAATACGCCCCACACAATCTAAAATCACCAATCGAAATTAATTTTGCCCAACATTTTGGACTTCTCCTAGCACTTCCAGTGATGCGTACACGATTTTTTTTTTTAGGTCCTAGCCACTGAAATCTCAGGAAATTAGGTGGCAGGACCTGCCAGAGTGAATTATATACTAGCGGGTACCTGGTCTGCCTCCACGGGGGCAAAAGTGGGGCAACATCGGGCCTTAGTAGGGGTCTGGTGGCTAAACGACCAGAAGAACAACGGTACACAACACTACACGTGTACAATATCCATACACTTTTAAATCTCTGGCTTTTCCAATTAACTGGTTCACCCACAATGTAAACTATGTGGAGATGGGGGAAACCCCTGGTGCCGTCTGACCCTAAACACATGTAATTGTGTAGACAGATATGAAGTTTTCTGAGCAGTGCAGGCGGTCTGCAAGAGTAGCTCATGGTGCCTTGTCAATGATATACAGGAATTTTTCTAGCAGGGAAAAAGAGGTGATTATCCCCTTGTATAAGGCAAAGGTCAGGCCACAGACCTTGAGTACTGTATTCAGGTCTGGAGGCCTCATTTTAAGAAGGATGTACAGCTGTTGGAATGAGTACAGAGAAAGACAACAAGATTAGTGAACGGAACAAAGGGTTGCTCTTACGAAGAAAGGCTTAAGTTTTGCAAATTACAGTGTCTGGAGACTAGGCACCTGCAAAGTCATCTGATTGAGGTGTATAAAGCCTTGAATGGTTTGAGCATGCTCAATGCTGATGGGATTCTTCCTCTTGGTCAGAATAATCGCCTGAGAGGGCATAAATTGAAATTGAGGAAAGACGGTTGTAGGATAGATGTGCGGAAGTTTGCCTTTAGCCAGCGGGTGCTTGATTGCTGGAACAAACTTCCATCTGTTGTTGTAGAAGTTGACAGCTTAAATAGATTTAAGGCAGAACTTGACAAACATTTGGAGCGAGTGGATGGGTGAAATAAGTGTTTTTTTTTTTTTTTTTTGGCTGATGCTATATAAGCTTGCTTTCTTGCATCACGTACCTTTGCTAATGCTAATATCAAAAGCTTAGCAGCTCTATCAGCTCAGTCGACAAAACTAGAAAATTGAAGCACATTGCTATTGTAAATGGCTTTAAAATCGAAGAAATTAAGTAATTTCAAACACTAGAGAGAGAGAGAGAGAGAGAGAGAGAGAGAGAGAGAGAGAGAGAGAGAGAGAGAGAGAGAGAGAGAGTATCCACCATCATTATTAATTAATTTTCAACTAAAGTTTCACCATAGCAAATGAAATGCAATGAAGTGAATGGAATGAAAATCGCCAAATGACAATGGCTTAATATCAAAGTCAAAGGGGTTAACTGCATATTAAATATTATTCAAAATTACCTGTACATAAAGAAGGTCTGCTTTTGTTTCCAAATCAAAATAAAACGTAAAGTTGTTCACAAGCTCTTTTCCTATTGCGACTTTCCTTTCATATTCAGCTACCGGTGGCTGAAACAAAAAAATGCATAATTTAATCCCAATTTAAATGTACAGTATGTATTAAATAAAATTCATGTAAAATTAATTTTATTTCATTCACATTTTATTTTATTGGTACCCAGGATCCCAATATTTTATAGTAGGATTCAAGATACCAAAGTCAGATGTTAACGATTTTTTCTAGTGCCTTGGTTAATCAATTGTTCAGGTATAATTGTGAGGTTCTTATTCATCAATTCCAAGTTTATGGAATAGTAGCACAATTGATTTATGCCAAGAGCTGGCATAATAGCTTTCAGAGAAAATCGATTTAAAAATACCAATAAAGAATGCAGGGCTTTTTTGCTAGTCACTAAAGCATGAGACAGTGATGTCTCATAAGGAGAAATATCCACTTCCTAAAATGCATCTAACACATGGCAATGATTAACCAGAATATATTATTTCTGAATCTGGGAATGCTCATGTCACACACAAGCGGCGCCTCCGTAGCCAGGTGGGCAGGAGCAGCAGTGCGTAGCACACACTTCTTGATTAGACCAGGGTTCAAGCCCATGACCACCAAATACGGAGGATGCAGAAAGGTCAGGGAATGACCACCGTATATCCCGGAGCAATATGGCCTTAGTTGCTAATGCTCCTAAAAACCAAATAACAAACAAACACACACAAGCTACATTTGACAACTGTCTCCCTCCCTCCATTCCCCTTCTGTCTTGTCTATTGTTCCTAAAGACATTCTATATGCCATAGTTTTCATCATCGTCCTCACATCATCCCCTATTTCTAGATGCGTCCATGTTTCCATTAGCCTTATTATGTTAGTTTTAGATGCCCTAACTACGAGTTCAATTCATTCATTTTATTGATTGCACTCTTAAAAATGCTTGCTTATTTGTTTGCTTGAAAGTTAATGACAGAAACGCTAGTATCGGTAAAATGCACCTAACATGTGGTTATAATTAAGTCAATGAAAAACTATACTGTATTTTTCAGCTTTAGTTAGTTTTGAGCATACAGCAAAATCCCATTACAACAAACTCTATGGGGGTGCACATTCACTGTACTGAAATTTTGCTACAATGAATATTGCAAAAAATTATTTTGAAAAGAACCATTATTTGTTCAAATAAATTCTGCTGCGCTTTGTTGAACTTATGCTATGTAAAAATAGTGATTTTTGCTTTATTTTATTTAAATATTGACTAAAATCAATAATAAATTAATAAATAAATAAAATGACAAAATAGATGGAGCAGAAAAATAAAATATTTTGCACAGTAAGTATCAATGGAAGAATATTTTATTATATGAAATACCACATATTCAGAAATATGATACAGTAGATACAACTTATTTTTAGCTTCACATTAGTACATCAATATTTCTTTTTATTCCAGCATTAATATGAGAATTCATCTTTAATGCAATTGAAAATATCTGGTTTCAGCTTTCACTAAGTAGAATTCGATTACTAATTTTGAACTTTTTGTTCTGAGTGAAGTGGAAGAAATTGAGATCATGAAAAAAGGGAAACCTATTTTGTTAATATGTCCAATCTGCTTTTCTTATTTTTTCTTTGAATATGAGAATTTTTTAAAAAATTACAAAAAAGAGGGTAACTAATGCTGGTATCCAAATTCATAATCACATATCATTTTAATTTTTTTTCCTTTTTTTTTTTTTTTTGCAAAAAAATTCTAGAGCACTATACAATCGCATTGTAGGGGAAGGGTAAACATATGGTTCATTCAGAAAGCTGAAAAATGTAACAGAAAATATAACATTAACTTATTTAGTAAAATAAGTTAATACTGAAAATACTGGCTTATTTTACTAAAAAATTCTACATTTTTCTAGAAGTAAATAAGGCCACACAGTGCCATTTTAACATTAGGTAAAATTTTTAATTGATTTAAAACCAATAATTTTAGGTATACTTGGGCTTTGAGAATAATTCATTTTACAGAATTTTACACCAAAATTATTTCATTCAAACAAGGCTTTCAAAGCACTAATAATAAGGTAAGTCAGCTGGATCTAGAAATATTTTCATTGTAGTGAAGACTTCGTTAAAACAGGATTCATTATAACAAGATTTTACTGTACCTAGTTTTAATGGTGATCTCAATTTCTTTTAACCTGTTCTATTCAAGCACACTGGGAGAGACGCCTATATTTGATAAAATATCTATCAGTCTTGGACAGCAGAACACATTAGCAATATGTTTCCTACAATTCAAAACTGCCTCGAACACAAGGTGATTAAAATAGTGTAGGGATTAATATTCTCTGTTAAACCTGACATTGCTAGACACAGTTTTGAATAATCATCTTTGTGTTGTTTACTACACTGACACATCTTTTACAGCTATTTAATCTTCTTGTCCTAGTATTAGCTTTCCACTGCAACCCTTTGCATGTCTTTCCAATATCAAAAGATCCTTTGGCTTCTGGTTGCCTCATAAAAGAACCTTTAAGCTGTGGCAAGTATTAAACTGATCCATATTATTACAAAAAAGATCTAGAGAGAGAGAATTAACTCACTTACCCTTAGTGTATTTGTCGTATTTTCAACAGCATATAAATATCTCCAAGGAAGGGCAGGTGCATCTGTTAAATTCGTATTTTCCACTTTACGCTGCAACTGGTATACTTCTGTGAGCAATATACCTGTACACTCATCATCACATGCTAAACAATATATTTGCAGATCCAGGAGAAAAAGGTTAAATATTTTCAGTAAGTTAAAAAAAAAAAAATTAGTGCAACACAGTATGGACCAAGTTTAAAAATAAATTTTAAAAAACAATCAAGCAAGTAAATGAGTTTAGCACTAGTATTAAAATAGTAGAACAATGTAAAAAGCAAAGCTTATGCAACATCTGCAAACCAAGAAAAAAAATTAAATGTTTTCTTCTGTTTTATATTTTTTCTAGTTCCAAATATTTATCTAATCCTTATTTAAATAAGATACTCTCCAAATCATTAAGGTTGCATAGTAACTTTTTTTTAACAACTGATAACTTTTTAACCAAAACATTTTCTTTGATCAACTATAAAATAATCTTTCCTTAATTTCAACTGATACCTCTGTTTATGCAATAATAGAATGGGGAAATATCAGAATGAAGTTAGCTCAATAATTTTTAGGCCTTCAATACCTCAGTCAGGTTTGCAGTTAACTACTTTTCAAAATTTGCGGCTTGAAGCAATGAGGTAAATTTTGTGAGAATATCCCACACTATACTTAGCATTAATTAGGTTAAATGATGCAAGGAAACACTTATTCTGCATCAGCTAAAAAAACAAAACAAAACCTCTAAATTGATCACAACATGCTTATTGCTAAAGGGTAACTATCCAGTTCTGTGTAGAACTCTGTCAGACACTACCTCAACTATATTGATAGGCAACTTATTCCAATCTCATACTCTAAACCTATCATGTTACCCTTCTTTGGACCCCTCTTCAAGGAAAAGTTCATATCTGCTTGCATTGTAACCTCTGAATCTTTCTCATCCTAAACACCTTTAACTGCATGTAGTCTGCAGGTTGCCTTTAATGGGTTTTCCCCAAAATTAAAGTCTCAACATTTAGCAAGATTAAACTTAAGTCCACCTTTCAAGCTCACATCTGTAACTGATCCAAGCCAGTCTGAAACAGCATAGCCTGGTATTGATTATTTTCTATCACTCATACCTTCACATTGTCAGCAAGCTTTGAGAGCTCTTCCTGTACACCCCCCATTGGCATCACTTAGGAAAATCAAAAACTACAGAGGTCCAAACCATTGAAGCATGAGGGATCAGCATTGAAAGACCCCTATTGATCACGCTCACTACACTAGTCCACGTCCACTCTAAAGCATGTCCACATTATTTATTTTACACTAGTGAAAATGGTAAATGCAGTAAAATAAATGCAGTGAATAACATATAGTAAAATAAAAAAGTTAATAGTATTAATCAAAGGCAAATTGTAAGTAAATCATATAAATGAGGAAAGACAGAAGCACCTTAGCCATACAATTAATAATCTACGGACTCACAATCTGTGTTAACATAAATATCATAAAAGACAGGCTTAACAGTAAGCAGCATTAATGTGAGACTTACACATAACCACAATATAGAGTCAGAAACAATAATATGAAAAAAATCATTGTATAATTGGAAATAACTATGCATCTTTGATGTTCATAAAAGTTCATTCTTGTTCATCTTCTAAAACAAAAAGCCAAATAAATTTAACTGTATACATTGTTTGGTTAAAAAAAGAGTTCTTTATCACATCTTCAAAGCACAACTACTGTCAAAAAATAACTTTGAAATCATATACTTAGATTACAGCAAAGATACACGAAAGACTGCTATATAAATTGGAGCAGTGTGGCATTAGGTGGAAAGTTAGCATTAGCAGAGGCATTTGATGCAAGAAAGCAAGCTTATGCAGCATCAGCCAAAAAAAAAAAAAAAAAAAAATAAAGCAAAATAAATAAATAAAAAAATAACCACTTCCACTTCACCCCTCTGTTCATTCGAAATACCCGTCCAGCTGAGCCTTAAACTTATTTAGGCTATCAACTTCC
Source organism: Mastigoproctus giganteus (assembly GCF_048544385.1). Classification (NCBI taxonomy): domain Eukaryota; kingdom Metazoa; phylum Arthropoda; class Arachnida; order Uropygi; family Thelyphonidae; genus Mastigoproctus; species Mastigoproctus giganteus. The sequence goes on from NC_143583.1 coordinate 212,336,088, forward strand.
ACGACAAGGGATGGAAGTCTGTTCCACCTACCAACCACCCGCTGGCTAAAGGCAAATTTCTGCACATCTATCCTACATCTGTCTTTCCTCAATTTGAATTTATGCCCTCTCAGGTGATTATTCTGAGCAAGAGGAAGAATCCCATCAGCATTGAGCATGCTCAAACCATTCAAGGCTTTGTACACCTCTATCAGATCACCTCGCTGGTGCCTAGTTTCCAGACGCTGTAATTCGCAAAACTTAAGCCTTTCTTCGTAAGAGCACCCCAAAGTTACTGCTATGGATAAAGGGATGGTTGAGTGGCAGAAGGCAGAGGGAATTATCAATGGGCACTGCTCTTCTTGGACTAATTTTATTAGCATAGTCACTAAGGGTTCAGTGCAGGGCCCCTTATTGTTTTCAATGTTTATTATCAATATTGATGAAAACATGTTTAATATCAAGGTTTACAGATGATATGAAGGTTGGCAGGTGGTTAACAAAAGAAATAAAGGTATGATGCTACAACAAGACCTAGATAAATTAACCAAATGGGCTGAGAAGTGAGAATTAAGGTTTGACTTTGAAAAATGCCAGTTACAACATATAGGAAGCAGTAACCCAAGAATATCATATCAGTTGAGTGGCATCAACTGGTATGGTATTCTGGAGGTAATTATACTGGAGGAGGGGGAATTATACAGTACAAAGTTTTCTGAGCAGTGCAGACAGGCTGCTAGAACAGCTCATGAGATTCTGTTAATGATATACAGGAATTTTTATAGAAGGGACAAGGAAGTTCACGCTGGAAAGATTCCTGTATTGCCTTATACCACTGTATAACATACTGCATTTTCATTATGCAGTACTTATACATTGGCGTGCAAAACTTAAGGACCAGCACTATTTCTAAAGATTACAACCACAAAATCTTTTCTTAAAGTACTCTTTACTGATGAGAGTAGACTCAGTTTCAGCAGCAATTCTGGATGTCAGCTAATCTGCCGAGAGGTTGGCACACGGTATCACCCCACAAACATCACTGAAAGGAACTGATATGGCAGTTGAGGTGTTCTCGTCTGGGGAGGCATTATCTTGGATGGACATACACAACTCCAGTTACTGGAAGGTGGTACTGTAATCAGTGCACGCTACTGTACTGAGGTAATCCTTCCCCATGTGCGTCTGTTCAGAGGTTCCATTGGCCCCGAGTTCGTGTTTATGGATGATAATGCCACACCCCATCGCACTGCAGCTGTTGATATGCTTTTAGAAAGTGAGGACATTGTTCGTATGGATTGGCTTGCCTGTTCCCCCAATATAAATCTCATCAAACACATATGGGATGCTCTGGGGGAGACGCCTAGCAGCACGTCCACACCCACCAGAAAATGTTCACCAGATGAAGATGGCACTGACAGAGGAATGGATGACGTTACTGCAAGAACTTATCAACATCATTGTTCTAAGTAAGGACAGGCAGTGCAAAGCCTGCATCAACATTAGGGGTGGCCATATCTCCTACTGAGGACCACCTCTTCCCTTTGTTCCATCTTTGGCAGTGATGCCGTCGTTGTTTGATTTTTAGGAGCATTAGCAACTAAGGCCATATTGCTCTGGGGATATGCGGTGGTCATTCCCTGACCTTTCCGCATCCTCTGTATTTGGTGGGCACGGGCTCGAACCCCGGTCTAATCAAGAAGCGTGTGCTATGCACTGCTGCTCCTGCCCACCTGGCTATGGAGGTGCCGGCAGTGATGTATCTGTATCATGGCAGCCAGTGCTATGTTGCCATTTTTGAATAAAGTCCGCCTGTACCGTTTTGTTTCTGTTGTTGTGTCAGTGTTGTTTCATTCATCATTTCTGTACGTCACATGGTTTCTTTGGTATGCTTTTTCCATATCCAGGCCACTCCTATGAGAAGCTACAGGTGAAAACCTGATAGGTCCTTAAATTTTGCATACCAGTGCCATTGTATAAGGTACTGCATAATGTAAAATGGTGCTCCTAGATCTGTATGCAGTACCTTATACCATTGTATAAGGAACTGCATACTAAATTAAATGCTGATGACAGTGCTCAGTTATGCATACAAGGAGGCATAAATTTAAAATGAGAAAGGACAGTACAGGATGGATGTGAAAATTTGCTTCCAGCTAGAGAGTGACTGACTGGTGGTACAAACTTCCATTTACAGAGGTGAATAGGTTGAATAAATTTAAGGAAGAATTAGAAGAATTGTTAGAGGGGATGGTAAGATGAGGCATGTAGTTTTGGTTTATGCAATTTTTTTTTTTTTGCTGAGCATTATTTGCCACTTATAACAGTAATATTATTACTGTTAGAAGTGGCAAATGATACATGCAACCTTAACTACAACTAGCTGCTTCGAACACTTAGTATGTAGCAGTTCCAGATCCTCTAATTAAAATCTTTATAATGCAACTCACATATACAATCCAACCAAAAGTCATGAGACACCAGTATGATTGCAGAAAATGACCATAACATAAGCAAATATCTTGGCTACAAAGGAGACCAGAAATTAACATAAGATTCATTTTCCAAATGCATAGGTGAACAGTGGGCACATGGAGAAAAAACTAACAGAGTTGCAGAGGTGAGAGGGGGAATGACAGGTGGATATGAAATGGAGAAAATGTCTGTGAATGCTCAGAAATTAAACATTACCAAGCCAATATATGTTGAAGAAATGGAAGAGCAGACAATGAGCCCTTGTGGTTGGCAGAGAATAGGAGGGGGAAGACCACAATTACTACCAGATTTCTACCAAAAATTAGCAGAAAGTATGCAATGACACACTGAAGCCACATTTATGATGCAACATGGGCCAATGTGCTACTAATTCCTTTGAAAAAAAAAGTTGTTTTTAATTGGAAGTGTTTCATGATTTTTTGGTAGGATAGTGTATACAGAAAAAGTAAAATTTTGTCATCATCTTTATTAAATACTATTTCAAAAAAAAAAAAAAAAGTCTAATTTTAAGAAAATTGCTGTTTTATACTTTCATAAATTTAATACTATTATGAAACATGTAGCATTATGATATCACTATATTAGAGAGCAAATTCTTACATTTGCATCCATACTCAGTGAGAATAAACCCATGCCTACACACAGTACAGTCTCTCCCACTTATTTCTTCTCTACAAGAACACTGGCCAGTCAGTTGATTGCATCCTCTGCCATGTGACCCATAGGGATTACAGTCACATGGCTGACAGTTGCCTCCCTGTACTGCTGGATTACCATAATAGCCATCGGCACACCTGAAGAGTAAACAAATGATACATATTAAATGTATAATGAAACGAAGCACCCTTCAGGAAATGAAGATGAAAGTTACATAAATTTTTTTGCAAAAAAATAAACAAAAATAACAATTGACCCTTACCTTTCACAATGCCTACCAGTATACCCAGTTTGGCAATCAACACAGACATAATCGATTCCATCTGTACGACAAGTGTCACTAAAACTGAAATCAGATATGCAAATAGTTACTAGAGGATTTCATAATACTTGAACTGGTATCTAATAAAAAAAAAAAAAACTGAAATAAATATACAAAACAGAAATAGGGTAAAGTCATGAAAAAAAAAAGAACTATTTTAATTTAAATTCTAGCTATAATAAAAAATTAATGTTACAAATGAATTTCAGCTAAAATTGATTTAAAACTTGAATTTAATCTCAGCTTGTAAAACAGATAGAAAATGCTGTTTTCCCTGTACTGTAACAATTACATCCAGTTATCATTCCTTATCTCTTCATAAATAGTATAAATACAGTGGAAACAACCTGCTTTGGCTGCACCAATCAAAGAAATAAAATAAAATAAAAAATAATAATAAAATAAAAAATAATAATAAAATAAAAAATAATAATCAAATAAATAACAGAATAAAATAAAACAAACAATCTATTTTGACTCCCCTCCTCCTGTCAGTAACTGTTCAGTTGACCTTTAAATCTCCCTAGGCTGTCAGCCTCAATCACCCATGGAGACAACATTGCAGCAATCAACAACTCTGGCTAAAAGAAAACTTCCTACAATCCAGTCTAAACCTCTTACCCCATAAATTGAATTTATGTCCCTTAGTTTTGGAATCATTTAAAACACTGAAAATTTCAATCTCATTCATTTTACTTTCTCCCCTCAGAGTCATGTATGCCTCTGAGGGGAGAAATCAGACTCTGCAGCCCATATACTCAAAGCCTCTCCGCATATGGATGCCCATTTGTTGATCTCACCAGGCATGTTGCTAATCTTTTAACCCTTTAAAGAAGCTCAATGTCTTTTTTTTTGGTGCAGTTCCATTTCTGGACACAGTATTCCAAGTGCAGTCTTATAATTGTCTATGACTTCTCCAGCAATGTTTGATAAATAATCAAAAGGAAACTACAGGCCTTCCTTGCTATCTGTCTACACTGCTTTGAGAACTTCATGTCTGACTGCATCATAAATCTGTGAATTCCTCTTGTTTTTAATGCAAACCCACCAGGTGTACAAGTAATTTTGGGGCTGCTATTCTCCAAGTGTAAGATCTTACATTTTGCTGCATTAAAAATTAGCCACCACTTTTCTAACCATACCTGAAGTTTAAGTCATCCTGATGAAGTGCTGTTTGGTACTGACTATGAACTACTCTGCTAAACTTGATATCATCTACAAATTCAATTCTGACATCATACTCCATATCACTTTGTCAATGTCATTTAAGAAAATTCAAAATGACGGTTCTAGTACCGGTTCATTGGGGAACACCAATTCTTACATTAGCCTAATCTGAAGAGTCCCCCCCCAAACTGATCCATGAATGGGTTAGCTGAGGTAGGGAATCTGAAATTTGAAGAGTAACAATTAATCGCAACCCTCTACCTCCTACTCTGAGGCCACCTGCAATTTATCTAAGGATTTTTGCTGCAATTCCCACGTGTTTGAGCTCATTACAGTAACTTCTCATGTGACTGAGTTAAATGCTTTGCTGAAATTCAAGTAAACAATGTTGAAATTATTTCCTACATCCAGCTAATAACTGACTCGCTCAATATAGTTTACCTACAGTTGGTAAGGACACAACTGATTATCTGACATGATCAGTTGCATATATTCACTCCAGCCAGCATTCATAAAATTTTGAAATATTTTGGTGTCCTGTGAATGAAATAATTGTATTTGTATAGAACCTAGAATAAAATAATCATTTATGAAGATCACTTAATAAAAACCATTCCATATTAAGGTAAATTAACGGAGAGCATATTAATAAAACAGTTGCAGAAGTAATACCTATGCACAGAGTGATATGAGAAAAATGTTTAATTAATTCAACTGATAGTTAACCAAGATAGTTTCAATCATTTTACCTTTACACAGTAAAGGTAACAGCCTCTCATTAGAGAGCCTCTCATAACAGCCTCTCATTTGGCTAGTGGGAGTCAAAAGTGTTCAAAGCGGCTAAGTGGATTTTCTTATTTATTAATTTGAAATTATTGTTTTTCTAAAACTTTTGATTTAAATTTAGTTGTATAGCATTATTTTGTGATTTTCTGATTAATCTGGTGTATTTATTCTTTACTCGGCCTTGTAATTGCATAAAAGTATCAGTAAGGGTATCAAACCCACATGTTACAAGTGGCAGATCCGCTGAACGAGAAGTTTTTTAGCCATATTTAGCCACTTTATTGACCAATTGTTACATCAAATTATTTTCTATAAGTAGCTTATAGACCTAATCAGGATCCTTAGTTTATTCTGAATTCAGACAGTGAGATTTGGAAGTTGATTAATACTTAAGTGTCCCTAGATTTACCGTTCGTAACTTGCCGCCATTGTTGTACGACACAACGTTATATCCCGAACTAAATAGCGTAAGCTTAGTATAGTACAGTATATAATATACTATTGTCAATTAATCTGTAAAATCTATTAATTTTGTTAAACTTCATTGTCAATTAAATTGTACTTTTAACTAAATACATATAACGACTTAGATTACAAACGTAACATAATTAATTAATACATAACTTGATACGGAAGTTATATAAATGGAACTCGTAGATAATACTCGATACTGAAAAATATATATAGTGTTATAAATGTGTTGGGATACAAGTTTAGGGTTTTAATCTTGTATTGAAATTGAAATTTTATTGAAATTAAATCGAAATCATGACTCAGACCAGAGCAGCAAAGCAAAAGGCTCAAGCTAATGGGAGTACTGTGGCTCAGGGGAGAACTGAGGGGGGGCAGTTGCCCTATGAATCACTGCCTTTTAAAATGTACTGCTTGCATGATGTTTGTGGAGCAATCGGATACGGGACATGATATTGCCATGGGGATGTCTTTGTGTGTGTGCGACATGCAAGGAGTGTAAAGAAATCAGGCGACAACTCAGCGTTGTTATGGGCCTATATGAGAGCTTGAAGGACAGAGTGGATGCCCTCGAAGGATCTAAATTGAGGGGCCCATCAAGCTCTCAGCTGCCCACATCAATGCCAGAGCTTGCACTTGGTCATCACGCAACAGAGTGGCAACCCCTAAGGCAGAATGCGCTGGTCCCACAGGAACTAGTAGTTGTTGGTAACTCTTGTCAGGGAAACGGGGAACATGCTTTGTAAAAAGGATAGGTGGAACAGGACCAGGGTATGTCTGCCAGGGGCAAAGGTTGATGACTTTGTAGAGCGGATATCACATTTTAAGGGCACAAAAGGTGATATAGTTGTACACGTTGGCACTAATGATATTAAGAGTAGGAAACCAGCGGAATTACTTAACAAGTACAGGTTACTGTTGAAAAAAAGCCATGAATTAGAGTTGAATTTGAAAGTGAATGCAATTCTGCCCAGACACGATAGGAGGGAGTATATGATGAGAGCCTTGTCAATCAATTCGGTCCTGGAAAGACTGTGCAAGGGTCAAGGAGTAGAATTTTTTTTCAGCCTGGACTGTACTTGTTAACAGCAGATGAGAGCCTTGTCAATCAATTCGGTCCTGGAAAAACTGTGCAAGGTTCAAGGGATAGAATTTTTTTTCAGCCTGTTCTGTACTTGTTAACAGGAGAGACTGCTTCTACAGGGATGGGATACACTTAAATAGAAAAGGTGCAAGGATATTTGCTGATGGTATCGAGGCAGTGTTAGGTGGGTCGGAAAACTGATAGCTTGGGGGGGGATGCAATGACTAATAGATTAATAGTAGCCACCGGCAGAGGTGAAAGTGATTCTTGCACTACTTCTATTGGAATGAGCAGCAGCCTAGAAAACAGAATGCAGGATATTTCAGAGACTGCTGGGAGTCATTGCAGTATAAGTAAACACATGGGTTGTGTTAGGGTTGCTTAGAATAGAAACAGGTGCATGTATACTTGCATGTACACCAATGCTAGGAGTTTGGTAAATAAATTTGATGAATTTAAGTATTACTCAAAACATCAAAGGCAGATATTGTTGGGATATCAGAGACATGGTGTCACACAGATATAAGGAATGCAGAACTGGAATTTAGGGAGTACAATGTGTACAGAAAGGATAGACAGGATAGGAAGGGAGAAGGGGTTATGCTTTTAGTTAAGAAACACAAAATCCAAGGAAGTGAAGCCAGTCGCCATCGCTGGACAGTGCAGTGTCAAGTCAGTTTGGTGTGACATAAGCATTGGGAGATCAAAATTGAGAGTAGGAGTGTGCTATAAGCGTAATGACTCTGATGAGTATAATAAGAAACTGTACAGGGAAATAGAGGGGGCCAGTAAATCAGAGAATCTTATAATGGGGAATTTTAATTTCCCAGATATTGACTGGAATTTGTGCAAGGCTTTTGTGGATTTATTGGATGATTGTTTTCTACATCAGCATGTTCGGGAGGCAACTAGAGGGAGTAATACTCTTGATCTGATTATCAGTAGTGATTCTTCATGCATTAAGAATCTGCAGATAAAGGAACCACTAAGTGGCGGTGATCACAGTGTGCTGAAGTGGGATTTACTCAAAGAGGTAACTACCATTAGGAGTAAAGGGAAGGGTTTTTGCTTTCATAATGGCGACTACGATGGTCTGAGACAGTATTTAAATTCTATACAGTGGGACCAACTGATGATGTTACTTTACTTACCAACTAAGAAATATTATTCAAGGTTTAGGCCTAAATGGATGTCGGATGAACTAATGAGACATATGGCAGAGAAGAAAAATGCATGTCATATATATAAATTAACATGTAACACAGAAGCCTATGATAGATATAAGCTGATCTGTAACCAAGTTACAAAGGAGGTTACGCAGGCGAAGGCAGATTACAAGAAATCTTTGGCAAAAGATGCAAAGAAAAACAGCAAAGAGTTCTTTTCTTATGTAAACTCTAGAAGGAAGGGGATGAATCAGATTGGTCCACTTGATATCGATGGTTCAACAGTTGATGATCCTATTCAGGTAGCTAACAAACTAAATGAATATTTTGCCTTGACATTCACACATGAGGAGTTTTTCAGCGAGGATAATGCCAGAGGTGTATTCAACTCTGGCAGTAATCTAGATAATCTTGTAATAACTGAGAATCAAGTAGAGGAGAAATTGTTGAAGATAAACACAAGAAAGGTACCTGGAGTGGATGGGATCTATCCAGTTATATTAAAGGAGGCAGCAAAGTAAGCAAGCATACCCCTAGCCATAATTATGAGATCTTCCTTGTACTCAGGGGAGGCACCCATGGACGGGAGATGTGCAAATGTGACCCCAATTCACAAAGGAGGATCAAAGGTTGACACAAGTAATTATAGACCTATGAGTTTAACTTCTGTTCCAGGAAAATTAATGGAGGCCCTGGTTAAAGAAGCACTGCAGGATCATCTAGACAAGACTTCAGTTATTGCTCGGTCACAGCATGGTTTTGTTAAGGGAAAGTCTTGCCTGACCAATTTGATTGGATACTATGATGCTTTAACAAAAGAACTGGATGCAGGGAATAACTTTGATATTATATATTTGGATCTTAGAAAGGCTTTTGACTGTTGCACATGGAAGACTGCTGCACAAATTGGAGCAGTGTGGCATTGGAGGCAAATTGTTGCTATAGATATAGGGATGGTTGAGGGTGAGAAGACAGAGTGGTAATCAATGGACACTGCACATCGTGGACTAATGTTATTAGTGGAGTCGCTCAGGGTTCAGTGTTGGGTCCATTATTGTTTTCTGTATTTATAAATGATATTGATGATGGTATATCAAGCTTAATGTCCAAGTTTGCATATGATACAAAGGTTGGCATATGATACAAAGGTTAAGGACACTACTGACACTATGCTGCTGCACTAGGATCTGGAAAGACTGAGCAGATGGGCTGAGAGGTGGCAAATGAAGTTTAACATTGACAAATGTAAAGTACGACATACGGGAAACAGCAACCACAGAGCAACGTATCAACTCTGTGGTACTACACTGACAGTGGTAGAGAATGAAAAGGATCTGGGGGTTATTGTGCAGGCAGATATGAAGTTCTCTGAGCAGTGCAGACGGGCTGCAAGAGTAGCTCATGGTGTCTTGTCTATGATATACAGGAATTTTTCTAGCAGGGATAAGGAGGTGATTATTCCCTTGTATAAGGAAATGGTCAGGCCACACCTTGAGTACTGTATACAGGTCTGTAGGCCTCATTTCAAGAAGGTTGTAGAGCTGCTGGAACGAGTACAGAGAAGGGCAACAAGATTAGTGAATGGAACAAAGGGTTGCTCTTACGAAGAAAGGCTTAAGTTTTGCAAATTACAGTGTCTGGAGACTAGGCACCGGCAAGGTGATCTGATAGAGGTGTATAAAGCCTTGAATGGTTTGAGCATGCTGAATGCTGATGGGATTCTTCCTCTTGCTCAGAATAATCACCTGAGAGGGCATAAATTCAAATTGAGAAAAGACAGATGTAGGATAGACGTGAGGAAATTTGCCTTTAGCCAGCGGGTGGTTGGTTGGTGGAATAGACTTCCATCCCTTGTCGTGGAAGTTGATAGCCTAAATAAGTTTAAGGCTCAGCTGGACAGGTATTTCGAATGAACAGAGGCGTGAAGTGGAAGTGGTTATTTTTTATTTTTATTTTATTTTATTTTTTGGCTGATGCTGCATAAGCTTGCTTTCTTGCATCAAATGCCTCTACTAATGCTAATGCTAAATAAATTAAGGCTCAGCTGGACAGGTATTTCGAATGAATGGAGGGGTGAAATGGAAGTGTGTCTTTTTTTTGGCTGATGCTGCATAAGCTTGCTTTCTTGCATCATATGCTCTGCTAATGCTAATGCTTTAAACTTGTTAATCAAGAGACAGTTATCAGGACATGATTGAAACTATTGATTTCAATCAAGACATGACTGCAACTATCTATTCATCTCTCTGCAGCAGATCCATTACTGTCTTCCAGGTTTTCTTCTAGCTCCTCTTGGGTACCATTCTTTTATTTTCTTAGTCCATCTGTCATCACGTCTTCTAGTTATGTGTCCTACCCAAGTCCATTTCAATTCTTTAGTTTTGATAAGAATGTCCTTTATCTGACTTTGCTACCTAATCCATGTGTTTCTCTTCTTATCCAACAGTCTGATTCCTAATATAATTCGTTCCATTCTCCGCTGTGTAGTTCTCTTCTCTTCCATTCTTTTGGCGAGTGCCCAAGTTTCATTTCCATAAGTCATGGTGGAGAGTATACATTGGTTCATTATTTTACATTTCAGGCAAATTGGGATACTGCTCCTCAGTATGTGACTATACTTCCTGAATTCTATCCATCCCGAATTTATTCTTCTCTTGACTTCCAGCAATTTATCATTATTACAACTAATGACTTTTCCAAGATAAATATATGAATCCACCTTTTCAATTTCTGCTACTTCAATTATTATATCCCTTCCTGTGGCATAATTGTTCATTACTTTTGTTTTAACCATATTCATCTTTAGTCCGAAATCCTTACTAACTCTGCATAACTAATTAAGATTTTCCTCTAATTCTTTGGGATCATGGCTTATGATTTGTCACAATGTCATCTGAAAATCATAAATAGTTTAGGTACTCTCCATTCACACCGACTCCTTTCTGCAACCAGTCTAATCTACTGAAAGTTTCCTCAAGGGCAGCAGTAAACAACTTCAGAGATGTGTCTCCTTGTCGAACTCCTTTCTCAATTTTAAATTTGCTACTTTCTTTGTCTATTCTAACAAAGGAGGTAGCATTCTCGTATATTTTCTTCAGAATCATAATGTATGGGGGTGTTTATGCCTTGCTTTTCCAGTGCCTGAAATATTGCCTTATGCTGTACGAAGTCAAATGCCTTTTCATAATCCCCAAATACTAGGCATAATGGTGTATTATATTCATTTGTTTTCTCCATTAGCTGTGATATTACGTGAAGGTGATCCACAGTTGAGAATTCTGTCCTAAAGCCAGCTTGCTCTTTCGGTTGATTCTCATAAAGTATTCTTTCTAATCCGTTAGTAATGACTGTTTTGAACAACTTGTATATGTGGGCAACAAGATAATTGGTCTATTATTTCCAATTTATCTACTTTCTTATGCAGCAAAATTATGATTGCATATTCCACTCCTTAGGCATCACACCATTCCTAATGTATTTTGTGAAGAGTTGACAGTTTGTGTCATGACTCTTCCTCCCAATTCTAACAACTTTAACTTCATCTTCACCTTGGGCTTTCTGATTCTTCAATGTAATTTCTACCTCACTGCGTATGTCGCATATGTTGCTAATTTGTGATCCAACTTACCCGCTGTTGGCATCATTTCCTTGCTCCTTATATAATACTTTATAGTATTCTTCTGATGTTTTTGTTATGTCTTGTCTACTATTTATAAGTACAGCATCACTTTCTTTTCTTATATCTATATCAAGTGTGCATCTCACCATTCTGTGATCACTTGCAACATTTACCTTGTTTAGGATGGTAACATTGTTCACAATATATCTTCTGTTAGTGAGGATAATACCAATTTCATTAGTTGTTAATCCATTTGGACTCTACCATATACCCACTTTCTGTTTGACCTTTTCTTGAAAAAAGGGTTAATTACTGACATTCTTCAATATTCTGTAAATTCCACAAACCTTTCACCTCTTTCATTTCCTTCACCAGTTCCAAAATTTCCTATACTTTCCATTTCTGTGCTGTTTTGTCTCTTTCCAACCTTAGCATTGAAGTCCCCCAATAATGATGGTGTATTTAAGTTTTCTGTTCATCTAGAAGTCTCTCAATTTCAACATACATTTCTTCAACCTTTTCATCATTGTGGCTTGATGCTGGTGCATATATCATTATAACCTTTAGTTTGTACCTCTTAGAAATCCCTTAGACCAATAGACCTTAGACCAATAGATTGACAGTAGCCACTGGCAGAGGTGAAAGAGATTCTTGCACTGCTTCTATTAGAATGAGCAGAAGCCTGAAAAACAAGATGCATGGTATTTCAGAGACTGCTGGGAGCCATTGTGGTACAAGTAAACACATGGGTTGTGTTAGGGTAGCTAAGAATAGAAACAGGTGCAGGTATACTTGCGTGTACACCAATGCTAGGAGTTTAGTAAATAAATTTGATGAATTTGAGGTATTGCTCAAAACATCGAAGGCAGATATTGTTGGGATATCAGAGACGTGGTGTCACACAGATATAAGGGATGCGGAACTGAAATTTGGGGAGTACAACGCCTACAGAAAGGATAGACAGGATAGGAAGGGGGAGGTGTTATGCTATTAGTTAAGAAACACATAAAAACCAAGGAAGTGAAGCCAGTCGACATCGCTGGGCAGTGCAGTGTGGAGTCAGTTTGGTGTGACATAAACATTGGGAGATCAAAATTGAGAGTAGGAGTGTGCTATAGGCCTAATGACTCTGATGAGTATAATAAAGAACTGTACAGGGAAATAGTGGGCCAGTATATCAGAGTGTCTTATAATGGGAGATTTTAATTTCCCAGATATTGACTGGATTTTGGGGGCTGGTTACTCACACACTAGCAGGGCTTTTGTGGATTTATTGGATGATTGTTTTCTACATCAGCATGTTCGGGAGGCAACTAGAGGGAGTAATACTCTTGATTTGATTATCAGCAGTGATACTTCATGCATTAAGAATCTGCAGATAAATGAACCACTAGGTGGCAGTGATCACAGTGTGCTGAAGTGGGATTTACTCAAAGAGGTAACTACCATTAGGGGTAAAGGGAAGGGTTATTGATTCCATAAAGGCGACTACGATGGACTGAGACAGTATTTAAATTCTATACAGTGGGACCAACTGATGATGTTACCAACAGCAAATTCAAAATGGGAAGCATTCAAAGAACTTATCTTGGAAGCTACTAGGCTTTACATACCAACTAAGAAATATTGTTCAAGGTTTAGGCCAAAATGGATGTCAGATGAACTAATGAGGCATATGGCAGAGAAGAAAAATGCATGGGATACATACAAATTAACACATGACACAGAAGCCTATGATAGATACAAGTTGATATGCAACCAAGTTACAAAGGAGGTTAGGCAGGCGAAGGTAGATTACGAGAAATCCTTGGCAAGGGATGCAAAGAAAAACAGCAAAGAGTTCTTTACTTATGTAAACTCTAGAAGGAAGGGGATGAATCAGATTGGTCCACTTGATATTGATGGGTCAAGTGTTGATGATCCTGCTCAGGTAGCTAACAAACTAAATGAATATTTTGCATCGACATTCACACATGAGGAGTTATTCAGCGAGGGGAATGCCAGAGGTGTATTCAACTCTAGCAGTAAGCTACAGAATCTTGAAATAAGTGGGAGTAAAGTGGAGGAGAAACTGTTGAAGATAAACACAAGAAAGGCACCCGGGGTGGATGGGATCTATCCAGTTATATTAAAGGAGGCAGCAAAGGAAGTAAGCAAACCCTTAGCCATAATTATGAGAGCTTCCTTGGACTCAGGGGAGGTACCCATAGACTGGAAATTTGCAAATGTGACCCCAATTCACAAAGGAGGATCAAAGGCTGACACAAGTAATTATAGACCTGTGAGCTTAACTTCTGTTCCAGGAAAATTAATGGAGGCACTGGTTAAAGAAGCACTGCAGGATCATTTAGACAAGACTTCAGTTATATCTCAGACACAGCATGGTTTTGTTAAGGGGAAGTCTTGCCTGACCAACTTGATTGGATACTATGATGCAGTCACAAAAGAACTGGATGCAGGGAATAACTTTGATATTATATACTTGGATCTTAGAAAGGCTTTTGATACTGTTGCACATGGAAGGCTGCTACACAAATTGGAGCAGTGTGACATTGGAGGCAAATTGCTGCTATGGATAAAGGGGTGGTTGAGGGGGAGAAGACAGAGAGTGGTAATCAATGGACACTGCTCATTGTGGACTGATGTTATTAGTGGAGTCCCTCAGGGCTCAGTGTTGGGTCCATTATTGTTTTCTGTATTTATAAATGATATTGATGATGGTATATCGGGCTTAATGTCCAAGTTTGCAGACGATACAAAGGTTGGCAGGGTTGTCAAGGACACTACTGACACTATGCTGCTGCAACAGGATCTGGAAAGGTTGAGCAGATGGGCTGAGAGGTGGCAAATGAAGTTTAACATTGACAAATGTAAAGTACTACACATGGAAAACAGCAACCCCAGAGCAACGTATCAACTCTGTGGTACAACACTGACAGTGGTAGAGAATGAAAGGGACTTGGGGGTAGTTGTGCAGGCAGATATGAAGTTCTCTGAGCAGTGCAGACGGGCTGCAAGAGTAGCTCATAGAGTATTGTCAATGATATACAGGAATTTTTCCAGCAGGGATAAGGAGGTGATTATTCCATTGTATAAGGCGATGGTCAGGCCACACCTAGAGTACTGTATACAGGTCTGGAGGCCTCATTTCAAGAAGGATGTAGAGCTGCTGGAACGAGTACAGAGAAGGGCAACAAGATTAGTGAATGGAACAAAGGGGTGCTCTTACGAAGAAAGGCTTAAGCTTTGCAAATTACAGTGTCCGGAGACTAGGCACCAGCGAGGTGATCTGATAGAGGTGTATAAAGCCTTGAATTGTTTAAGCATGCTCAATGCTGATGGGATTCTTCCTCTAGCTCAGAAAAATCACCTGAGAGGGCATAAATTCAAATTGAGGAAAGACAGATGTAGGATAGACGTGCGTAAATTTGCCTTTAGCCAGCGGGTGGTTGGTTGGTGGAACAGACTTCCATCCCTTGTGGTGGAGGTTGATAGCCTAAATAAGTTTAAGGCTCAGCTGGACAGGTATTTTGAACGAACAGAGGGGTGAAGTGGAAGTGGTTTTTTTTTTTTTTTTTTTTTGGCTGATGCTGCATAAGCTTGCTTTCTTGCATCAAATGCCTCTACTAATGCTAATGCTAAAAATGCTAATGCTAATCCTCAGTAGTAGGCTTGACACCCTTGGTGATGTACTTTTGAATTCTAAAAATGTTGTTTTAATATTTTTATGGACCAGAAAGCTAATTCAACCTTCACTCTTTTCACTGTTTCCATTGGTATACAGCAGATTTCCACTTCATAAACTTGTAAGTGATTAATTTCTTCTTGTTTCCGTCAAGCCAATGATATTCCAAGTCGAGCTTACAAATCTGTAAATACTCAGTTTCCCTTTGATCACCCATATGAACAGAACAGATGTTTGCACATCTGCAATGTACAGGGGCTTCCTCTGAATCCCTAGGAATTCTCCTGAATCAAAGAATTCTCTCATAATTATGGCCAATATATGCAAAGTAAATAAGGCACCTTAGGCTGATGGGATCTACCAATTATAAGTATATTAAAATAAGCAGCAAAAGAGATATGCAAATCTTTGCCCACAATTATGAGAGCATACTTTGATTCTGGGAAGACCTCCTATAGATTGGAAATATGCAAATGTCTCTCCCATTCAAAAAAATTATCAAAGGATGAACAAACATGTAAGATTAATTACAGACATGTAAGCTTCCCATCTGTTCTAGAGGAAATAATGAAGTCAGTGGTTAAAGAAGTATTGCAGGATCATCCCAATAGGAATGCAGTTGTACAGAAATTACAGCATGGATTTGTTAAGGAAAGATCTTGTCTGACCAATTTGATTAGCTACTATGATGCAGTAAGAAAGGAACTGAATGCAGAAAATTATTTTGATTTCATATACTTATATTTCACTAAAGCTTTTGACACGTTCCACATGAAAAACTGCTGCACAAACTGAAGTGGTGTGATATTAGGGATAAGATATTACTACTGATAATGAGATGGCTGAGAGAGAGAGAGAGAGAGAGAGAGAGAGAGAGAGAGAGAGAGAGAGAGAGAGAGAGAGAATAGCTATACATGTGTACTACTCTTCTTGGACTAATGTTATTAAAGGAATCCTACAGAGTACACTTCTGAGCACTTTAGTGTTTCAATATTTAGTAACATCAAAGCATATCAAGCTTACTATTTAAATTTCCAGATGATACCCAGGTAGGAGCATGGTTAGTAACAGAAATCAAGACATACTACTGCAAATAAGACCAATAAAAATTAGGCAGGTGGACTGAGAAGTAGCAATTCAACTTAAACATCAATAAATATATGGGTGCCGTAATCCCAAAATAACATACCAATTAATTGGTATATGATCAAGTTGGTGGAGAACAAAAAGAAACCTAAGAGTAATTGTACATTCTAGAGACATGGTGTCACACAGATATAAGCAGTGCAGAATTGAAATTTGGCGAGGAAAATGTGTACAGAAAGGACAGACAGGGTAGGAAGGGAGGGAGGAGGGCTTATGCTGTTAGTTAAGAAACAAAATCTAAGGAAGTGCATCCAGTTGACATGGGTGGAAAATGCAATGTTGAGTCTGTTTGGTGTGACATAAAAACTGGGAAAGAGAAAATTAGAGCAAGTGTGTTATAGGTCTAATGACTCTGATGAGTACAACAAACACTTGTGCAGAGAAACAGATTGGGCTAGTAAATCAGAATGTCTTGTAATGGAGGATTTTAAATTTCCAGATATTCACTAGAACTTGTGGGTTGGCCACTTGCATGCTAGCAAGACTTGTAGTTGACTTTTGTCGGTGCGGCTGCTAAGTGGAACAGCTCTTGCTTTAATCAACAAAAATATTGGTACCACTTAAAGTACGCTTACTGTTTACTATCAATGGGACCCTCAAGAGGAGAGCAACAAGAAGATAAAACCAGGAGCCACTGAATGTCACCAGGTAACTATTTATTAGCATTTTAAATAATCAGTACCAAAATAATGTATACAATATACCTCTAGATGGAACGTATAAGGCCATGGGCACCTAATTTGGTGGCTCTATTATTCCTGTAGTTTGTGACTAGATAGAATGGCATGCAGCTCCTGTTAAGCCCATTGACCTAAATCCCTAGGGGCGCTTCTCCCTCCCCCTCTCTCTCTCTCTCTCTCTCTCTCTCTCTCTCTCTCATTAAAGGGTAACATGCCTCGAGCTCTGAGCAGGTGTTCATATAGCTGTGCGACCCAGATATAGTCAACAGATCTTCTTCCAACCCTTTACACTAAACAAGAACAAAACTGATGCGTATCTGTTTGAAGCCTCTCTATCCCCCTTCCCACTACTAAGCTTACTTGTGTATGGAGCAATTCATTTAAAACCATCTCCCATCAACCCTTAATTGGAAGGTTTCCGCCTAGGAAGTACGCTCACAAGAGTGAAACAGCAACTAACTAACCAGCTTCCCTCACATGCATAATTTACTATAACTTAAAATCTAATGTCAGCCTCTGCGAAAATGAAGAATTCAGAGACCTGCAGCCAGTGTTCCAGAGCAATTAAAAATAATATCAAATGTATTACCTGCAACTCATGTTATTGCTTAAGATGTGCTAGAATTTCACATAAAACTTTCAAGAAAATGACGCAAAATGCATGGCAATGCTCTCCCTGCCTCATATCCGACCCTGCCAAAATGAATAGGAGTTCTGAGAACCCAGTGAGTTGCGTAGTAGCAAACACCATTGATGAAACCACCACATCCATGTGCGCACCTGATAAATCCGACAAAACCACATCGGACCTACAAATAGTATATCAAACAGACAATGGTAGCTACGATGCTATTTATTAAAAAAAAACTCAGTTTATGCGGAACAGATTACAATAAAAAATGAGGTGAGAGACAACACGCTGGATCTTAAAAAACAGCTGTCATCTTTGCAGAACAAACTAGAACTCATACTCACTAATCAAGGCTTGCTATTGCATCATCAGTTACAAAGCATAAAATCACAACAAGCGCTGCTAGATGCGATAAAAAGGAAAAAAGGAGACAGCAGTTCAGCTAAACCAAGTCCTCATGCTTCAAGCTCCAACCACCTGACCAGGCATCAGACGAGCTCACCTATATCGCCATTCAACCCGACACCAAACCCTCAATTTCAAGAAGTGTCTGGCAACACAGATGGCATTATGAACCTTAGTGTAAACGAATTGTGCACCCCAGATATGCCCACACAAATGGAGGACTGTGACAATATGGAATCCCAGGAAAGCACATTGCAAACTAGTCAGGCCACCTTGACCCTCAGAGGAAGTAACCAGCCAGCACTCAATAACCATATAAGTCTGCACAACATACAGCTAAGCAAACGAAGGGAATATCCTGATCATATGATGTTTCAACAGCTCCAGCGTCACTCATTCTCCCAACCACCTACTGCATCATTGCATCACACACTTTCCCTGGCAACTCCATATTGGCATATGCTCGCCCGAAACCTGTAGACATCATGCACCCCCTTGGTAAGGAGGTCCGCAGCTCTTCCGATACTACCTCCCATACCAACCAGCCATGGGGGAAGCATACCCATTACAGTAATTCTTCAACCTGTGCAAAAGTCGCAGGCGGATCTCGCATCACGCACAAAAAGACTCCCCCAACTACCTGCCCAGAACCCACTCAACGATTCCCACCAATATGAGAGAGCGCCTATTTGTCATGAGCACCTCAACCACATTAAGGCTCCATGCAATAGAACAGCCTACAAAAGCAAGAACAAGCATCTTTGTCTCAAAACTAGATCCTCGTACGACCCCCACCCAAGTCGCAGCTGTAGTTGAAGAAGAAATCCGAAAACATGTTTCGGTAAAGCAGCTACCAGTCAGAAGTAATAACTATGCAGCTTTTAAGCTGGAATGCAACCCAAGAGATTTCAATAAAATATCCCACCCATCTATGTGGCCAATTGGAATGATAATCCGACCATTCTATGAGACCTCTCACTGAGATGGACCCTCCTCAGCCTTAGCAAAGAACCACTGGATGCCAACTAGCTGACTCCTACACAACCCTGTTATTTAAATTGGCAGGCCGAAAATATGATCATAGTGCATTTGGTCGCACATATCCAGTACCCCTTAATAAACACCAATCTTCTTCATCTCCTCCATGCATGCCACCTCCGAACCAAATGGACATCACTATTCCAGCCAGGATCACAAATTGCTCCTACCATAAGCCACTGATAATTAAATATTACAGGCCAGCAACCTTGGTAAGAATTCCTATGACTGCTATGCTTCAGCTACTTTACCAAAACATGTGTAGCATCAGAAATAAAATCGACACCTTAGAGCAGTTACTCTTAACTGCACACTTGGATCTTCTCTGCATCACAGAAATGTGGCTAGAACCCCGTCACGAATGTATTGCGATCACCGTCCCAGCTGATTACGGGTCTGCCTTTACATCAAGAGATAACAGGAGGGGAGGGGGTACTGCCATCTTTTATAGACAAAGCCTCTTCACATTGATCTCTACCATTTCAAGTGAATCGCAAGATTTTGAAGCCACCTCTGTCAAACTCAAGTACCAATCTACCGTACTTCAAGTGACTGTGGTCTATGTGCCCCCATCACCATCTCAAGACCTTATCCTTGAAGTAGCAAACTGGATCCTGTACCAGCTGCAACTAGCCACTGTAAGCATCGTATGTGGTGACTTCAATCTACCCCCTCAACTTAATAACCTAAAGCAACTGTTCCTCTCTCACTTTCTTACCACAGATCTCTGCCTTGTCAGCGAACTCCCTATTCGTGGGCCTAACCAACTTGATCTAATACTAGCCTCCATACCATGCATCATTGATAAAACCCTAGAGATGGTGCTCAACTCTGACCATGACGCACTTTTAATGCTATTCCACTTACCAACTAATCGCCATCTTCCAAATCGGCAGAACAAAACCATGTCATATGTCAGCCCTACATTCCTGAACATACCCAGATGCATCGTTAATCCCTTGGTCCATCCTTGAGTCATGCGATGTCCAGTTAGCCGTTGCCCTCCTTACCAATTGGACTATATCTGTAACAAGCTATGCGGCCACAAGAAAGATCACAATCTCCCCTTACTCTAAAGCATGGTGGTCCCACGACCTAAAGAAGCAATTCGACCTTAAGCAACATCTACATAAATTATGGAAGCAGTCTCACAACGTTATGGATAGAATTGCTACTCTGGAGCTCGAGCTGAGTTTAACCGCCAGAAATCCACAGTGATCAAATCGTACCTTGACAGGACCATACGCATAGGGAAAGTTCCATATAAGGATACCCCTTCAGGTTTTCCCCCTCAACATCCCCAAAGCTGGCTCGACTATATCACTAGGTTTACCACCACTGTCAACCCAGAAGACCAGCACTCGCCACCAACATCTGACACCAGTTTTGACCCATTGACAACCATAATAATATCGGGACAAGAATTAATTAATGTCATTAACTCACTGCCAGCAACGTCTACTACTGGACCTGATGGGATTCCGCAATTTATGCTTAAGAGCCTGAGTCCTTACATCCTGCAACCTCTGTTACATATCTTTAACTCAGTGCTCACAAAGCACTGTTTCCCACAGCAATGGAAGGAATACCTCATCAAACCAAGGCCAAAAATTAGAGTTCCATCACTTGTGAAACACTACAGACCGATCTAAAATTCATCCTGTCTATTGAAACTGCTAGAAAAAAATACTGCTCCCGATCCTCACTAAGCAAATCCTGCCAGACAATCCTCCACAAATCCACTATGCACTCCCACACAGATCAACTGTGACCAACCTTCTAGCAACAACTAACAGAATCCTCACAGCCTTTGAGAACAGAGACGAGCTGGCAGCCACCTACGTAGACATTGAACATGCATTTGATGCCATGCACATCCCAACTCTCCATAAAACTACTAGAAAAGCACTATCAGATAGGAGGCGACATCTTAGCTTTCCTCACATCTCTGCTGAATAATCGAATAGTCAAATTATCTGTAGCTAACTCACGATACCACAAAGTAATCTCAGTTGGAGTCCAGCAAGGGGCAGTGCTATCTGGCCTCCTCTTCACCGCCTTTATTGCTCCACTGGTAATCCAAAATTTAAATATCCTGGTTTATGATGACGATCTAAAGGTACTTATGCCAATAAAAGCAAGCCAAAACCCTCACCAAGTCTCAGAAGAGCAAACCTTCACTCTCTCCTCAATATGTATCTACCTCAAACAATTTGGTCTGGGTATCAATCCCGAGAAGTCAGAAATCATGGTCTTCTCGTTAAAGAAACAGCCAACAAAAAAAATCTATCCAACCCTCAATGGCCCCCCATCCCTTTTGTCCAACATCACATTCACCTAGGAATAAGTTTCGATCCGAAGCTTCTTTTCAGCCAGCATGTAGACGTACTCGTTACAAAAGCCGCCAGACAGATGGATAGGTAAGCAACATCTGCACCATGTAACAGACAAATCCACCGTGGTGAGATACATCTCAACAATAGTGTATCCACCACTTCTCTATGCTGCAGAGATTTGGGCATCTGCATCTCCTTCTACCATCAAACCAGTTTTCTCATCGGAGTACTGGCATCTCAAGCGGCGTGCCACAAACTTAGTCTGTCTCCACAGCTCTGGACCACCAATATGGCCAATGCACTTAACATCCCAAGGCTCAAGTCACTCATTAATGAAAGAAGGCTCATCACAACAGTCAAACTCATGTCCGGTCTCATCTCCTCCCATTCCTTCTGGGAAAACTGTGCATGGAGGATCCCACTGGCACATCTATGAGCAATCCCCCAGTTATGTCCTCTGCAAAGACACCTTCATCTGTCAGACCGGTTTCTTCCTCAGCAGATGCTATCTCAAGTCCAGGACCAAAATGTTGACTTCAAATAAGTTCTGTTGTCATAGACAATATAGGAAAGGAATACTCAGTGGAGTAGCCAAGGCTACTACTATTATAATTTGATTCTTGAACAATGTATATTCTTAACCCATAGAACTATGTACATATTTATGCAATTCAGTGTATATCCTTATTGTATGTATTGTGAAGCAAATGATTATACACTCACTTAATGTTCTATATATGTAGTATACTAAAGTCATTTCTCCATTTTCCTGTACTTTTTTTGCACTTATTTATCATTTCTATTATTTATTTATGTATTTTGGTTCCTGAGGCAATAATGTCTCTGTAGTACAGTGTTAACCCCTGGCCACTGTGCTGTGACGGGCTGTTGCAACTAATATTATGTAAATTATCATTCTAAGCATTGCAATAAAGATTCTTCTTCATTTGTGGATTTCTTGGAGGAATTGTTTTCTACAGTAACATGTTCAAGGGGCAAACAGAGGGAGTGATACTCTTGATCTGATTATCAGCAGTGATTATTCATGCATTAAGAATTTGCAGATTAAGGAACCACTCGGTGACAGTGATCACAGTGTACTGAAATGGGATTTACTTAAAGATGTAACTACCATCAAGGGTAAAAGGGAAGGATTTTGCTTTCATAAAGGTGACTACAGTGGTCTCAGACAGTTTTTAAATTCTATACAGTGGGATCAACTGATGTTACCAATGGTGAATTCTAAATGAGAAGCCTTCATGGACTTAATCTTGTAGGCTACTAGGTTTTTCATACCAACTAAGAAATACTGCTCAAAGTTCAGGACTAAATGGATGTCAGATGATTTTTTTTTAGGCATGTGGCAGAGAAGAAAGATGTATATAAATTATCAGGTGACACAGAAGTCTACGGCAGATATAAGCAGCTAGTTTACACTCAAGTCATAAAGGAGGTTAGGCAGGCAAAGGCAGATTACGAGAAATCTTTGGCAAAGAAAAACAGCAAAGGGTTCTTTACTTATGTAAACTCTAGAAGGAAAGAATGAATCAGATTGGTCCTTAACATAGATGGTTTGACTATTGATGATCATGCTCAAGTAGCTGATAAACTGAATGAATTTTGGATCTACATTCACAATTTGGATCTACAGTTATTCAAGGAGGGGAATGCCAGAAATTTATCAAACTAACAGGGAGTTAAATGATTTTGTAATAACTGAGAGCAAAGTGGAGGAGAAATTGTTGAAGTTAAACATAATAAAGGCATCACAGGTGGATGGAATGTATTTAGTTATATTGAAGAAGACAGTGAGGGAAGTGAACAAACCCTTAACCATGATTATGAGAGCATCTTTAGATTCAGGGAAGGTCCACATATGACTGGAAATGTGCAAATGTATCCCCAAATCACAAGGTGGGGAGGGGCATTAAAAGGGTGACACAAATAATTATAGACCTGTTAGTTTAACTACTGTTCTGGGGAAAATAACGAAGTCACTGGTTAAAGAGGTGATACAGAATCACTTAGACAAGACTGCAGTAATAGTTCAGACACATCACTGATTCGTTAAGGGGAAGTCTTGTCTTACCAATTTGATTGGATACTACGATGTTGTCACAAAGGAACTGGATGCAAAAAATAATTTTGATATCATATACTTGGATTTCGGGAAAGCTTTTGATACTGTTGCACATGGAATACTACTGTACAAACTGGAGCACTATGGCATTAAGAGCAAGTTGCTGCTATGGATAAAAGGGTGGTTGAGTAGGAGAAGATACAGAGTGGTACTGAATGGACACTGCTCTTTGTGAACTAATGTTATTAGTGGCATCCTGCAGAGTTTGGTGTTGGGCCCATTGTTGTTTTCTATATTTATGATTGATATTGATGAAGATATATATCAAGCATAATATCAACTTTACAGATGATATGAAGGTTGGCAGGGTTGTTAATGAGAGTACACTACAGCAACAGGATCTAGAAAAGTTGGCAGATGAGCTGAGAGGTGGCAACTGAAGTTTAACTTTGACAAATGCAAAGTACTGCATATGCAAACTGAGCATTATTGGGTTGAGCAGCACAATCTTGATCCCCAATGGGATATTGAAATCGTCGACTGATTACGTGATTACCGTCAGCACTCATGTCTTGAAGCACTGCACATAGCCACCAATAATAGTACTATGAATCACATGAGGGGAGTACACTTAAACTCTATTACAGAATGTACTGTATTGCAGTGCGATGAGCGCTGGTGATCATTATGTGTACCAGACTCGTGATACTTAATGCTTTTAATTTATATTTCTGTTTATCTTATGTATATATCATTTTTATTTTAATAAATTTATTTTAACCAGTTAGTCGGTCGTTGTAAGAAACTTGGATGATATAATGCAACCCGATGCACAAGGCCTGTTTTAAAAAAAAAAAAAATTAAATTTTAACCAAAATTTATTAATAAAACCTGGTTTATTAAAATTGAATCCAAGACTAACAGTTACTTGACTTTAATTCTTCAAACCTACCTACCTATTAGTGGAAAGTGGGCATGCACATGGTCTACAA
The DNA here is from genome assembly GCF_048544385.1 of Mastigoproctus giganteus. Classification (NCBI taxonomy): domain Eukaryota; kingdom Metazoa; phylum Arthropoda; class Arachnida; order Uropygi; family Thelyphonidae; genus Mastigoproctus; species Mastigoproctus giganteus. The sequence goes on from NC_143583.1 coordinate 212,360,828, forward strand.
GGTCCTCTAGCTGGATCACCATAATGTCCCTTAATGCAAACGTTGCAATGTTGACCCACTGTATTACCTGTGCAATTCTAGTGATAAATAAAAGATAGTAAATTAGGTGAAATTGTAAAAAATTCAAATTTTACATAACAATAGTATGCTTTTTGTATCTTTATTAAATACGACATTACAACTGCCTGCAGTAAAGTTTTTTTTTTTTTTTCTGAAATTCAGAAAATATCTATTGCATAGATCTCTTACATTAATTGGTAATGAAGAAAACAGAAAAAATAAATGCCAGACAATGTATTATATTCCTGAGGATTATGTGCAGACAAGGTCTATCATTTGGAAATTTAAAAGGCTATATAAAGGTGATATTCAGTTTGGCTTATGAGTTAAGTGTGCCAAACTTCAGCAATGGGCAATTGTTTGTTCTCTGGAAACAGATCCTATACTGTAACTATGCACTACTACTCTTTAACAAGTGTTAGTAATCCTGGGTATATTCCCTATAAAAAAAATTATTAAGTATAGTATGTCTATTTTTATTGAAAAGTGACAATCCCAATCCAAAGAAAAAGGGCAAACCCTTTAATCTAAGTAATACTAGGTAACAATTGATTCTCATCACTCTGTATAAATACTATACACTTTGCTTAATGAAGACCTGAAGTACCCCCAAACCATGTTTGGATTCCAAAGCATATTTCTGGCATTCTTTTTCCCATATTGCCTACTAAATATCATACACAAATGCAGTCATGTATTTTGAGGGCACAGCTTAAAGTTCTTTGCTTAAATAATTAGATAGGCCATTCCAACAAACTTATTTTGTAATGATCCTAAAAGATATTCAAAATTTCACCTAGTGAATAATCCACGTGACTCTACAACTGACACTGGAGGGGAACCCAAGTGATTGTGCATGTGTGAGGCAGTATCAAGATCATGCTTTGTTGACAAACTAGTGGAACATAATCTTCCAAAAATAAACAAATCTTTACTTGGTAAAATTCTGAATTTTTTTATTTTTCTGGGTTATTTGGGTTTGCTATGATTAGTAGTTCATTGATCTCATACTGTAGAGGCACTACAATGAGTTTCTTTGGTATTGCTACTTCAAATAAAAAAAAAAAATAAAAAAAAAAAAATATTCCAACAGAGACATATACAAGAATACTTCTCCATTGTATTGCCCTATACATAATATTGTCTACTGCACCATCTCATATCTCACATATTTGGATATATGTTGTTACTAGGTTGTTCAGGTCATCACAATGCCTACCTGCTCACCCATAAAACTCCAATCACAGTCAAAACCTGGGTCTGGGTAGTGACATATACTTTATATTAAAACATACTTCTCCATTGGAGTAGTATTTTTTTTTATTTGGAGTAGTGCAATACCAAGGCAACTCATGGTGAATTGTCTTCACAATATGAGATAGATATATAAAGTAACAAACTCAGTTTTCCCACCACCAACATAAAAAGGCTATGCCCAAATGTGCATTATCAGCTGTTTAATATTATCAATTTTCACAAACCCAGTGTGATCATGATAAGTGGCACTCAATGTATTATTACTGTTATTATTATTATAATAAACTTTTTCTCCTTATGGGATTTTTGTTTACCTAGTATCAGGTACTGGTACCAAGTGCATAGAATGGCTGGTTGTCTCTGGTTACTAATATTATTAGTGTTTGTCAAAACTCTCTGATTAGTACTGGCATTATGTAGATGTTTATGGCCATGACCATATTCCCAACATTCAGCTTTGATTTTAGCAGGCTTCTCAGTCTCTGATGGTATTTCTCAGTACAGGCCTTTATCTCCTTGTGTTCTAGCTGTTGAGCCTGCATCATCCCCAGGTATTTGTAGGTCTCTGCCTCTGTCATGGCTTCAATCTCTTCACTGGGTTTCAGCTGTTAGTTTTGGCCAACTGGATTTCCCTGATGTAATTCATGGATCTTGCATTTGTCTAGGGCAAATTACATCCTGATGTCAGTGCAGAACTCTTCCATGATCTGGAGTAGCTGTTGGAGTTGATTCTTGGTTGCCACAAAGAGTTTTATGTCATCCATGTACATCAGGTGAGAGAGAGGATGTACAGATTTTCCCTCCCTTCTTTTAGGGTATATCTGTACTTGCTGTTGCTGAGCATGGTGGACAGTAGGCCAAGTGCTAGACAGGACCACAGTGGGTTCAGGGCATCTCCCTGGAAGATTCCTCTTCTGATGGTGATCAGTCTGGTGTTCATGATGTTCTCAACCTTGATGGTGGTCCTCCATTTTGCCATGGCTGCTTCTAGGAAGTGTCAGTGTTGAGTTGACTTTGTAGATTTACAGTGTCTCTAACAGCCAGCTATGGGGTATGGAATAGAAGGCCTTGTGGTAGTTAATGTAAGCCATGTACAGATTGCAATGCTTCTTGTAAGCTTGCTCCTTGCTGCTGCATCAATGGGCAATTACTCGTTGCATCTTTTGCTCATCTGCTTATATCCCTTTTGCTACTTGTCCATGATGTTCGGTCTTTCCAAGTGGTCTGAAATCCTCTTAGTTATGCAGCTGGTGAGCATCTCATTCATTGTGGGAGACAGGTCTTTACTTTGCTCCATTTGTTGTGTCTTTGTTCTTAGCCTTCAGATAAGTAATTCCTTGAGTCAGAGACTCTGGGGTTGTTCATGATGCCTTATCGTCTGGGTAAACTGCTCCGCTATTTGCCTGTGCAGTTTTTGTACAGTGGGTGTGATATATCACTGGGGTTTTGCCAGTTGTGGATCTTCCCAATAGACTGTTGTACCTCTTCCTCCTGAATCTTCCATTCTGTCATCTCTTGTATGTCCTTGGTTTTCTTCTATTTTAGGTCTATCATGGGGGCATGGCATTTATGGCTAGCTTTGATGCTCCACAGGTTGTCCCAGACATCTTCACATGGCTTCTGCTTGGGGGAGGTTTGTTGCCTGTCTTCTCTTGTCCAATTTCCTTGTAGAAGGCTCTCTGGTTTTCATCAGACATCCAGGTTTCTGTTTTCCTCTGGGCACTCTAACTGTAATGGCAAAGTTTCTTGCTGAGTGCCAGGAGTTTCCACTTGAGGGTGGCTATAATCGATACCCATAATACGCAAAACCTATAATTGATCTTCTGATTATAGGTCTCATGTTGCTGTGATTTGTTCTTTCTTGAGGATGATCTTCACTTTTCTAATTAGCTTCTTACTTCTGTTACTCTGTTGGTACTGGGTCAGTTAGCATATTTTCACTGTTAGATTTTGCATCTTCTGCCGTTGCCTTTTTTTCCCTGGCTGATGGTTCCTTGTCTTCATGTTTTATTTTCTGTTGGTCTCTGGTTTCTCTTCTATTCATCTTGGTGGCTGCTACAGTAGCACAGTAAATGGCTGTGTGGGTGGTATCTAGTGTTACTTTGTTGTTGTTGTCACGATAAGTGGCACTCAATTGAATAGAAATCATGACTCAAACCAGAGCAGCAAAGCAAAAGGCTCAAACTAGTGGTATTATTTGTCTATTGGCATGGTCTGTGATTTGCCAGAGGATTCTGTTGGGTCTCTGCTTTGGTAAGGAAGGTGTCTTTGTGGGATCCATTCCCTTGAATTCTGCTAGAGCCTTCTTCCACTCTGCTTCTATTCCAAATATTGTGACCTCATTTCTTTTCACTTAGGCAAATACAAGAAGTACTCTGTTGTACTTCTTGTATTTGCTATTCCTTCTCTAGCTGTTTCTCCTCTTTCTGTTTTAGTCGGGTCCATATTTCTTGTTCTTTTAGTTGACTGCTCACATCCTGCTTGATTTTTTCCAAGATTGCAGGAACTATCAGGTTCTTCATGGTGTCGGTTTGTCTCTGGTCTGCTATTTGCTCTTCAGCGACCTGAACAGTTGGGAACTGTTCCAAACACTTGGTGAGTAATTTCCTCCCGTATATTGTCATACTAGTCTCTAGCTTGGTTACTTTGTAGTATGTTTGCATGATGAATTATTTATTTCGATGCTCCACTTCATGCACTGTCTCCTTCTTCCTTCCCAGGTGGTCATTAGCACAGATACACAGGAAGCACTTCCAGTTGGTTGTACTGGGTGTCCTGCCCTCTATTTGTGGTAGCTATATGGGGGACAACACCACTTGCCCCACTGTCATCCTTGGAAGACGGTCTAACTTTTTGATTCGACTCACCTGCCTAAGGCCTGAACACGAGTGACTTTATCATGTGAGACAATCCATGCGGTATGTTCATTATTTCTACTTCTCATCTTCACATAGCTATGCAGGTGGACCTGTTCGGCTTTGGCATCCAATGGTAGGTGGTAGTTGTTCAGAATGACAACTGTTCCATTATTATTACAGTTACTATTAGAATTCTGTTAGTTTTTTGTCCTATATTTACAGTTTTTTTTGTAAATCTTTTAAATGAAACCATTGCTATCCATAATTAAAAATGAATAACTGGCAACAAACTTAAATTAACTCATTCTGGTAATTAGGCAAATAAATACAACCAGCACTGATCAGTGGTTATGGAAGCTACTAGGTTTTACATACCAACTAAGAAATATTGTTCAAGGTTTAGTCCTAAATGGATGTCAGATGAACTAATGAGACATATGGCAGAAGAAAAATGCATGGGATACATATAAATCAATGGGTGACATGGAAGCCTATGATAGATATAAGATGGTCTGTAACCAAGTCACAATGGAGGATAGGCAGGCAAAGACAGATTGTGAGAAATCCTTGGCAAAGGATGCAAAGAAAAACAGAAAAGAGTTCATTACCTATGTAAACTCTAGAAGGAGGGGGATGAATCAGATTGTTCCACTGGATATTGATGGTTCAACTGTTGATGATCTTGCTCAGGTGGCTAACAAAATAAATGAATATTTTGCATCTACATTCACATATGAGGAGTTATTCAGCGAGGGGAATGCCAGAGGTGAAGTAAACTCTGGCAGTGAGCTAGATGATTTTGTAATAACTGAGAGGAAAGTGGAGGAGAAATTTTTGAGGATAAACATAAAAAAGGCACCCGGAGTGGATGGGATCTATCCAGTTATATTAAAGGAGACAGCAAAGAAAGTAAGCAAACCATTAGCCATAATTATGAGAGCTTCCTTGGACTCAGAGGAGGTACCCATAGACTGGAGATGTGCAAATGTGACCCCAATTCACAAAGGAGGATCAAAGGCTGACAAAAGTAATTATAGACCTGTTAGTTTAACTTCTGTTCCAGGAAAATTAATGGAGGCACTGGTTAAAGAAGCACTGCAGGATCATCTAGACAAGAATTCAGTAATAGCTCGGACACAGCATGGGTTTGTTAAGGGAAAGTCTTGCCTGACAAATTTAATTGGATACTATGATGCAGTCACAAAAGAACTGGATGCAGGGAATAACTTTGATATTATACATTTGGATCTTAGAAATGCTTTTGATACTGTTGCACATGGAAGACTGCTGCACAAATTGGAGCAGTGCGGCATTGGAGGCAAATTTCTGCTATGGATAAAGGGATGGTTGAGGGGGAAAGGACAGAGTGGTAATCAATGGATGCTGCTCATCATGGACTAAATGTTATTAGTGGAGTCCCTCAGGGTTCAGTGTTGAGTCCATTGTTGTTTTCTGTATTTTTAAATGATATTGATGATGGTACATCAAGCGTAATGTTCAGGTTTGCAGACAATACAAAGGTTGGCAGGGTTGTTAAGGACACTACTGACAGTATGATGCTGCAACAGGATCTGGAAAGGTTGAGCAGATGGCCTGAGAGGTGGCAAGTGAAGAGTAATGCATCAACTCTGTGGTACTACACTGACAGTGGTAGAGAATGAAAAGGACCTGGGGGTCCTTTTCATTCAGATATGAAGTGCAGGCAGATATGAAGTTTCCTGAGCAGTGCAGACGGCCTGCAAGAGTAGCTCATGGTGTCTTGTCAATGATATACAGGAATTTTTCTAGCAGGGATAAGGACACAATTATTCCCTTGTATAAGGCCATGGTCAGGCCACACCTTCAGTACTGTATACAGGTCTGGGGGCCTCATTTCAAGAAGGATGTAGAGCTGCTGGAACAAGTACAGAGAAGGGCAACAAGATTAGTGAATGGAACATAGGCTTAAGTTTTGCAAATTACAGTGTCTGGAGACTAGGCACCAGCGAGGTGATCTGATTGAGATGTATAAAGCCTTGAATGGTTTGAGCATGCTCAATGCTGATGGGATTCTTCCTCTTGTTCAGAATATTCACTTTAGAGGGCATAAATTCAAATTGAGAAAAGACAGATGTAGGGCAGATGTGCGTAAATTTGCCTTTAGCCAGCGGGTAGTTGGTTGGTGGAACAGACTTCCATCCCTTGTTGTGGAAGTTGATAGCTTAAATAAGTTTAAGGCTCAGTTGGACAGGTATTTCGAACGAACAGAGGGGTGAAGTGGAAGTGGTTTTTTTTTTTTTTTTTTGGCTGATGCTGCATAAGCTTGCTTTCTTGCATCATATGCCTCTACTAATGCTAATCTTTATTGTATATTGACTTACAAGATTTATTTACTATGAAGTGGTACAAAACAGGTTTAAAGGTAACTATACAAGTATCATTTTCAGATAATTGAAAAATTCAACTAAGCTGGCATCAGTTCCAATAATGTGACAGATAATCTTGTAGGTTGCACTAGCTAATGATCAGAAGGATGTAATTTGGCAGCACAGTGATACGCAGATTCTATAAAGATATACCCTATATAGATATAAAGATATAGAGATATTCTATAAAGATATAGTACTTAGAGTGCAGAATGGCAATGTGAGAATACTGTTGAGGAGGGACGTTTCTCCCCAGCAGCGAATATAAATATGTTAAGTTACTATGTCCAATTCAGTTCATACATAAATCTGTCACATCATTACTTAGTATCAGTAAGAGTATCAAATCCACATGTGGACAGGTTTTGCAGCTCCTGTGAACGAAAAGTTTTTTATTATACTTAGCCGCATTATTGACTCAATTGTTATATTAAATTATTTTCTATAAGTAGCTTACAGACCTAGTCAAGCTCCGTGATTTATTTTGAATTTAGATATTGCGATTTGGAAAGTAAATAATACCTCGTGTCCATAGATTAACCGTTTGTAACTTGCCGCCGTTGTTATAAGATATGTGTGCTAGTGTAAGGTTTAATGCAAAACTAGATAGCGAGTATAGTAGTATCAATTAATCAGTAAAATTTATTAATCTTATAAAATTTCGTTGTCAATTGAATTGTACTTTTTTAACTAAATAAATATAGCAACCTAGTCATAACAAACGTAACATCATAAATTAATACATATAAGTTGACAGGGTTGTGTGTGATAAGAAAGTCATAACTCTGAGATAATATTCAATACCAAAATACATATATATATATATAGATAACTGCCTTGGGATATAGGTTTATGGTTATATTCTTTATTGAATTTTTTTTGAAACTGAATAGAAATCATGACTCAAACCAGAGCAGCAAAGCAAAAGGCTAAAACTAGTGGAAGTGCTGTGGCTCGGGGGAGAACTGAGGGGGGCAATTGTCCTCTAAATCACAGTCTATTGAAATGCACTGCTTGTTTGATGTTTGTGGAGCAATCAGGAACGGGACATGATATTGCCAAGGGGAATGTCTTTGTGTGTGCGCGATGTAAGGAGTGCGAGGAAATCAGGCGCTGTCTCAGCATTGTTATGGGCTTATATGAGAGCTTGAAGGACAGGGTGGATGCCCTCGAAGGATTTAAATTGAGGGAGCCTATCAAGCTCTCAGCTGCCCACATCAATGGCAGAGCTTGCACTTGAACATCATGCAACACAGCGGCAACCCCCAAGGCAGAATGTGCTGGTCCCAAAGAACTAGTTGCTGTAGGTGACTCTATTGTCGGGGAAACTGGAGACATATTGTGCAAAAAGGATAGATGGAACATAACCAGGGTATGTCTGCCAGGGGCAAAGGTTGATGACGTTGTAGGGCAGATATCATCCTTTAAGGGCACACAGGGTAATATTGTTGTACAAGTTGGCACAAATGATAGTAAGTGTAGGAGACCGGCAGAATTACTTAACAAGTACAAGACAATGCTGAAAAAAAGGCAGTGAGTTACGGTTGAATTTAAAAGTGTCTGCAATTCTGCCTAGATACCATAGGAGGGAGTATATGATGAGAGCCTTGTCGATCAATTTGGCCCTGGAGAGATTGTGCAAGGCTCAAGGGGTAGAATTTTTCTCAGTCTGGTCTGGTCTGTCTTGTTAACAGGAGAAACTTCTTCTACAGGGATGGGATACACTTAAATCGAAAGGGTTCAAGAATATTTGCTGATGATATCGAGGCAGAGTTAGGTGGGTCGGAAAACTGCTAGCTTTCGGGGGATATACGGATTATTAGATTAACAGTAGCTGCTGGCAGAGGTAAAAATGATTCTTGCACTACTTCTGTTCAAATGCAATTGAGCAGCAGCCTGGAAAGCAAGGCAATGGGAATTTCCAGGATGTCATAGTGGAACAAGTAAATACATGGGCTGTGTTAGGATAACTAAGAGTAGAAACAGGTGCATGTACACCAATGCTAGGAGTATAGGTAATAAATTCGATGAGCTTTAAGTGCTAGTCAAGACATCAAAGGCATTGTGTCACACAGATATAAGGAGTGCAGAACTGGAATTTGGATAGTATAATGTGTACAGAAAGGATAGACAGGACAGGAAGGGAGGAGGGGTTATGCTGTTAGTTAACAAACACAAAATCTAAGGAAGTGCATCCAATTGATGCATGTGGACAATGCAATGTTGGGTCTGTTTGGTGTTACATAAGCACTGGGAAAGGAAAAATGAGAGTAGGTGTGGCCTAATGAATCTGATGAATATAATGAGCAATTGTGCAGAGAAATAGTGGGCCAGTAAATTAGAGTGTCTTATAATGGGGGATTTTAATTTCCCAGATATTGACTGGAATTTGTGGGTTGGTCACTCACACACTAGCAAAGCTTTTGTGGATTTATTGGATGATTGTTTTCTACAGCAGTATGTTCAGGAGGCAACTAGAGGGAGTAATACTCTTGATCTGATGATCAGTAGTGATTATTCATGCATCAAAAATCTGCAGATAAAGGAACCGCTAGGTGGCAGTGATCACAATGTGCTGAAGTGGGATTTACTCAAAGAGGTAACTACCATAAAGGGTAAAGGGAAGGGTTTTTGCTTTCGTACAGGTGACTACGGTGGTCTGAGACAGTATTTAAATTCTATACGGTGGAAACAACTCATGATGTTACCAATAGCAAATTCAAAATGGGAAGCATTCAAAGAAATTAATCTTGGAAGCTACTAGACTTTTCATACCAACAAAGAAATATTGTTCAAGATTTAGACCTAAATGGATGTCAGATGAACTAATTAGACATGTGACAGAGAAGAAAAATGCATGGGATACATATAAAATAACATGTGGTATTGGTATTGTTATTTCTGGCGCAAGGGCTACTAGGGCCATATTGCGCCTATCAAGGGTAAAGGAGTCCAGATATTGTGATTATAAAATCATGTCAGATGCGGTCATATAGCTGTATCTCTTTGAGGAAGCAAAAAAATTCCATTAGATTTGCATCATTTCCTATAATGTGACGAAGTGTTAAAGGTTCTTGAAGATTTCGTAGAGTACCGAATGAGGCTTTTCTGGCAGCAGTATATAGTGTACAATCAATGAGAATGTGTTTGATAGTGAGAAAAGAGTTGCAGTGAGTACACTTCGGAGGATCGTCTCCTGTGAGTAGATAAAGATGGGTGAGGTGACTGTGACCGATTCGCGCTCTGGACAAGACGACTTCTTCCCTTCTGTTTACATGGAAACTGGAAGCCCATAACTGTGGTTCAGATTTTATTTGCAGGAGCTTGTTCTGCAGTTGAGCTTGCCACAGAAGTGTCCGCTGTTCTTTACATACATGTCTTATATAGGATCTATAGTCAATATATGGAACGTAGTAATTCCTCGATGCTATTTTGGATGATTGTTTTGCTGCATAATCCGCTTTTTCATTCCCTGATATCCCCATGTGGCCTGGGATCCAACAAAAGATGACTATTTGCTGGTGTTCTTGGATATGCATCAGCCGAGATTTTATTGTTGCTATTACAGGATGTGTTGGCGAGGAGGAATTTTGCAAGGCTATAAGTGCACTCTGTGAGTCTGTATATATCACAGTTTTTTGGATGGACAGATGTAGGATATTTTCTAAGGCAAGGTTGATGGCACATAATTCTGCTGTATAACTGCTGCATTCAGTGGGCAAGGAAACAGAGATAGTGTTATGGGGAAAGACGGCTGCAGCCCCGACTCCACTTTCAGACTTTGATCCATCAGTGTATACTTTTGTAAAATGTGAATAATTTTGTGTGTGAGCAGTATGGAGTTGTTGCATGTTGATATTAGCAAGCGAATGTTTTCCCCAGCTTAGGAAATAGCTGTCACAGGATGCTTTAATAGAATACCATGGAGAATCTGCACTGTTTGAATCTTGGAGGACTTTGTCAAGATGTATATTCCACGTTTGCGATAATGCCTGCAATCTGATGCCAGTAGGTTGAACTGCTCTAGGTTTGTTTCTATAGTGCATATAGAACTGTGGATCATTAAGTATTGGCCTAATGGGGTGAGTAGATGTACTTTGAATTTTGGCCGCATAGTTTAGGAGTAACATCTTTCTCCTGAGTCTGAGGGGAGGTTCATGGGTTTCAATATAAAGACTTTGTACTGGCGACGTTCTATAAGCACCTACAGCAATCCTGAGGGCAGAATGTTGAATAGGGGCAAGACATGATAACGCGCTTTCCCTAGCGGAATCATACACCGGGGCACCATAATCAAGGCGAGATCTGATTAGGGCTCTATATAAGTGAAGTAGGGTGCAACGATCTGCACCCCACGATGTAGAAGAAATAACTCTTAGTAAGTTCATTTTTTTCTGGCAAACAGTCTGTAGATGTTTAATGTGTTCTTTAAAGTTCAATTTATTGTCAAAAATCACACCAAGAAGACGAACGCTGTTCACAACTGCGACAGGTTGGTTTCTTAAATGTATTTCAGGATCCGGGTGCATCTTTCGTTTGTTACAAAAATGAATGACACTAGATTTCTGATAGGACAGTCGGTAACCATTCTGTGTCATCCATAGTTCGATATTATTGATTGCTGTTTGAAGTTGCCTCTCAATAAAACTCATGTTTTGTGAACTGCAAGAGACCGTCAGATCATCAGCATATAGGTATGAAGTCACTGTATTGGGAATAATTTTAGTCAACTGATTTATCCTTATTGCAAACAAAGTTGCACTAAGAACAGAGCCCTGAGGGACTCCTTCTTCTTGTATATATGTTTTGGAAAGGACTTGCCGATAGCGAACTTGAAAGGTCCTCTGCTGTAGGAAATTCTGTATGAAAAAAGGTAAGTGACCTCTCAGATCCAGGGAATGTAGATCTCTCAGGATGCCAAAACGCCAAGTGGTGTCAAAGGCTTTCTCTATATCGAGACATGCCATGACGAGATGCTTATTTTGAATAAATGCATTCCTAATATTAGTTTCTGCTTTGATCATAAGATCCAGTGATGATCGGTTTTTCCTGAAACCAAATTGATTATCAGATATCATGTTTTGGGAATCAAGGTACCATGTTAGTCTACAGTGTATTATTTTTTCTAGGGTTTTACTTAAGCAGCTGGTGAGAGAAATGGGTCTATAATTATTAGGCATAGAGAGATCTTTCCCTGGTTTGGGTATTGCCAGTACAAAAGAGTGACGCCAAGAACTGGGGAATGAATGTTCTATGAAGATGCGATTATAGAATGTCAGAAGCGAAGATAGCGATTTATTATCTAGATGCTGTAGCATTATGTTGTATATTCCATCAGGGCCAGCAGCGCTGTTCCTTGCAGTGGATAGAGCCTCTTGAAGTTCTAGCATACTATGATGTAGTCACAAAAGAACTGGATGCAGGGAATAACTTTGATATTATATATTTGGATCTTAGAAAGGCTTTTGATACTGTTGCACATGGAAGACTGCTGCACAAATTGGAGCAGTGTGGCATTGGAGGCAAATTGCTGCTATGGATAAGGGGATGGTTGAGTGGCAGAAGACAGAGAGTGGTAATCAATGGACACTGCTCAACGTGGACTAATATTATTAGTGGAGTTCCTCAGGGTTCAGTGTTGGGTCCTTTGTTGTTTTCTGTGTTTATGAATGATATTGATGATGGGATATCAAGTTTAATGTCCAAGTTTGCAGATGATACAAAGGTTGGCAGGGTTGTTAAGGACACTACTGACGCTATGCTACTGCAACAGGATCTGGAAAGGTTGAACAGATGGGCTGCGAGGTGGCAAATGAAGTTTAATATTGACAAATGTAAAGTATTACGTATGGGAAGCAGTAATCCCAGAGCAACGTATCAACTCTGTGGTCTACACTGACAGTGGTAGAGAATGAAAAGGACCTGGGGATAATTGTGCAGGCAGATATGAAGTTTTCTGAGCAGTGCAGATGGTCTGCAAGAGTAGCTCATGGTGTCTTGTCAATGATATAGAGGAATTTTTCTAGCAGGGATAAGGAGATGATTATCCCCTTGTATATGGCAATGGTCAGGCCACACCTTGAGTACTGTATATAGGTCTGGAGGTCTCATTTTAAGAAGGATGTGGAGCTGCTGGAACGAGTACAGAGAAGGGCAACAAGATTAGTGAATGGAACAAAGGGTTGCTCTTACAAAAAAAGGCTTAAGTTTTGCAAATTACAGTGTCTGGAGACTAGGTACCTACGAGATGATCTGATTGATATAAAGCCTTGAATGGTTTGAGCATGCTCAGTGTGGATGGACTTCTTCCTCTTGCTCAGAATAATCGCCTGAGAGGGCATAAATTCAAATTGAGGAAAGACTGTTGTAGGATAGATGTGCGGAAGTTTGCCTTTTGCCAGTAGTTGGTTGATTGCTGGAACAAACTTCCATCTGTAGTTGTAGAAGTTGATAGCTTAAACAGATTCAAGGCAGAACTTGACAAACATTTGGAGCGAGTGGATTGGTGAAATAAGGGGTTTTTTTGGCTGATGCTATATACGCTTGCTTTCTTGCATCATGTGCCTTTGCTAATGCTAATGATGGGTTTAAAATCAGTAGAAGGAATTCGAATGGAGTTTATATCAGAGTGTTTCCTTGCTGCTTGATCCATGTGGTTTTTTCCCCAGTATTTCGGCATGACCAGGAATTCAAAGAGACACCTCTGTTCATACTCTTACACACAATGTGATTGTCTTGTGTTTGCATAGACATTACAAGTGCAGAATTACAAATACAATTCAGTTTTTAAATTTAAAAACACTACTAATAAGAACAATGACTGTAATGATTTTTAAACTGGAATGTTTCAAAAATAAAAATGCAAGTTACAACTGTCATTTTCTTATACCACAAGCCAACATTGTTCAAATCAAGTATTATTCTTGGTTACCTTTTGCAAAAACTATTGAATATAATCAAAATAATACATGTACATATTAAAGGTTTTAATGTATGTCTAGTAAGCATGTTGGGGAAGTCATAAATGATAAAACATTCAAAAATATAAAGTTATACAACAAAGATCCCTAAATATCTAAATAAAAATAAATAACATATTTGGATGGTTTTATGTTTTTTACTTTTGGTTTATCTAAAAATTTTAGATAAGCGATTATTTTGATATATTTCAGTTGAACACTGTGACAATGATATTTCCAGAGAAGTTTTTCCACAAATAATTTTTAACTGCTTCATTTAATTTTTTTCATGAAAATAGGGCAAAATTATATACTCAATGCTGATGCAGAAGTAACCCCTATGTTCAGCGCCATGTCAAGGCTTTTAAGTGCATGGATGCATACAAGAAAATGTTCCTGTTCATCACAATGTAAAGTAAAGTCATCCCCCAATTTGTGCGGGAGTTACGTTCTGGGAAAACACCAAGCAGTCCAAATCCACGTAATGAAAAACAGTTTACATGACATAATGAGGGTTCTGTACCTGTACACACAAAAAAAAAAAAAAAAAATTCTTTATTCAGTAAGAAAAAAAAAACCTTAGAAACAAGTCCATAAAATTAATCTTGCTAATACTTACCTCTAGATTTTTAATCTAAATTCATTGCTTCTTCATCGCTGTTTTCCTGTGATAAACTTGCATCAGTATCCAGCCTTTGAAAAAAATTAGTTAAAATTGTTTGCTTAGAAGCAAGCTGTTTTTCTCTATAAATTTCTTCATAAGGAACTAAAGCTAATGATAAAGTTCTGCAAAAATTTAAACTCCTCTCCAAATTAGGATCCATATCCAGAGCTTCTTGGCTAAGTTTATTTGCAAGTCAAACTCAGCTAGTCTCTTTTCAGTCAATTTTTGTGTACATCTTCTTCGTTTTTATCATTTTTTTTCGTCATCTTCTTCATATTATAAAAAATATCGTCCACTGATAATTGTTCTCTATGAGATTCAAGGACTTCTGTGATATCTGCTGGTTCCAGTTCTTCAAATCGCCCTCCACTAATCATTTTGCCAATTCTCACAATCTCAACTTCCTCCAGCATTTCAACTGTGGCTTCTTTAGTGCAACTTTGTGGCCACAGCTTTTTCCACACTACATTCATTGTTGAGTTCTTAACTTCACCCCGTGCGAATTAAATATTTTTTACAGCATCAAGAATGTTATAATTCTGCCAATAATCTCGAATTGAAAGATTGCTTATTCCATCAGTAGCTTTTACCAATTGTAAAAAAGATCTTCTTAGGTAATAAAGTTTAAAGGAAGCTATAATAACTGGGTCCATCGGCTGAATTAACAAACTTATATTTGCTGTAAGAAAGGTAACTTTCACATTTGGGTACAGATCAGACAAATGTGCAGGATGACTGGGCTCATTGTCAAGAATGAGCAAGATTTTGAATGCTATGTTCTTCTTCGGGCAATATCTTTTTGTTTCAACGCAAAAGCAATTTAAAAACCAATCCTCAAAGATTTTAGCTATCACCCAGACTTTTTTTGCTTGATTTCCAATGAACTGGTAAGCAGCTTTTTGATATTCCTTTAAAAGCACAAGGATTTTCTGATGTATAAATTAGCAGCAGTTTACACTTAAAGTCACCCTCTGCATTACCACATAAAAAAGTGTTAACCTATCTTTTGCAGCTTTGAAACCTGGGGCGGTTTTCTCTTCTTTTGAAATGAATGTTTGGCTTGGCATATGCTGCCAAAATAAGCTGATCTCATCAGCATTAAACACTTGACTTGCTAGATAGCCCTTAGTCACAATAACATCCTTAAAAGTTTTTGGATACAAAGAAGCAGCTTCTGTATCTGCACTGGCTGTTTCACCTGTTAATTTTAGATTGTGAAGACTCAATGTTTTTTAAAATTTTCAAACCAACCCTTACTGGCCTGAAAGACGTCTGCTTTGGATGGACCAGCTTCCTTGTAAGCAATTAAAATTTTGCAGAGCGTTGGTGCATATAATATCTGAACTAAGGGGCATTCTCTTTTGATTAAGATCTTCTATCCAAAAAGAAATTAATTTTTCAGTTTTCATTATTAACAGATAACTGAACTGAACTGAACTTTTAATTTTCTGAGCATTTTCCCTAATTCGTCGAATGCTAGGTTCATTTATGCTGTATTTCTTGGAAATGTCACAACCTTTTTGCCATTTTCTAACTCTAACAATTTTTAATTTTTCCTCTAAATTTAATTTTTTGTTTTTGTAGCTTTCTTCATTTTAGGTACTAATTAAACACACTTTATATAGACAAGAAATATTAAATCATCAAAAGCAATGCTTACCAATTAAAACACTAAGGTATATGAACCAGAAAAATATTGTTTGAACAGCTAACATAGGATAACTGCTGATGAAGAGGGTTTCCGAATGAGGAAGTTGTTTCAAAAATAACCGGACAAACACACCACTGTTTATTACTATGTTTGGTTATAAGAAACCAATTTTGAATGCCTCTGTGATAATTTTCTAAAGCACATTTCTGGAGGTCACGACCATAAAACAATAAAAACAATTTGCACTTTCTGGTTTATTGGGCTTTTCTGTTAGTGCAATCTAATTATAAATGGGTAATAAACTCAAATCTTATTGCATTTGCAATAATACCAACAGCTGGAATTCTGTGGGATTCTATGTTATTATGGTGAAATGTATTTCTCCTTCAATGAAATCTTTGATCATGTAAAAAACATAAAATTTCAAAATCTGCCCTTCATTCCTATTTTTGAAGCTTAGTAAACAAAAATCATGCAGCAGGTAGCAAAACTCGCTGTGCAATCTAAAATTTTATTAGTAAATACCTGACCGTGCAATAGTGAAACCACACAACTCAAGGGATGACTGTATCCCAAAAATAGCATATTCATTTAGTCTCCTACATGAAAAGGTTCCATCGATACTGTTGATTTTGCCATTCCTGAAAGCTGGTGACTGGATGCAGCTATGTCTGTACAGTTATTCTTACGTTAACAGTCACTGCTAATTTATTTAACAGGAACAATATATAAACTTAAACACCCATAGACAACATCAGTTTCTTCCTGTTATGCTGAAATTTGCTTATTCTTATATTGTTTTGGCTAAAAATGTTCATAAAATAAAAATTATTTATTTTAAATTTTATTATAATAAGAGAATAACTTACAATGCAGATTCCTGTCTCTTTATCACATAAACGAGAGTGATTATTACATGCACAGGGCTCAGCCCATCCCACTAAATCCAAAACATCTTTACTGTCCAAATAATTTGGTTTCCTTTTCCGATAATAGCCTAATGAGGGATCCTAGAAAATAATAATAATCTCTGTGATATCAAAAAACAGTACAATAACTTTTTTTTTTTTCCCTGTTGGATACCTTGGTTAAAGTTATTTCAAAACAAAATTCCTCCCATTTTGTGGGAGGGAGGAAGTACAGATTACTCAATACAAGGATAAAATTTTGTCAACAGCTTAATAAAATTACATGAAGCATGCGAAATATACTGGTTTCCAAAAGTTAAGCAACAATCATAAATAGATAACTTTGTGAAAGCCAATGGAAATATTCACTTGCATTTTGAAAAGTAGATGGTTTTTAATGCATATTATACATCAGTAAATATAAAATGACATTAATACACATGCAAAAATCATGTAAGACAGTATACAGGTCAAGAGCAGCAAAGCTATGGGAGAATGTAAAAATTACTGGTCAATATTTCTTCCCCAATTCTCCCCTCCCCAAATTCAGGAGTGACAGTGATGGCCATGGTCCAAAACAGCATTTTTAATCTCCTGGAAAGACTGTGGGGTAATAAATGCAAGCATACTCTATAGGGTTTAGTCTGGAGGTTACATTATATATATAGATGATGGTTCATGTTCAGATAACAGCCAACCTGTCTAGCTCAAGATGGTTTGGTATTATCATCCTGAAGATGAAACTGTCCCCTAGTGCACCTGCATAATGTCTCATATAGGGCTCCAGAATATCACTTCTATGCAGTTATCTTGTCCCCTCAAAAGCACATACAAGTCAGCACATCCACCTAGAAATTCTGCCCAAACTTGCCTGCTGCCTGGCCCCAAAAGTACCTGTATATGGAGAAATAACATGTCCCTGACTATCACTCATCTGGTAGGAGCCAGAGATATGGAATCTGGTAATTAGTATCACTGTCTACACTAGCTTAGGTGATATCGGAAAGGAGAAACAGTACCACTGGTCATCTTACACAGAAGCCATCTTTCTTCATGTGGTGGTGGTGGTGGCAAGCTTGCACATTCTCATGGTGGATGTGAGATTTGTAAACAGTTATAATGGTGTCAATCTGTGTCTTCACGTCAACAGAGAAAGTCACCTGCCTTCATTCAACATTTTGACCTCTGTTTACCTCCACCAGTTCTTTTAGTCTCAGTCCCTGACCCTTAGACTCTTCTCCAAAGCAGACAGATGACAGTGTATGATCAACAATGAGCCAAATGGCTGAACATGATTGAGGCTTAACAGTCTGAAGCCTTCAAATGGCTTTCCACCAGCACATTTAGGAAAGTGTTTCTTTTCAGACATTGGTTCTAATGGACCAGTGGTTCTTTTATGCCAGATTATTTCAAATTTAAGAAAAGGACTAATTTTACTGTACAATCATTGGTTGATATTTGTTTGCAATAATGTTTGTTTATTCAATGCAAATAAGGTGGCACTAAGAGACTTGTGGAACTCCTTGTATCAGGTTTGAGACAAAACGTACTGTCAGTGAACTTGGAAGGACCAGATTGAAAGAAATTTTGAATGATGCTCAATGAATGACGTCTCAGATCAATGGAATGGAGATCTCAAGATGTCATAGTCCCATGTGGTGTTAAAGGCTTTCTCTAGATTAAGGAATACCATCACCAGATATTCATTTTTGATAAATGTATTCTTGATGTTTGATTTATCTTTCAACGTGAGATCCAAGGGTGATCATTTTTGCAGAAGCAAAACTCATTATTACTGACCAAGTTACAGAACTCAAAATACCAGATAAACTGATAGCGTATAATTTTTTTTAGAGGTTTTGCTTGGGCAGCTGGTATGAGAAATTGGACTATAAACTGTCCTACTCCTGCATATGTACAAATAACTTTCATTTAGAGGAAACTAATAAGTGCAATGAAATTCTTAGCTTTTTCAACAGCCTCTAGTCTCTGTGGAACACTACTCCAGTTTTTTGCAAATGTCCTCTGATATGTTCTGCCATTTGGCCTTCAGAGTAACAATCAGTTCATCTCTCTTTTTTTTTTTTTGGACAGTCTCTCCTCACATGCATCGAAAGATCCAATTCATCCTAGTGGTTCACTAGGACTGAGATCAGGCCTCTAGGCTGGCCAGTTCAACTTTTTGATGCTAATGTCTTCAATTCAAATCAGTCCATCACAACATGAGCCTATGACATAGAGCAATGTCCTGCTGATACAGATGTGGGCCTTTTCTAACATGCTACTGCTGCAACTTAGGTAATGCACTGTTGTCCAGTACATCTAGATAGTCCTCAGAATTCATGGTTCTAAAAATACGAATAGTCCCAATCAAATCACAAAAAAAAAAAAAAAAAAAACCCTAGACCATTATGCTGACTCCACCAAAATTCACTGTCAGGATGATACAGACTGGCATGTAGCTTTCTCTATGGCATGTAGTGTCTGCCACATCCAGGCATGACCATCACACTGTCAGATATGATTCATCACTCAAAAGCAGCTTTCCACTGGCCTATAGTCCAAGAATGGCAGGCCTTACACCAAGCTAGACAGTGCATGGGATTAGTCATGGTGATTAGTGGTTTGTGGATGGCTGCACAACTGTGGTAATCTATATCGTGCAGTGTCCTGCACACTGTACTGGTGCTGATGTGTGTCCCAATCATCTCAATGAGGGCCTGTGTGCTGTTAAATGTTGATCTGCATTCTAAGCAGACAGTTCTTTACAGGGCACCTCTGTCAAGTTCTGTCAGCTTCGGAAGTTTTTCAGGTCCTCTACCCAGAGATCTTCAGTGTCAATGAAATATCATGTACAGAATAATTACTCATGTGGCACCCCATTTTCAAGAGACATTGGAAGTCTTAAATCCATTGATTGCATCACCTTGCATTCACAACCACACTATTGTCTCCTCAAAGGCCTACAAATATATTTATAGTTGCGTCTGACATGTGGTGCTTGGGCAGGACAGTGTAGTTACAAGGAATGAATGATCTTTTCCCAGTTTGGAGACTGGCAATGTGTGTTCTGAGAAGATCTGATATAAAAAGGTTAGCAATGAGGATAATGATTTCTGATTGAGATGTGGAAGTACTGTAAATCCTATCAGGACCATCAGCACTATTCCTTGAGGTAGTTATGGATTCTTGCAGTAGAGAGAATATGAGTGAATGTAGACATTGAGTAATATGTACTAAAAATTAGGCTAAATAAAAAATATGTACAAAAACGCTTTTATAATAAAAATGATATCAATGTTGTTAATAACATTTTTACATTCATTACCTTTATTAAAATACATAACATTTGTTTATTAATTGAATTAATAATTTATTTTTATTGATTAAAATTTTTATTGATTTATTAAAAGTAACAAAGTATTCAATGAAAAGTTTTAAAATAAGTATCATTTTAAGTGGAATAACCTTTGTTACAGTAAACAATATATTTTTCAATGTGGCCCATTGTAAATCTCTGACAGTTATCATCCAAAATCAATTTAAAAGCACAGAACAATCTTTTCACATCAATGGATGACTGAGCAACTTAAAAATGTGAGCGTTTAAAGCCTCAACTTGAAATTAAAGTTTCTGCTCATTTCCATTAACGTTTGCCATTTTCCATAAAATACAGTATGATATCCACAGTTATTTTTTAAATCATTATTAAAATTTATTTCTTATTTTCTATACTATGTCTTTGTGATTTGAAATTTCTAACTAAACTTTCTCTACCTTTTCAATAGTACTGCTCAAAGAAAGTCTCCAAGTTCAGTTATAGAATTAGGCAACCAAACAAAATGAGTTTCGACAAACAGCAAGTATTTTCTAACCAAACAATTGGAAAGAATTGCTTTTGCAATGCCAATTCCTACAGCTTTGATTGTTGATGCTTTGAATATTGCAGCATCCAAACCATCAGTACGCTTACTTTTCTGCAAAGAGCCTATTTTAACATGGTTTTTCACCATGTTAAAATAGGCTCTTTGCAGAAAAGTAAGGTCATTTTGCATGCTTTGTAAATAGCCTTGAGTATAAAGGCTTTTATGAAAATATATTTTTTAGACAAGAATTAACTTTATAATTTTGCCAAAATTTTACCCAATTTCTGCAAGCCATGTAAGTCATTGGCTAGGCAAGTATTGTGGATTAGATTTGGATAGAAAACTTGTAATGCAAAAGCTGCTTTTATCACATATGGAAACAGCATCACTAACAAAAATGCAGACTTCTTTCATCCTAGGGCAATATTTGGTCTGGACATAACTGCCAATAATCACTCACAAATCTTGTAAAGTGAGGAATAATTCATGTTTTTGAGAATCTCACAAGAAAGCAAATACAGATGAGAAGGCTCTCAGTCTAATTTCCCACATAACAAATGTACAATATGATGGTCACAAGCATCTCATTAACAGACAGATGTCATTTTCTCAAATATCTTGACAAATTTCATAAATTAAAATAATTCTTCCTCAATGTAACTTCATTTGGAATGTTTTAATTTATACAATAGTTTTTCAAGATCATTTAAAAGCTGAATTGCTTAACTTATTGAAAGGATTATTACAGTTTACCAAGGAAACACAGAAATCCATTGAAAATTCACTTTTTCTCTTGAAGTACAAGGCTTGGTTAAAAGCCAATATACTTCAAAAGAAGGTAGCTTTTTTGTTTTGGCTACAATGTGCAATGTTTTTCACATGTTGGTTGAGTTTAATTGTTTTCTACACAAAATATTATTTTCACAAATGACACAAAAGACAATACTGCCATCCATAGTGAACTCTTTTCCATTATTGGTGATCCACAATTTTTCCATAAGTTTAGTAGTATATTTAGTTTTTGGTATTTTGAATGAAACTCAAACTGCCTACTCTGTAAATTTTTTATACAAATATCAAACTATTATGTTACATACTCGATGAGTATATACTCTCATCCAAAGTCATTGATTGGATGAAAATTAAAGTTACACCATTGCCATGTTTTTCCATGTTAAATGAAATCTTCTCCCACTAATTGAAATTTTTTCTCACACTAATGTGATATTTTCAATGATTGAAATCACATTTCTGTTTAATGCTTTAAAAATGATCAAATTAACAAAATATGCAGTGTTGCTAGTAAGAGTCTAGTGATTAAAACTGCCACAATGTGCATTTGCATATGCACATAGTGTGTCTGACTATAAAGTAAAACTCAGTTTGGATTTCTTAGTTGAGTCATACTGAGTCACCTTGGCAGACTGGTTGAGAATGTCCAAATTTTTGACACAACATATTATGGTGCTTAGTACATAAGGCCAGATGCAACAATTTAAACATCCTGCTTTTACTGATATAGGAAGGTGTGTTGTTCTGAAGATGAATATGATGTTACAAATGGGAATGAGTTCAACTTTTTAAACAATTCTTTTTGCTTGAATCACTTTCTGCTCGTGAAGCTCCTGCACAATCTTTAAGACCATTAGATCTCACTCTGAAGGGACCCTTTTGAAAGCAATGAGTGTAGATGAGGTGATATCTTTCAATCAAGAGTCAGTGTTTATGATTAGTGGTTTCAACCAGCAGATCACCAGATTTAAACATTTTAATTATTTCTGAGAAATCAGTGTTTCATTGTAGTCAGTTTTTGATATAAAATGGTAATATCATTTTATATATCAAATAAATACTCTTTATCAAACCAGCACATAGGCTGGTTTGATAAAGAGTGCATGATGAAAAGAGATTTCTATCAGGTTGGTGCAACTCTATGGAAGCTGGAGTTGAAGGAAAGTAATAAATTTTTCTCCTTTTGACCCTAGGGAGTTTGACTTTACTAACCAGGTTTGCAGCTCTGCAAGGTGAGTAGGAGCAGTACCATGTGGCGACCAGACGGCAGTTGGATTAATTAGATTTAGATTCTTTTACACACGTTTTCAGTGTGTAAAAGAATTTAAACATGAGTCATCAAGAAATAACAACAAATTTCAATGCCTACATTTTTTGGTGTATTGGACTAGTATTGCTGAACTCAGTGTCTTTAAACATCTAAGCAATACATGTTCTTTTTAACAGGTCAGTTTCATTGTACTACATACACTACTGAGAAGTATGTTTTTTGTGTGAGAAGGTTTAATGAAAAACTGTAATTTCTGTTACAATGCAGTGCGAGTTTAGATTTGTTTGCAGCAAACATCCAGAAAGATCAATTTGAAAGTTAGTTAAGAAATCTGAACAATCTGGTTCTATAACAGACAATAAGAAATATGCCATCAGTAGATAGATGTTGTGTAGATGCCTGAAAATACTGTAATTGTTGCAACAGCTGGTTTTAAAACAGCATCCACTTTAAATATTGTTAAACAAGACTTTCTTTAGAAAAGGGTGCTCTGGTCATGGAGAGGGTGCTCTGATCATGAAAGAGAACAGTCAGTGGATTTTTGGCTGCTGTAAAGGGATGAGTATTTTTGGTAGTTTTACCGTATTCTTCATTAATTAACATACTACATTGTGTTTTACAAAAGATATTAAATAGGTTTAGTAGCATTCATTAGCTTCTTATTTTGAATTAAACCAGTGATTTTTGAAAGTTACATCTCCTAGTATTGGCACCAATATTGTTGAACTAGTCGCCATATTATAATCGATAAGAAATAGCATAATGTGTATATCTCGAACTGATAGCATAAGGTATAACGTAAAACTAGATAACGTAATACGAAGCACTGTATTAGGAATCTGTTAGCTTACTATAGCATTATCAATTAATCAAAAATATTTATTAATCTTATTAAATTTCATTGTTAATTAAACTGTATTTAAACAGAAATTATGACCCAGACTAGAGCTGCGAAGCAAAGATCACAGACTAGTAAGAGTGCTGTGACTTGGAGGAGAAACGAAGGGGCCGATTCTCGAACACATCACAGTCTAAAAACAAATATGCGAAACGTGAAATGTTTGCTGAACTTTCTAAAACAGGCCATAATCTAGCCAAGGAGGATGCTTTTGTGTGTGCTAGATGCCTAGAGTGTCAAGAAATTAGGGGTCAACTCAGTGTTCTGACGGGTGTCTATGAGAGCTTGAGGTGTAGGGGTAAACACTCTTGAAGAAATTAATATGAGGGGCCTATCAAGCTGTAAGCTGCCCAGCTTAAGGGCAGAGCTGACTCCTGTGCATTAGACAACACAGAGGCAATCCCCAAGGCAGAATGCGCTAGTCCTACAGGAACTAGTTATTGTTGGTGAATCTATTGTCAGGGAGACAGGGAATATACTATGCAAGAAGGATAAGTGGAACAGGACCAGGGTATGTCTGGCAGGGACAAATGTTGATCACGTTGTAGAGCAGATATCTTTTAAGGGCACAAAAGGTGATATTGTTGTACATGTTGGAACTAATGACGTTAAGAGTAAGAATCTGCAGATTTACTCAAAAAAATTCAGGTCAATATTGAAAAAAAAGTCACAAGTTCGGGTTGAATGTGAAAGTGTCTGCAATTCTGCCCAGATACGATAGGGAGGAGTATATGATGAGATCCCTGTTGATCAATTCGGCCCTAGAGAGATTGTGCAAGGCTCAAGGGGTAGAATTTTTTTCAGCCTGGTCTTTGTTTGTTGACAGGAGAGACTGCTTCTACAGGGATGGCGTACACTTAAATAGAAAGGGAGCAAGAATATTTGCTCATGTATTCGAGGCAGTGTTAGGTAGGTTGGAAAACTGCAAGCTTAGGAGGATACACAGATTAAAGGTTAACAGTGTTCGCAGGCAGAGGCAAAAGTGATTCTTGCACTGCTTCTATTAGAATGAGCAGCAGCATGGAAAGCAAGGCAATGGAGATTTCCAGGACTGTTGGAAGTCATAGTGGAACAAATAAATACACGGGCTGTGTTAGGGTAACTAAGAGTAGAAACTGGTGCATGTATATTTGCAAGTACACCAATGCTAGCAATATAGTTAATTAATTTGATCAGCTTGAAGTGCTAGTTAAAACATCTAAGGCAGATATTGTTTGGATATCAAAGACATGGTGTCACACAGATATAAGCAGTGCAGAATTGGAATTTGAGGAGTAAAATGTTTACAGAAAGGATAGATAGGACAGGAAAGAAGGAGAGGTTATGCTGTTAGTTAAGAAACATAAAATCTAAGGAAATGTATCCAATTGATGTTAGCATTAGCAAGGGCACATGATACAAGGAAGCAAGCTTATATAGCATCAGCCAAACACACACACACACACACACACACACACACACACACACACACACACACACACACACACACACACCTTCTCATTTCACCTGTCCACTTGCTCCAAATTTTTGTCTAGTTCTGCCTTGAATCTGTTTAAGCTATCAACTTTTACAATGACAGATGGAAATTTGTTCCAGTAATCAACCACCCGCTGGCTAAAGGCAAACTACAGCACATCTATCCTACAATCGTCTTTCCTCAATTTGAATTTTATGCCCTCTCTGGCAATTATTCTGAGCAAGAGGAAGAATCCAATCAGCATTGAGCGTGCTCAAACCATTCAAGGCTTTATACACCTCAATGAGATCACCTCGCAAGTGCCTAGTCTCCAGACACTGTAATTTGCAAAACTTAAGCCTTTCTTTGGAAGAGCAACTTTGTTCCATTCACTAATCTCTCATTCCAACAGCTCTACATCCTTCTTAAGATGAAACCTCCAGACCTGTATACAGTACTCAAAGTATGGCCTGACCATTGCTTTATACAAGGGGATAATCACCTCCTTATCCCTTCTAGAAAAATTCTGTATATCATTGACAAGACACCACGAGCTACTCTTGCAAACCGTCTGCACTGCTCAGAAAACTTCATATCTGCCTGCACAATTACCCCCAGGTCCTTTTCATTCTCTACCACTGTCATTGCAGTACCACAGAGTTGATACATTACTCTGGGGTTACTGCTTACCATATGCAGTACTTTACATTTGTCAATATTAAACTTCAGTTGCCACCTCTCAGCCCATCTGTTCAACTTTTCTAGATGCTGTTGCAGCACCGTACTTTCATTAGTGTCATTAACAAACCTGCTGACATTTGTATCATCTGCAAACGTGGACATTAAGCCTGACATACCATCATAAATATCATTAATGAATATAGAAAACAACAATGGACCCAACACTGCACCCTGGAGGACTCCACTAATAACATTAGTCCACGAAAAGCAGTATCCATTGATTATCACTCTGTCTTCTCCCACTCAACCATCCCTTTATCCATAGCAGCAATTTGCCTCCAATGCCACACTGCTCCAATTTGTGCAGCAGTTTTCCATGTGCAACAGTATCAAAAGCCTTTCTAAGATCCAAATATATGATATCAAAATTATTCTTTGTATCCAGTTCCTTTGTGACTACATCATAGTATCTAATCAAATTTGTCAGACAAGACTTCCCCTTAACAAACCCATGCTGTGTCCAAACTATAACTGAAGGCTTGTCTAGGTGATCTTGCAATGCTTCTTTAACCAGTGTCTCCATTAATTTCCCTGGAACAGAAGTTAAACTAACAGGTCTGTAATTACCTGTCTCCCCCATTGATCCTCCTTTGTGGATTGGGGTCATATTTTCACATCTCCAGTCCATGGATACCTGCCCTGAGTCCAAGGAAGCTCTCATAATTATGGCCAAGGATTTGCTTACTTCCTTTGCTGCCACCTTTAATGTTGGTGGACAATGCAGTTTGTTTGTTTGTTTATGGGCTTTACAGTGCAAGGGCAGCAAGGCCATAATGTGCCTAACTATGGTGATGTTAAATACACATTTTATGTATATAAATGTTGTTGAAGTGCACACTGCATTGTACAGTTGTGTCCGTTTAAGGAATGGAAAAACATTTTGCCTACGTGTGGGGTATCTGAAATACTGAAAGGAATGTTTGTCCTGGAAAAAGAGGAAAACATAGCTTGTCAGTCACTATTGTATTTGGAGCAATCAATGAGTACGTGTTGGACAGTGAGCTGAGTGTTGCAATTTGTACACAGTGGTGGATCAGTGCCTGCAAGAAGATAAAGATGGGTTAGATGTGTTTGGCTTATTCGTAGTCCTGCTAATACGACTTCATGCCTGTTTTCATGTATACTGGATTTCCAAGTTTGGAGATGTTTCTTTATGCGGAGTAGTTTGTTCCGAACTTGACTTTGCCAGATGTGTTGCCATTTTTCAAGATACTGTTTCTTTATAATTGACTTTTAGTCTGTGATCAGTATACTAAATGGTTCATCTATAGAATCTGTAGCAATTTTCGCAGCTAGATCAGCACGTTCATTTCCAGAAATTCCAACAAAAGATGACTTTGTTTCTTCCTATTTAGCTTAGTCATGGTATTTCAAATCTGAATGAGTAAGTGATTATCATAATTTTTATTCTGCTGTATAGCTTGGATAGCACTAATGGAGTCTGTATAGATAACACTGTTCAATGTATTTGTTGATAAGGTGAAATTTAATGCTATGAAGATAGCATAGAGTTCTGCAGTGTAGCTGCTGCATTCAATGGGGAGTTTCTTGGCTATGGTAAGGTTGGGAAAAACTGCTGCTGCTGCACCAACATGGGCATCAGTCTGAGATCTGTCCGTGTGGACTGGCGTGTACTCTACATGCCAAGTTCTCAATGCAGCATGAATTTGCAGTATGTTCTGTTGGGGTAAGGTGTGTTTTCCCAACGATGTGGGTGAAAGGTCGCACAGCTGTATGTGATACATCCAAGGTGGAGCTGTACGAGCAGTAGGCTGTATCATGTTAAGGTAAATTTTCCAGTCATTAAGCAGGTATCCCTGTTGATGGGTTTTTAGATGGATAGGCTCTGTAAAGGTTCTCCCATTTGAGCGAGAAAAGTCCATTCCAAGTAGGGTTGTCTAGTTGCCCTTTGACTTTTGCTGTGTAATTTAATAGAAGCATTTGTCTGCATAGATCTAAAGAGGTTTCAGTTGCTTCAGCATATAAGCTCTGAACTGGCCATGTACGGAATGCCCCTAGTGCAAGCTGAAGAGAACTGTGCTGTACGGGATCAAGCCAATGTAAGGCACTTGGTCTAGCGGAGCTGTAGACCATGGAGCCGTAGTCTAGTCGTGACCGTATTAATGCACGATACAAATGCAATAGCATGTAACGGTTGGCTCCCCATGTTGTGCCAGATAGTACTTTTAAGATGTTTAGCTTCTTAAGGGTAAAATTGGAAGATAACTGGTTGTTAACTCTAACTTGAAAAGAGCAATGATGGAGGAAGTTTCTGAAAAACTCTGGCAGGTGTCTGCATAGTCCTAGATCATATAGATTTCACATTATACCGTACATCCAAGCTGTGTCAAATGCTTTTTCTATGTCAAAGAGAACCATGACATGGTGTTCTTTTTTGTACAAAAGCATCACGAATGTTTATTTTTGCCCTGATCAGTAGATCAAGACTGGATCTTCCTTCACGGAAACCACACTGTACTGGATTAAGAAGGTGGTTTTGGACTAGAAACCAGGATAGGTCGGCATTGATCATTTTTTCCAGGACCTTGCTCATACAGCTGGTGAGTGCAATAGGTCAGTAGTGTTGTGGATTTGTAGGATCTTTTCCTGGATTTGGAAATGCCAAAACATATGCGTGATGCCACTTGTCCAGGGCCGACCGGGCGGGTAAAGTACCTGCCTGGCAACCCAAAGGTCGTGGGTTCGAATCCTGCCTCGGGCTTGGATCAAAGTACTGCAAAAACCTTGGGAGGTGCATTATGGCCACAGAAGCCGATGTGCCAACAACTACCAAAAAAAAAACTTGTCCAGGAACGTATTCTGTTTGAAAATTCTGTTATAAAAATGTAACAAAGTCTTAAGGGCTGGTTCAGTAAGTTGTGCTATCATAATGTAATGTATTCCATGTGGTCCTGCTGCACTGAGTTTGGTGGTGGCTAAAGCATGGTGCAATTCTGTCATTGTGAAGGGGAGATTATATGCGGCACTAGATGCTGATTCGAAGTTGATGAAATATTTCTCAGCCTTTGTCTTGCATACGTGAAAATGATGTGTGTAAGATGTCATGGCTGAGATTTTCATGAATGATTCGCCCAATGCATTTGCAATCTCCACTGGTGTTGCAACATCACAACCATTTACAGTTAGTATGGGAAGGTTGATGCGTGAATGTTTAGAGTACATACGTCGTATTTTGTTCCATATCATTTGCTTTTTGTAGTTCTTGTAATTGTGGAGGTGAAACATCTCCATGCTTCCCTTTTGCTAGTCTGTCTAATACGTTTTGCTTTTGCCTGAGCCTGTTTAAAGTGGATGAGATTTGCAGTGGTTGGACACTTCCTGAAGATGTTCCATGCTTTGTTTTTTCTTTTTTAGCCACGTTGCATTCCAATTGGAATAATGCCATGTGGCATTATTCCAATAATTTGCCAATAGGTTGTTCTTCGGTTGAGTGAATGATAAGAAAGGTTGGAGTTCTGATTTTGGCTACATCAGTCTTTTGGTGTTTAGTTGCAACAAAATCAAGCTCCGACTGTTTCCGACCTGTAAGGGTCTCATCCATGCACCCAATGGATTACTGGTTCTTAGGAACTGTTTGCTCCATTTTGCCCTGGAAGGGAGAGATTTTCCACTCAAAGTTACCAGGCCCCACCATGTGGAAGCAGGACCAGTGCCACTTTTGAGACCAAGCGGTAGTGGATTAGTAATAAAACAAAAAAGAGAAGAAAGAAAGGTTACTTTTCCTTCTGATCTAGTAAAGTGCGTTCTTTACTGAATGAATTGAGTGTTAATGTAACACTGAAAATAAGAAAATTATTTTATTTCACAAGAAAGAGTGCTAATTTACTGGCAGAGTCACTTGATCACAAAATAGCTTGGCACCTGGGGCCAGACAATGCAGTGTTGAGTCTGTTTGGTGTGGTGTGACATAAGCACTGGGAAAGGAAAATTAAGAGTAGGTGTGTATTATAGGCATAATGAATCTGATGAGTATAATGAGCAATTGTGCAGAGAAATAGAGTGGGTCAATAAATCAGAACGTCTTATAATGGGGGATTTTAACTTTCCAAATATTGACTGGAACTTGTGGATTGGTCACTCGCACACTAGAAGGACTTTTTTGGATTTATTGGATGACTGTTTTCTACAGCAGCATGTTCGATAGGCAACCAGAGAGAGTAATACTCTTGATCTGATTATCAGCAGTGTTTACTCTTACATTAAGAATTTGCAGATAAAGGAACCACTTTGTGACAGTGATCACAATGTACTGATATGGGAATTACTTAACAATGTAACTACCATCAAGGCTAAAGGGAAGGGTTTTTGCTTTCACAAAGGTGACTACAGGGGTCTCAGACAGTTCTTAAATTCTGTACAGTGGGAACAGCTGATGATTTAAAAATGTTGAATTCTAAATGAGAAGCCTTCAGGGACTTAATCTAGGAGGCTACTAGGCTTTTCATTCCAACTAAGAAATACTGTTCAAGGTTCAGGCCTAAATGGATGTCAGATGAATTAATGAGGCTCGTGGCAAAGAATAAAACTGTATGGGATGCATTTAAATTATCAGGTGAGAACAGAAGCTTATGGCAGATATAAGCTTGTCTTTAATCAAGTCACAAAGGAGGTTAGGCAGGCAAAGGCAGATTATGAGAAACCTTTGGCAAAGAATGCAAAGAAGAACATCAAAGAGTTCTTTACTTATGTAAACTCTAGAAGGAAAAGGATGAATCAGATTGGACCACTTAATGCAGATCAGTTGACTATTGATGATCATGCTCAGGTAGCTGATAAACTGAATGAGTATTTTTCGTCTACATTCACATGAGGAATTATTCAATGAGGGGAATGCCAGAAGTTTATATCAAACTCTAACAGGGAACTAAGTGATTTTGTAATAACTGAGAGAAAGTGGAGGAGAAATTGTTGAAGTTAAACATAAGGAAGGCACCTCAGGTGGACGAGATCTATTCAGTTATATTAAAGGAGGCAGCAAAGGAAGTAAGCAAACCCTTAGCCACAATTATGAGAGCTTCCTTGGACTCAGGGGAGGTCGCAATGGACTGGAGGTGTGCAAATGTATCACCAATTCACAAAGGGAGTTCAAAAGGGAACACAAGTAACTACAGACCTGTTAATTTTAACTTGTGTTCTGGGGAAAATAATGGAATCACTGATTAAAGAAGCATTGCAGAATCATCTAGACAAGACTGCAGTAATAGTTAAGATGCAGCATGGGTTTGTTAAAAGGAGGTCTTGTCTGACCAATTTCATTGGATATTATGTGGTCACAAAGGAACTGAATGTCAAAAATAATTTTGATATCATATAATTGGATTTCAGGAAATCTTTTGATACTGTTGCACATGAAGACTGCTGTACAAATTGGAGAGGTATGGCATTAAGGGTAAGTTGTTACAATGGATAAAGGGATGGTTGAGTGGGAGACGACAGAGTGGTAATCAATGGACACTGCTCTTCGTGGACAAATGTTATTAGTGGAGTTACCCAGGGTTTGGTGCTGGGCCCATTGTTTTTTTGTTTATTCATCAATGATATTGATGAAGGTATATCAGGATTAATGTCCAAGTTTGCAGATGATACAAAGGCTGGCACAGTTGTTAATGACAGTAAAGATAGTATGCTACTCCAACTGGATCTAGGCAAGTTGGGCAAATGGGCTGAGAAGTGGCAACTGAAGTTTAACATTGACAAATGCAAAGTACTGTATATGGGTACCAATAACCCAAGAGAAATATACCAATTGTGTGGTACTACACTCAGGAAAGTGGAAAAAACCTGGGGGTAATTGTGCAGTCAAATATGAAGTTTGTTGAGCACTGCAGATGGGCTTCCAGGACAGGTCATGGAGTCTTGTCAATGATATATAGGAATTTTGCTAACAGGGAGGTGATTATCCCATTGTACAAGGCAATGGTCAGGGCACACCTAGAGTATGGGTGTGTGTACAGGTCTGGAGGCCTCAGTTTAGGAAGGATGTAGAGTTGCTAGAACAAGTACAAAAAATGGCAACAAGATTGGTGATAAGAACAAATGGGTGCTCTTACCAAGAAAGGCTTAAGTTCTTCAATTTGCAGCACCTGCAGAGTAGGCACGTGCTAGGTGATCTGATTGAGGTGTATAAGGCCTTGAATGGGTTGAGTAAGCTGAATGTTAATGGGATTCTTCCCCTTGCTCAGATTAAGAACCTGAGGGGGCATAAATTCAAATTGCGGAAAGACGGTTGTGTAGGATAGATGTGCAGAAGTTTGCCTTTAGTCAGCAGGTGGTTGATTGGCGTAACAGACTTCCATCTTTAGTTGTAGAAGTTGATAGCCTAAATAAATTTAAGGCTGACCTGGACAGGTATTTGGAACGAATGCAGGGGAGGGTTTTTTTTTTTTTTTTTTTTGTTGATGCTGCCTAAGCTTGTATTCTTGCATCATATGCCTCTACTAATGTAGAGGCATACTAATGCTAAAAGGCAGATGCAACAATCCTTGGAAAATGATGATAGAATTTTTTTCAATACCTGAAAACAATGCAACAGTTATTCACACCATATGGCTCACTGGAAAAGCATTGCCAACTTAGCAATTATTTTAATGAACAGAATATGTACATATGAAGCAATGAGAACAAACACCCATTATTTAAGTGTCTTTGCACCCTGGTAAAATTCACTGTGTGGTATGCAATTTTATCAGCTGGAATTGTTAGTTGTGTTTACAAAGTTGACTGTAACATTACAAAGATTACAAAGTTAACACAACCTAGATTACAAAGTTAATGCAGAATACTACTACCTGTAACTCCAAGCCCAATTTGTTCCAACTCTTCAAGACATGGAAGTATATTTTTCCAGGAAGTTCAGGTTCAAAACTATGTACAGTACCTTTAGTTCTTCATTTCCTGAAGGGACAATTTAATAATAGGATAATCTGTAATTGATATCCTGAATGATATGGAGGCAGATAGTTTTGGTGAGAATATTCAACAGATCTGAATTCCGGTGATTATTTTCTGTAGGGAATTCTGATTGTCTACAGCAGCAGTTCAACCTTTTTTGACTCACGAACCCTTTCAATGAAATATTTTTTAATGTGAACCCCTTTCAACATAATATTTTTAATGTGAACCACTAAGCCTATATTCTCTGAAATCATATATATTTCTGAATTTTTATTATAAAATATTTCCAGTACTACATTTTTATAAGCGACATTGCATAATAATAAAAATTATTATTAAGTATTATTTATATTTTGTAAAGCAGTTATTAATAAGTCCAAACTAGATTTCAAGCAGGCTAAGAGTAGAAAACTTGCTTTTAGTCCAAATGGTAGCTGAGCATTCTGGTCTCTTGCCAAAGCCATTGGCCGCAATTTTTACCCATCTCTGTTCACACCTCTGACAAAATCAGATGGTTCTGTTGCCACATCAGCCAAAGATAAAGCTGACCTGCTAGCATCCTATTTTTTTTCCAACTCATGTATTGATGATCTTGGTAAATCACCTCAAACCATTCCCAGCACACTCCATTCAATGCCTCCTGTGGGCTTCCGTCAAAAGGATGTCAGAAGGAGTTTGATGAATCTGGTGCTAAGAAAACTCCAGGTCCTGATGGTATTTCTCCACTTGTTCTCTAAAACTGCACTCCTGAGCTTACTCCTGTTTTTTGCACTTTTTACACTTTCTTATTCCAAAGGTGTTTTTTCTTCTGCTCGGAAATTTGCTCATATTCAGCCAGTTCTTAAAAAGGGTGACAAATCCCTTCCATCAAATTATCATCCCATTGTGATTACTTCTACTCTTTCCAAAGTAATGGAGAAATCAATTAACCACCAACTCTTAAAACTATTTGGAAATCTTTCATCTGATCAACGATTGCCAGTATGGATTCCGTCAGTGTCATTCCAGTGGTGATATTCTGACTTATGTTACCCATCTATAGACAAATTCAATGGAAAAGTTTGGTGAAACTAAAGCCATTTCTCTTGATATTTCAAAGGCTTTTGGTCGTGTTTGGCCTAAAGATCTTCTAGATAAGCTTCCATCCTATGATTTGCCAGCTGTTCTTTGTAATGGGGTATCCAGTGTTCTCTCTAACCGCTCACTGCAGGTGATAGTAGATGCCTCTGTCTTCTAACTTGTCCACTAATGCTGGTGTTCTCCAAGGTTCAGTTCTTTCTCCCACTGTTTTCCCCTTGTATATTAATGACCTTCTTCCATTGACCAGAAATCCTATCCATAGTTTTGCTGACGATAGCACATTGCATTCCACCTTTCAGTTTGAGAAACCTTGCCCTGCTCATCAAACAGCTTCAACTTCTCGAGTAACCACTGCCAAATCCTTAAATGCCGATCTTCAGATAATTCTCTAGTGGAGCAAAGATAACTTAATTTCAATCCTTCTAAAACTCAGTCCTGTCTTATATCTTGCAAAAAGGATGTTTCTGCTCCTATGCTTATTTTTGATGACGCTCAAATTTTTAGGCAAGATCTTGGGGATTACCCTGACTTCTAATCTCTCTTGGCATAAAGCACATTACAAATATTGCTTCCTCTGCATCTAATAAACTGGGTTTTCTCTTTTGCTCTCGGTGTTACTTTTCTTCCAAACAGTTGACTGGAGAAATTGCAAATCTGCCCCATCATGGAATATTGTTCCCACATCTGCAGCAGTGCTCCCAAAACCTCTCTCAGGCTTCTAGATTCCCTTCAATAAAGGGCAGTTAGGCTAATTGATGTCTCATCTCTAACAGAGTCTCTCCACTCTGTCTCATAGACTTTCTGTTGCATGCCTTTTCTATAGATACTTGATTGGCACTGTTCTTCTGAATTTGCTTCTATAATTCCTGCTCTCTCTCTCTTTCAAAGCAGTCCGAACATGTGCCACAACCAGTCAACATCATTTTGCTGTCCAAGTTCAAAGTCACAGAACTAACTTTTTTTCTTCCTCATTTATTCATTCAACTTCTGTTTTCTGGAAGCACCTTCCTTCATAGTATTTCCTGAAAATTACAATCTACAGAAGTTCAAGTTTAATGTCAACAGGTATTTTCTTCCAACTTTTGAACCCATTCAAGATAACTAAGTACTTTAGGTTCTAAAAAAAAAAAAAAAAAAAAAAAAAAAAAAAGTACCTATACATAACAATGATCCTTGAGAATGAAAAAAAATTTAGTATGGAAAACATTTATTTATCATGATATACCGTAAAATAGTAAACTGATTATAAGGAATTATGGGAGATGTAGTTTTTTTTTTTTTTGGCAATTTTTATTTTGTTTTACTTTGTTTATTATTAGTTATATTTTGTAGTTTACAATAATATACCTATGTAAGCCTAAGCAGAGGCCATTACAGAATTTTTATTGCGAACCGCCTGGAACACTTTCGTGAACCCCCAGGGGGTTCGTGAACCACCAGTTGGGAACCACTGGTCTACGGGAATAAAAGAATTGAAAGCTGAAATTGCAGCTGCTATGGCAGGCATCTCTGAAGAGACACTGGATACAGTTATGCTGAACTTAAATCAACATCTGTGAATGGTCTTGGATGTACAGTGACCAATTTGAATAATAAACTCTTATTACTTTTACATTTCATCAAAACAAAATTACCAACAGTGTAATGCATCCAAAATTGAAACAAATAAGTGCATGCATGCAAACATGGAGGCCCGTGTACACACACTTCTTTTGATATTGATAATTATTTTAATGAATTGTAATAATATCAATCAAAGAATGTAGCACTTCTACTTTCTTCATAAAACCTAGACAGAGTTGGATTGTGATTTTCAATGAAGTTAGAGGAACAAAAATTAAATTTTTCAGCTACAGTTATCCAACTAGGTTACCACCTAGTATTTCACCGGTTACCAACCGGTGAAATACCACCACTTTGCTTATTGGAGGCTTGAAGTGGTGAAACCCATGTTTAGTCTCTAGAGCAAAGTTTCCGGCATCCCCCTCCCCCATACTTCTCCTTTAACCCATGCACGGTACTAAGTACTATAGGTTTCGATACCTTTCGTGTTTGGGGTTTTCATAAAAAAAAAAAAAAAAACTAATTCTTGTATAAGGAATACAAGAATTACTTGGATAACTGTAGTGTTAAAAACAAGTAGTATAAGAATGTAAGAGTTATTAAGTAAATAAAACATGAGCAGACAGCAGTGAATTGAATTATGATACTCAAAAGACTCAGTTAACATTATAACAAAAACTTTTTAAAAAAATGTGAACCCTATTTTCCAATTAAATAATGGAACAACAAAAAAAAAAAATTTCACTCAAGATTTTTTTTTTGATGGTTCTTGTGAATATGGCTTACCCTGTTTCCCTTTCTAAGGTAATAAATAATGTTTGTCACAACAAGAAACATATCTGACAACATACCTGAAACATTTTGTAGCAACAAGAAACATACCTGACACGACGTTCCTTCATACTGTCTAGGACAACGGCACATTTCAATGCCTTCGGCTATCTGTGATGTCTGATAAGCAGGAACAGCTACATCCATACTGACATCAAGTAGTCTTAAATAAATAAATAAATAAAAACATACACACACACAGAATGGAATAACAAGAAAGTGGAAACAAGAAGGCATGTTTTGTAAGTTGTGTGGCAACATTCTTATTTTGTCAATTTTGTAATTATTTCTCTCAAATTATACATTTTTTTTTCTTCGTCTCATATATATATATATATATATATATATATATATAGAGTACATATTTAAATACTTTGAATATTTCAATTTATTTTAGTGAAATATTAACCTAATTTTTTTAATTTTAAAAGTAAATTCAGTCATATGAAAACAGAAGTCCCATGTGTTGTTTCATTCTTGTTTCTTTTGTTGCTGAACCCTACAACCTGGTTCAACAGTAAGGGAAGCTGGTCCTTCTCCCCACTTTGACTCCACTCCTTTGACTGATGATCTATGTCTCATTTCAGACCTTGAACTCAAGAAAGATTCAAGAACCAGAAATACAACAAAAATCGCATTCAGTGTTTATAAACAATGCTTGCCTAGAGTATCCAGAAGTGCTGTTAGAGGTTATCAATGTTCCAATCTGGAAACATTCATCAGTCCAGTGCACCATATTCTGGTTCAAATGATTGGTATCAACACTGAAGACAAGATTTGAGAAAATCTAAAAGTGTAACCTGAAGGTCCTAGATTCGATATGACACACGTATCTGTCCATAATGAAAGTTGGGTGCTTGGACTTCACATTATTATTATTAGCCATATAGTACAAGGAAGCCTGAGGCTTATGCTGCACCAGCCAAAAAAAAAAAAAAAATTTTTGAGTTACCCTGAGAGAGAGAGAGAGAGAGAGAGAGAGAGATAGATAGAAGGAAATCACCAAGAAAGAGAAGAATGATGATATCCAGCTCAGGACCCTGGGTGTGCCAAGCCCATACTCACTAGATGTGAGCCCCTGCCATAAACATATTATTAGCCATATAGTGCAAGGAAGCCTGAGGCTTTTGCTGCACCAGCCAAAAAAAAAAGAAATGTCAGAATTACCCCTGAGAGAGAGAGACAGACAGACAGAGAAGGGAATCACCAAGAAAGAGAAGAATGATGATATCCAGCTGTGAGCCCCTGGGGGCATGATTGCATATAAATCACCAATTGTTCCCCCTGACACTCTTGGGTCAGGAAAAGCTCATGAGCTATTTCTGGAACAAACTGTGCTTGGAAATGAGATGTGGGTGGTAGTATTAGTACTGACATTAGTATGTTTTTACTTTGCAATAATATTCTATAAATTTATATATGTGTTATTTGAATTGCATTTCATCAATCAGCTTTCGAGTACAGATTCCAGAGAATTTCTTCAGTTTCAGTAAGTCCATAGTGTCTCAAAATTCCTTTAAAAAGGTATGGCCTCTAATGCTGATTTTTACAACTGTAAAGATAAAAATAGCAACTAATAAACATAAAACACAGCTTAAAAATAGCTGCATATATGTCTGTAAAGTTGAGAAAATCTGTACATACAGATGCAATTTGTTAATACTGTGTTGAAATAAAATAGTGTATGCACACGTGTGTATATATTCTTAATACTTTGTTCCCTTACATGAAAAAAAAAAAAAAACCAACAACAAAACAGTTAATAACCAGGAATCAATAAACCCAGTCACCATAGAAACTAAGAAATCTGGCGTAGCAACTAGCATTTTACAGGTCAAGCTAATAGCCATGAAATTGAACTTAGTTCTTTGTTCTAGGATTGCTGCCTCTGTAACTTGCTAAGGATTGGCACAATACAGATGGCAGCAATCACTGGCTAAACTATCAACCATATTCTGTTATGGAATATACTTATTAGCATTAGCATTAGTAGAGGCATATGATGCAAGAAAGCAAGCTTATGCAGCTTCAGCCAAAAAAAAAAACAAAAAACCTTCCATTTCACCCCTCCGTTCATTCGAAATACCTGTCCAGCAGAGCCTTAAATTTATTTAGGCCATCAACTTCCACAACAAGGGATGGAAGTCTGTTCCACCAACCAACTACCTGCTGGCTAAAGGCAAATTTCCGCACATCTATCCTACATCTGTCCTTCCTCAATTTGAATTTATGCCCTCTCAGGTGATTATTCTGAGCAAGAGGCAGTATCCCATCAGCATTGAGCATGCTCAAGCCATTCAAGGCTTTGTACACCTCTATCAGATCACCTCGCCGGTGGCTAGTCTCCAGAGACTGTAATTTGCAAAACTTAAGTCTTTCTACGTAAGAGCAACCCTTCGTTCCGTTCACTAACCTTGTTGCCCTTCTCTGTATTCGTTCCAGCAGCTCTACATCCTTCTTGAAATGAGGCCTCCAGACCTGTATACAGTACTCAAGGTACTGCCTGACCGTTGCCTTATACAAGGGAATAATCACCTCCTTAGCCCTGTTAGAAAAATTCCTATATATCATCAACAATACACCATGAGCTACTCTTGCAGCCCATCTGCACTGCTCAGAAAACTTCATATCTGCCTGCACAACCACCCCCAGGTCCCTTTCATTCTCTACCACTGTCAGTGTAGTACCACAGAGTTCATACGTTGCTCTGGGGTTGCTGTTTCTCATATGTAGTACTTTACTTTTATCAATGTTAAACTTCATTTGCCACCTCTCAGCCCATCTGTTCAACCTTTCCAGATCCTGTTGCAGCAGCATAGCATCAGTAGTGTCCTTAACAACCTTGCCAACCTTTGTATCGTCTGCAAACTTGGACATTAAGCTTGATATACCATCATCAATATTATTTATAAATACAGAAAACAACAATGGACCTAACACTGAACCCTAAGGGACTCCACTAATAACATTAGTCCACGATGAGCAGTGTCCATTGATTACCACTCTCTCACTTCTCCCCCTCAACCACCCCTTTATCCATAGCAATTTGCCTCCAATGCCACACTGCTCCAATTTGTGCAGCAGTCTTCCATGTGCAACAGTATCAAAAGCCTTTCTAAGATCCGAAAATATAATATAAAAGTTATTCCCTGCATCCAATTCTTTTGTGACTACATCATAGTATCCAATCAAATTGGTCAGGCAAGACCTTCCCTTAACAAAACCATGCTGTGTCTGAGCTATAACTGAATTCTTGTCAAGATGATCCTGCAGCGCTTCTTTAACTAGTGCCTCCATTAATTTTCCTGGAACAGAAGTTAAACTCACAGGTCTATAATTACTTGTGTCAGCCTTTGATCCTCCTTTGTGAATTGGGGTTACATTTGCACATCTCCAGTCTGTGGGTACCTCTCCTGAATCCAAGGAAGCTCTCATAATTATGGCTAACGGATTGCTTACTTCCTTTGCTGCCTCCTTTAATACAACTGGATAGATCCCATCCACCCCAGGTGCCTTTCTTGTATTTGTATTCAACAATTTCTCCTCCACTTTACTCTCAATTATTACAAGATCATCTAGCTCACTGCCAGTGTTTACTTCATCTATGGCATTCCCCTTCCTGAATAACTGCTCATGTGTGAACGTAGATGCAAAATATTGATTTAGTATGTTAGCTACCTGAGCAGGATCATGAACAGTTGAACCATCGATATCAAGTGGACCAATCTGATTCATCCCCTTCCTTCTAGAGTTTACATAAGTAAAGAACTCCTTGCTATATTTCTTTGCATCCCTTGCCAAAGATTTCTCGTAATCCACCTTTGCCTGCCTAACCTCCTCTGTAACTTGGTTACAGATCAACTTATATCTATCATAGGCTTCTGTGTCACATGTTAATTTATATGTATCCCATGCATTTTTTTCTCTGCCATATGTCTCATTAGTTCCCCTGACATCCATTTAGGCTTGAACCTTGAACAATACTTCTTATTTGGTATGTAAAGCCTAGTAGCTTTCAAGATAAGTTCTTTGAATGCTTCCCATTTTGAATTTGCTGTTGGTAACATCATCAGTTGGTCCCCCTGTATAGAATTTAAATACTGTCTCAGACCATCGTAGTCGCCTTTACGAAAGCAATAACCCTTCCCTTTACCCCTGATGGTAGTTACCTCCTTGAGTAAATCCCACTTCAGCACACTGTGATCACTGCCACCTAGTGGTTCCTGTATCTGCAGATTCTTAATGCATGAAGAATCACTACTGATAATCAAATCAAGAGTATTGCTCCCTCTAGTTGCCTCCCGAACATGCTGATTTAGAAAACAATCATCCAATAAATCCACAAAAGCCTTGCACAAATTCCAGTCAATATCTGGGAAATTAAAATCCCCTATTATAAAGACTCTCTGATTTACTGGCCCACTTTATTTCCCTGTACAGTTTCTTATTATACTCATCAGAGTCATTAGGCCTATAGCACACTCCTACTCTCAATTTTGATCTCCCAATGCTTATGTCACACCAAACTGACTCGACACTGCATTGTCCAGCGATGTTGACTGGCTTCACTTCCCTGGATTTTGTGTTTCTTAACTAATAGCATAACCCCTCCTCCCTTCCTATCCTGTCTATGCTTTCTGTAGACATTGTACTCCCCAAATTCCAGTTCCACATTACTTATATCTGTGTGACACCATGTCTCTGATATCCCAACAATATCTGCCTTTGATACTTTGAGCAATACCTCAAATTCATCAAATTTATTTACCAAACTCCTAGCATTGGTGTACATGCACTTGTTCTTTTTCTTAGATACCCTAACACAAACCCATGTGTTTGCTTGTACCCCAATGATTCCCAGCAGTCTCTGAAATATCCTGCATCCTATTTTCCAGGCTGCTGCTCATTCCAATAGAAGCAGTGCAAGAATCACTTTCACCTCTTCCATTGGCTTCTGTTAATCTATTAGTCCTTGTATCCTCCCCAGGGGTTCCTTCAACCCATAAGGGTTGAAGGAACATGACAAATAATAATTGTCTTCCCAATCATATATAGTTTTTGGCATTTGTTTCAATAGCACAAAAACTAAAGTTGCCTGCAAAGCATTTTGTAATTAGTTTGTTATTCAACATTAATACAGCAAACCTTTATTTTTTTTTCATTTGATCAAGAAAAAAAAAAAAAAACAACAACAAATGAATATTTGAAGGCTGTTAATTTATGAAAATGTTATACAACAGAACCTTAGTATTAGCCATATGCTGCAAGGAAGTCCTTGCACCATATGGCTAATACTGACTTTTGCTACATCTTGACTTTTGCTGTGCTTCCTATAGATCTATCCAACTTTTGAAATTTTAAAAGCTGCCAGCCTCAATTACCCATGGAGTTAACTTATTCCAGTGATTTACCACTTGCTGGCTAAAAGAAAACTTCCTATAACACCACTCTGCATGGCTTTTGATGTTTGTAAACTAATAGCTGTTTTTAAATCAGTTTTTTTATGCTGATTTCAGAAATTTTCTTTTATTTTTTCTAACACGTACCGTTTTTTTTTTTTTCACAAATCACTTAAGTAGATGTTATGAGTTGTATTATTGAATGTATTAAGTTAGGAGTAAATTCTGGGAATTTATAAACTAAATCTTCATAAACACCGCTTTCAGTCATTTGTTTCTTGACCTTGAGAGCACCATGCAGCAGTGTTTATCAGTGTGAGCTCTGTTTATTTTTGAGGTTATTGTGTCAAACTTGTGAGAAGTGAGTAAAATGCTTTCACACAAGCGTTTGAACAGTCCAAAATTATTTTATATTTGTGGAAGTTATGTAGTTCTCAAGCAAAGAAAATATATTACAGAATTTGTCAAAAAATGTGCACTGTGCTCATTTTGGATTGAAACTCTGTGACCAAGATAAACAATGGACTCCACATAAGTTTGTCGAACCTGTGTTAAAGCATTGAGATTGTGGAAAAATGGTAAAAAGGCTATGCCATTTGCAATTCCCATGATTCGGTGGGAGCCTACAAACCACTGTGATGGCTGTTACTTTTGCATAGTTAATGTAGATGGATACAATGCAAAGGGTAAGAGGAGCATTGTGTATTCGAATATTCCATCTGCCATTAGATCAGTCCCACATGGAGATAACCTGCTTGGAAATGAGATGTGGGTGGTAGCAATTGGAGAATGTAGCAGCAAAGAATGCTGAAAGTGAAGCTTCTGAAGATGAAGATGAAGCTGAAGCCTACATGACTGAAAATATAGAGTACGGTCCTCAACTGTTTTCACAGCATGAATTCAATGATCTGGTAAAAGACTAAATTTACCAATCTGCAGAACTCCTTGGTTCTAGACTTAAATCAAAAATTTTTCTAACATATGGGATGTTTTTCACATGGTACAGCTACAGATAATGAGAACTAGTCCCCTACTTTTCAAAGGATGATTCTATGGTTTTTTTCAGTAATATAAATGACTTAATGAACTATATAGGAATTAGTTCACAGTGGAGACTTTTTATTGACTCATCAAGGAGGAATAGTCTCAAAGGTGTGTTGCTGTTGCTCCACAAATGGAAATAATATGGGGTCAGTTCCAGTAGCTCACTCTGTACATTTGAAAGAAACATACGAGAACTTGAAGTTGTTGACAAATGTATGTAGAATATGGTTGGCTGGTCTGTGCTGACTAGCACAGCGATAGACATGTTACTTGGACAGCAATCAGGCTACACAAAAATGCCTTGCTTTTTGTGTGAGGGACATTTGGGCAAGAAGTAAGCACTGGGATGTCAAAGTCTGGCCGGAGAGGGACAGTTTGTTGCCTGGATCGAACATAGTTCAAAAACCTCCAAACTGTCCTCCTTTCACATCAAACTGGGTTTGATGAAACATTTTGTAAAGCTTTACCTCAGGAAGGTCTCTGCTTCAATTACCTTCCCATCGATCACCCGAGAGAAGCTAAAACTATTTTTGTTGGACCTCAAATGTGCAAACTGATAAGGGACAGCGATTTTGAGGGAACTATGAATAAAAGAGAAAAACAGG
The DNA here is from genome assembly GCF_048544385.1 of Mastigoproctus giganteus. Lineage (NCBI taxonomy): Eukaryota > Metazoa > Arthropoda > Arachnida > Uropygi > Thelyphonidae > Mastigoproctus > Mastigoproctus giganteus. Next base: position 212,404,050 of record NC_143583.1, read on the forward strand.
CATGAATTAGCTCAGGTCTATTGTTGAGAACTACTTAGAGAACAACAAGGATCCATACTACAAGAATATAGTGAGAATATGTTTTCAAACTTCAAGAAGCTGGGCTGCAACATGTGTCAAGGTACATTTTTTTACACTCCCACATTGAACACTTCCCAGAAAATTTAGGAAGTGTTAGTGAAGAACAGGGTGAGAAGTTTCAGCAGGATATTAAAGACAAGGATATGGGATACCAGGGGAGGTGGGATGTCAACATGATGGCTGACATGTTGAAGAGGGACTGTTAAGTAGAAGAATCTGCAAGAATGCCAAAAAAATGAAAATCTGATACAACATAAATCAGTTTTTAAAATGAGAGGCGAGTGTTTAGTGGCCTTTTTTACCACGCTGCTCTTTTTAATAGTGTTTTCAATATGTATTTAAATATAAAAGTAGCATTTTGTTATAATTTCAGTGCACAAATTCTACCAGAATTAATAAAAATGTTTGAAAAATCAAATTTTTTTTTGTGATTTTTGAAGAAAACTAACAGAAAATCTATTTAGAAATCAAAATTAGAAAATGAGAACACATCACTGAATTTCATTCATCATCATCATTTCAAACATCACTAAATTTTTTTCAAAATTCAGAATAGTGAATATCTCTTCCCCCATAAACTCAATTTATGGTCCCTAGTTCTGGTATCGTATATAACAGATAATTTCACCTTATTCAATTTACTATTCCCTTTCAAAGGTCTCCTATAAGGTGACCTATAATAACGTCACCTTATAGGAGACCTTTAGGCTTCAATTAGGTCTCCTATAAGGTGTTTAGTTAACAAGCTCTGTAGTCCACATATTCAAAGTGTTTCCTCATGCACGTGCCCTTTTTCTAATTTCATCAAGCAAGTCATTCATCTTTGAACTTGTTAAGGAAGCTCAATGTCTTTTGTTTTTTTTAATGTGTGGTCACTATACCGGTTACAGAATTCCAAGTGTGTTCTCACTATTGCTTTATACAGTGGGATCATGATCTTCTTAATCAAAATACAAATATTTGATAAGTCATTAACAGGACACCATAGATCCTCCTTGCTACCTGTCTACATTGCATGGAGAACTTCATATCTGCCTGTATTGTAATCCCCAAAATCATCATCCTCCTCATGTGAAATCTGATGTTATCTGCTTGATTATGCACTTCTTCCATTAATCAAATCCTCAAAGGATTTTATCCTCCCCTCCCTTTCCAAATATCAACATATCCAAAATAAACAATGTCAGAATTATTACATACAACAGTTCATGGGCACTCTTTCAAATTAGCTAACCAGATCAGTTAAATAAGATTTCTCCTTTGCAAAAATATGCTGTGTTACTGCAAAATATTATTTCTGTCTAGATACTACTGTAGTACAAACTGACTGGTCTGTAATTACTCACTTCACTCTTATGCTGATGGTATATGCCATCAACCTGGAAAACTCTATTCCCCTTTAGGTTTGAAAAATTTTTTAGTAAACATCTGTTGCATAAAGTTCAAGGATTGCTTCATCATCTTGATGAATGTCTATAAAACAGGTATATTGCTGTTTTTTTTGCTACTAAGATGTTCAGTTTTCAACATATGGCAAAATCTTATGTTACTTGCTTGATTAAATTTGTTTTGTTTGTTTGTTTGGGAAAGAGTGCCCAAGCTCAATCTTCTGGTAATATGGGGGAGGGGGGAGGACAGTTCTTTTTTTCTCTCCTTTCCATAGGAGAGAGAATCTCCTTTTCAGTTTGGGAATAATGGAGATTGCACACTGCATTCATTATTAAAATGTTCCTTTGCTCCAGAAGTGGCACAAACAGAATCATCCTTCTGCATACTGTCTGGTAGTGGCAAAACATTTGACACTTTAAGCATTTTACAGAAGAGGGGTGTATGGCTATTCATTTGACAGTTCAGGTATCCTGTTTTCATTGATGTTGGTAGATTTTGAATGTTATGGTGCCAAATTGGGATCAGTAAATCCTCCTTTTGAATAAGGAATTTTTGGGTTCATATGGCATTTTGGTTTTCCAAAACAACTTCCCAGAACTGTTCAGGAATCATATTAAAGTGTCATGTGGAGTGACTTCAATAATAATCCTGCAAATGTAGTTTTTAAAAGTAGAGTCTGAATGTCAATGATTTGTTGTTTCTTATATAGGTCTAATGGTAACCATTTTTGGTGGGCCAGCTATATGTTCTAGATATCTTTGCATGACAAAGGGAGAAAGTTTACTTTTGACTCTTGGTAGTAGGTGACATTCAGTTTGATCTCTAGATCCAGGTTACACCTAATTTCTGAAGTTCGTGGCTTCTGTTTTCTGTTTACGGGTTCTGTTTTAGCCCTGAAAGGATTATTTTTTCTTTTCAGGATTCTGGCTCAGCAGCAGGCACGAGCAGTGCTATCTAGCGACCAAGCAGCTGGAGAGGTTAGTAAGTTAGGAAACAAAAATAAATAAAAGCATCCCTCCTTCTTAAATCAGTAAAGAAACTTTCTTTACTGTAAAGTCAAAATCTATTGCATATATATAAGTATTATGTATTAATCAAAGTTGAAGAGAAAATAAAAGAAAAGAAAAAAGGAAAATTGAGGGGGAATAAAAGGGTAAGATCAGAGAAGCGAAAAGAGGAAGATATTGAAAAATAAAACTATAAAAATTAAATATAATATCGGTGTTTAGATACACCATAGACACTCTTAAAAAAACTACAAAGTAGTTGTTGTGGGCATCATTTGCTCTTTCTCATATTGTGCTCTGCCTTCACGACGAGTTGCCATGATACTGCACTACCTCAAATAAGTAACGCTTCACTAATAGAGAAGACTATTGTTACTTATTCTCAGTGAGTACCACCACCCAGACATTCTTAAAAAAACTACAAAGTAGTTTTTTTAAGAGTGTCTATGGTGTATCTAAACACCGATATTATACAGATACTAAACTCTTAAAGTATTATGCCATGTGCATTTAATTATTTTAAATAAAAATTAAAATACATTTTAAACACACACACACACACACACACACACACACACACACACACACACACACACACACACACACACACAATGTTCAAAGAAAGTGCATCATCTAGGAATTTCGCATTTCTAACCCTTTTTCATGATGGTATGCTACATTAATGACTAGCATCACAAATAGAAATATAAACAAAAGATAATTATTAATAGTTAAAGCAAAGCTAAGTAATATATGACAGGTGCTCTCAAAATATTCCAAAATGAGCATTTTCAACCTTTATACAACAGTTTTGGTAAGCACGATAATTATGGCTGAAATGTTATCAGAAGCTCTCAATTTGCTTCAGTTTATCATTTAAATGGAAAACAAAATGAAAAGTTCATCAGGGAAACTAATATTTAGTTGAACAGCCTCTGGCCCTGATGATAGCAGCACACCATCGAAGCATTGATAAGATCAATTTCTGAAGATAATCAACTGATAGTTCGTGGTTCCAAACACAAATTATGGCTTCCTGAAGTAGTAGTAGTGGCATGTGATGCTAGAAAGCAAGTGTATGAGCTAATGCAGCCTCAGCCAAAAAAATTACAAAACAATCCCCTCTAAATGTTTGTCTAGTTCCTCCTTAAATTTATTCAACCTATCAACTTCCACAATGACAGATGGAAGTTTGTTCCAGCAATTAACCACCCGCTGGCTAAACGCAAATTTACGCGCATCTATTCTACATCTGTCCTTCAATTTCAATTTATGCCCCCTTAGGTTCGTAATCTGAACAAGTGGAAGAATCCCATCAGAATTCAGTGTGCCTAACCCATTCAAGGCCTTATGCACCTCAATCAGATCACCTCGCAGGTGCCTAGTCTCCAGCTGCTGCAATTTGCAGAACTTAAGCCTCTCCTGGTAAGAGGATCCCTTCATTCCCCTCACCAATCTTGTTGCCCTTCTCTGTACATGCTCAAGCAAACCTACATCCTTTTATTGCATGTGTTGATCTATTATATATATATATATATATATATATATATATATGCAATAGATCTCTAGTTCATGAAGGACCTTTGGTTTCTTTCTGGCAACTGCAGATTCCAGATGATGCCAACAGTTTTTTATAGGATTCAGATCCAGGCTGTTTCCTGGCCAGCTAACAGTTGTAATGGACCATTCTTCCAACCATCTCTTCACCTGTAGCAAATGTAAACACATTACTGTTGAACCTCTAATGCAGAAATGAAGCTAAAGTAACTACAGAAGTGCCTACTTACACTTTTTGCCTGATGACAAGGAGCAGAGTCATCCTGAAAGATGCAGTTACTTGCCAGGTTGAAATGGTATCTAATGGTTGGCAGCAATTTTCCTTCCAACATATCCAGGTAACCACTGGCATTTACAGAACCTTTTATAAACTGCAGGTGACCTACTCCGCGATGAAATGCACCCCCATATCATTTGGCTGGTAGGGAATTTCACTGTAGACACATTTACAGTCTGGATGGTATTCTTCACTGTGTCTACGGCGAATCGTTTGTCTCCCATCAGAGCCATGCAAGTTGAATTTCTATTCATCCAAGAAAATAACTGGACTTCCACTCCTCGGAGGTCCATTTGACATGTTCCTTACACCAAATTAATCAGGCCTTTTTCATTTTTTGTATTACTGACTGATTACAAGACACTCTATAAGCAACATGATGGGAAGAACATCCTCTCGTAAAGCAATGATAGCACTCTTTCTTCGTGGCGTCAACTACATGTAACTCGCTAACCTGACACAAATCCTGAAATCCAAATATCATATATTTGGATTTCAGGAAAGCTTTTGACACTGTTGCGCATTGAAGACTATTGTACAAATTGGAGCAGAATGATATTAAGGGCAAGTTGCTACAATGGATAAAAGGATGGTTAAGTGCGAGAAGACGGAGGGTGGTAATCAATGGGTGCTGCTCTTCTTGGACTAATGTTATTAGTGGAGTCCCACAGGGTTCGGTGTTAGGTCCACTGTTGTTTTGTATATTTATCAATGATATTGATGAAGGTATATCAGGCTTAATGTCGAAGTTTGCAGATGATACAAAGGTTCGCAGGGTTGTTAAGGAAAGTAATGGCAGTGTGCTACTGCAACAGGATCTAGATAATTTGGATAGATGGGCTAAGAAGTGGCAACTGAAGTTTAACCTTGACAAATGCAAAGTACTGCATATGGGTAGAAGTAACCCCAGAGAAACATATCAACTGTGTGGTACTACACTTAAGGTGGTAGAAAATGAAAAAGACCTGGGAGTAATTGTGCAGTCAGATATGAAGTTCTCTGAGCAATGCAGACAGGCTGCCAGGGCAGGTCATGGGGTTTTGTCAATGATATATAGGAATTTTGCTAGCAGGGAAAAGGAGGTGATCATCTCTCTGTATAAGACAATGGGTCAGGCCACGCCTTGAGTACTGCGTACAGGTCTGGAGACCTCATTTTAGGAAGGATGTAGATTTACTTCAGCGTGTACAGAGAAGGGCAACAAGATTGGTGAGGGGAATGAAGGGATCCTCTTACCAAGAGAGGCTTAAGTTCTGCAAATTGCAGTGGCTGGAGACTAGGCACCTGCGCGGTGTTCTGATTGAGGTATATAAGGCCTTGAATGGGTTGAGCACGCTGAATTCTGATGGGATCCTTCCACTTGTTCAGATTACGAACCTAAGGGGGCATAAATTCAAATTAAGAAAAGACAGATGTAGAATAGATGTGTGGAAATTTGCCTTTAGCCAGCGGGTGGTTAATTGCTGGAACAAACTTCCATCTGTCGTTGTGGAAGTTGATAGGTTGAATAAATTTAAGGAGGAACTGGACAGGCATTTGGAGGGAATGGTGTGATTTTTTTTTTTTTTTTTTTGGCTGATGCTGCATAAGCTCATACATTTGCTTTCTTGCATCACATACCACTACTACTACTACTACAAGCAAGGAATGACTGCAACTCTTTCAGAGCGTGCTTATATAGCTGAAAGTGACAGTTGATACAATATTATATCACCTACGCATGTCAATCTTATCTGATGCAATCTGTAAGAAATATTTCCATATACTTACGTTATTCAGATGACAATTACAATTTTAAGGGGTTATGCACTTTCTTTGAACACCAGTGTATATACAGTCACAATACGTCACTTAGCACTGCTTCAAACAGCATGGGTTTCATTATAACACGGTTTTCAATTAAGTTTAAGTCGAAAATTTACTGTACATATTAAAACTCACTCAATAGCCTAGACTTTATTCTCTATATCACGGTGCCTCCATAGCCAGGTGGGCAGGAGCAGCAGTGCATAGCACATGCTTCTTGATTAGACTGGGGTTCGAGCCTGTGACCGCCAAATATGGAGGATGCGGAAAGTTCAGGGAATGACCACCACATATCCCTGGAGCAATATGGCCTTAGTTGCTAATGCTCCTAAAAACCAACAACCCTATATCACAGAGCAGTAAGATAAGATATATTACTACTCTGTGCTCTATATATATCTGCATTGTCATAACCATACAGTATGTATATATGCTGCGGTGCCAACTCTATTGTCTCACATGCACACGTGACAATAGCTCACCTGAGGCAGTCAGCTGCAACAGCGTTCTTAATTTCACCTTGTTTTTGAGAAGACGTGACAGCTTATAAAACTTTTCATTTTACATTTTTTTTTTACCCCTTTAAATACGATCAAAAATATATTTGCATCAGGCTAGAAATCACTGCCAACAACATGCATTCTTTTGATAGCATGTTTCCCCCCATTTGGTAAATGATTTCACTGGTTTTGAATTGCAAGTTCAGACAACTGCTGAAGACATTGTGAAGATCGGAAAAGACTTGGAATTCAAAACTTTGGACACTGACAATGTATTTTATTTTTTTTATTTATTTTTTTTTTTTGTAATTGTTGGCACGTCGGCTTCTGTGGCCATAATGCACCTCCCAAGGTTTTTGCAGTACTTTGATCCAAGCCCAAGGCGGGATTCGAACCTGAGACCTTTGGGTAGCCAGGCAGGCATTTTACCCACCCGGCTAGCCCGGTCGGCTGTCAATGTATGTGACTGCACTGACTCGCATGCAAGTGACTTAGATGGTACAACTCTTCTTGAAATTGTTGAGCAAACTGCATATGAAGAAGAGGAAAACAATTCAGAAATAGCACCAAAGGTATTTTTTTAAGAGAAGATTGGAGAAAGTTTTTCGGGGGATTGACATGAATATGTCAATCCTCCGAAAAAGGAGATTATTAACGGAGATCCGAATGTTGAACATAGAATCAAGATACGGCAAATTTTACAAGAGGGGATTCGATGCTACAAAGACTTGAACACCAAGAAAAAGAAGAGACAACTTCACCAGACTTCATTATTGAAATACATAAATAAACAATCGGTTTTTTAAAACTTTTTTCTCGTTTCTCATGATGTTACCTTTTCACTGAAAAAAAATTTGAAATATTTTTTATTTCAAATCCTTTTAATTGGCTATGAAGTGCAAATTGTTTATAGATTTATTATAATTTGTTATAGACTGTTTCTCTGGTACGCATTCAATTAAAACCTCTTATAATTATACCTCAACTAGCACGGTTTCACATAACACGGAATAGTTTCGGTACCAATTATCAGTGCTATCTGGGGTATTGCTGTATATATATTCTGAATACATAAAAAAAAAATCCTTCCCATTTCACCAATCCATTCACTCCAAATGTTTGTCTAGTTCTGCCTTGAATTTATTTAAGCTATCAACTTCCACAATGAGAGATGGAAGTTTGTTCCAGCAATCAACCACTTGCTGGCTCAAGGAAAATTTCAGCACTATTCTACAACTGATTTCCTCAATTTGGGCAAGAAGAAGAATCCAATCAGCATTGAGCTTACTCAAACCATTCAAGGACTTATACACCTCAATCAGATCGCTTTTCAGGTGCCTAGTGTCCAGACATTGCAATTTGCAGAACTTAAGCCTTTCTTCATAAGAGAAACCCTTTGTTCCATTCATCAATCTCATTGCCCTTCTCTGTACTTACTTCAGCAGCTCTACATCCTTCCCAAAATGAGGTCTCCAGAACTGTATACAGTACTCAACATGTAGCCTGACAGTTGCCTTATATACAGGGATAATCATCTCCTTGTCCCTGCTAGAAAAATTCCTGAATATCATTGACAAGACACCATGAGTTGCTCTGGCTGCCTGTCTTCACTGCTCAGAAAACTTCATATCTGACTGCACAATTATCAACAGGTCTTTTTCACTCTCCCCTACTATAGTACCATACAATTGATATGTTACTCTGGGGTTACTGCTATCCATATGCAGTACTTTATATTTGTCACCTCTCAGCCCATCTGCTCAATTTTTCTAGATCCTGTTGCAGTAGCATACTGTCATTAACAACCCTGACAACCTTTGTATCATCTGCAAACTTGGACTTTAAGCCTGATATACTTCATCAATATCATTAATAAATACAGAAAACAACAACTGGCACAATACCAAACCCTGGGAGACTCCACTAATAACATTAATCCACAAAGAGCAGTGTCTACTGATTACCACTCTGTCTTCTCCCACTCAACTCCCTTCATCCATAGTAGCAATCTGCACTTAATGCCATACTGCTCCAATTTTTACAGTAGTCTTCCATGCATAACAGTATCAAAAGCTTTCCTAAAATCCAAGAATATGATATCAAAATTATTTTTTGCATAGTTCCTTTGTGACCACATCACAGTATCCAGTAAAATTGGTCAAACAAGATTTCCCCTTAACAAACCATGCTGTGTCTGAACCATAACTACAGACTTGGCTAGATGATCCTGCAGTGCTTTTTTAACCAGTGCCTCCATTAATTTCCCCAGAATAGAAGTTAAACTAACAGGTCTGTAATTACTCATGTTACCCTTTGATCCCTACTTTGTGAATTGGGGACACATTTTCATATCTCCAATCCATGGGAACCTCCCTGAGTCCAAGTAAGTTCTCATAATTATAGCTAAGGGTTTGCTTACTTCCTTTGCTGCCTCCTTTAATATAACTAGATAGATCCCATCCACCCCAGGTGCTTTTCTTATTGTTTAACTTAATTTTTTAATTGTTTAACTTCAACAATTTCTCCTCCACTTTGCTCTCACTTATTACAAAATCATTTAGCTCCCTGCCAGAGTTTGATAAATTTCCGGCATTCCCCTCCCTGAACATCTTGTTATGTGTGAATGTAGATGCAAAATAATCATTCAGTTTGTCAGCTACCTGTGCAGGATCACCAACAGTTGGACCATCAATATCAAGTAGACCAATCTGATTCATCTCCTCCTTCCAGAGTTTACATAAGTAAAGAACTCTTTGCTGTTTTTCTTTGCATCTTTTGCCAAGGATTTCTCGTAATCTTTAAAAAAACAAAACAATACCTCCCGTTTCACCCATTCATTCCCTCCAATTGTTTGTTTAGTTCTTCCTTGAATTTATTTAAGTTATCAACTTCGACAACAACGGTTTGTTCCAGAATGAAGGCAGAATTTTCACTGTTATAAAGAATTCCAGAACCAGGGGTTATAACTGCAAATTACAGGGGAAGAGGTTTAGACTAGTTTGCAGGAAGTTCTTTTAGCCAGCGAGTCACTGATTGTGGAACAGGTTGCCTTTGCAGGTAGTTGAGGCTGACCAGTTGAATAAATTCAAAGGTCAACTGGAACAAATAATTTATATTTTCTTAGCTATATAGTGCAAAGAAGCATGTGGCTTCTTTGCACTATATGGCTATCAATATTACTATTAATAAACAAAATACCTGGCATATTTGACATCGGCACCTTCTGTCCCACGAATTAAAATCACCTGAACATTTTGTAAGGCAACCATTAAATCCTTCCTAGTAACTGGTATTTGTGGGTTATCTGCTAATTTCCATTCATCCTAAGAGAGTCATATGTTTTTATATGTGAAAAAAAAAAAAAGAAATAATTGGTATCACACATATAAAAGTCTTATATAAATATAAATAATAATATCTCTTATATAATGTCATACCTTAGTATGTAAGCATTCATATAAAATAAATTTATATTTAAAATAAAAAAAATAATATAAAAGAAACTAAAACACTGGATTTTATTTTTAAGATAATTCAAAACAAAGTTATGCTGGAGAAATGTCATAGGAATGGCTAAAAATGTTCCTGTCTGCAATTCTTCACTGGCATAACAGGATGAATTAGATAATGAGTCTTGTTAACTCAAAATTTGAGCAACAATGTGAGGCTTATAGAGCAAACTTTGTCTCAGCATGGACTTCACCACCTGGTAGTCAGAATTTGTTTAGTCTGTTAATGATATAGGGAAGCCTCTCAAGTGTTCAGAGGAACAGCTAAATGGGGGTGGGAGGAGAGGAGAGAGATTGACGGCATGAGCCAAGATTTTTGAATTACTTTGAACTGTCTTCTTATGTTTGATACAATGAGAGCTAGAACTGATTGTAGGACTAAAGGACCACAGAAAAATAACTCAGAAAATGCTTCAACTAATCAAACAACCAAGTGAAAAATTTAGTGAAAAACATGCCATAAGAGCAATTATATGGGTACAAAAAGCACAAATACATTCTCTGATACATGTTTTTTATATTAATGCTAGAGAGCTGGTTAATTAACCTTTTCCTGAGCATGCATTCTGTTCTTTCAGGGTCATTTCAGATAATTTGGTTTCGTTTGGATTTTATTAGTGCATTAGCAACTAAGGCTACAATGAGCCAAGACCATCATTTCAGATAATGCTTTAAAGTACATTACAACTCGTCTAGGAAGTGCTGTTATATGTTATCTGCATATATATAAAATTCTTACATAAGAACTTATTTTATCACAAAATTTAATTAGACACTTCCATACAATAAATTAACTTGAACCATTGTCCTATGGAACTATGCATATATAGATAATGCTGAATTTATACTTATCTTAAAATACAATTAATACAGATATAAATATCTATATGTATCGTTATTATGTATAAGTACATTTAGTCAGGCATTATAATAATTTATAGATATAAATATCTATATGTATCGTTATTATGTATAAGTACATTTAGTCAGGCTTTATAATAATTTATTGTTGTAGAGAAATTTTAGTATAGTTTAACAGTCTCAAACCCTCAGCAACATCATTTCAGTTCAACTATAAATAGTTTTCAATTTAACTATAAATAGTTAAACTGAAAGACATAATTGACAACTTAGTTAAAAGCAATGTGTTTAAGGAGAGCGTATAGAGTATGGGAACAAGAGAGATACAAAAAAAAAATCAGAAATAAAATGAGTAGAGGAACTGATTATCATAGATTACATTAATGTTTTTGTCTCAAGGGCTAAACTCACTTTATTCTCTTAAGCAAGAAAGCAAGCTTATACATAAAAAAAAAAAAAAAAACCCACCTTCCCATTTCACCCATCTGGTCACTCCAAATATTTGTTTAGTTCAGCCTTAAATTTATTTAAACTATCAACTTCCACAACAGCAGATGGAAATCTGTACCAGCAATCAACAACTACCCGCTGGCTAAAAGCAAACTTCCACACAACTATTCTACAACTGTCTTTCCTCAATTTGAATCTGTGCCCCCTCAGGTTCTTAATCTGAGCAAGTGGAAGTATCCCATCAGCATTGAGCCTGCTCAAACCATTCAAGGCCTTATACACCTCAATCAGATCACCTCACAGGTGCCTAGTCTCCAAATGCTCCAATTTGCAGAACTTAAGCCTTTCTTTGTAAGAGCACCCCTTTGTTCCTCTCACCAATCTTGTTTCCCTTCTCTGTGCTCATTCTAGCAACTCTACATCCTTCCTAAAATGAGGCCTCCAGACCTGTATGCAGTAATCAAGGTGGCCAGACCATTGCCTTATACAAGGGGATAATCACCTCTTTATCCCTGCTAGCAAAATTCCGATATATCACTGACAAGACAGTGCCAGAAGACAGAGAGTGGTAATCAATGGACACTGCTCAACGTGGACTAATGTTATTAGTGGAGTTCCTCAGGGTTCAGTGTTGGGTCCGTTGTTGTTTTCGGTGTTTATGAATGATATTGATGATGGGATATCAAGTTTAATGTCCAAGTTTGCAGATGATACAAAGGTTGGCAGGGTTGTTAAGGACACTACTGACGCTTTGCTGCTGCAACAGGATCTGGAAAGGTTGAACAGATGGACTGAGAGGTGGCAAATGAAGTTTAACATTGGCAAATGTAAAGTACTACATATGGGAAACAGTAACCCCAGAGCAACGTATCAACTCTGCGGTACTACACTGACAGTGGTGGAGAATGAAAAGGACCTGGGGGTAATTGTGCAGGCAGATATGAAGTTCTCTGAGCAGTGCAGACGAGCTGCAAGAGTAGCTCATGGTGTCTTGTCAATGATATATAGGAATTTTTCTAGCAGGGATAAGGAGGTGATTATTCCCTTGTATAAGGCAATGGTTAGGCCACATCTTGAGTACTGTATACAGGTCTGGAGGCCTCATTTCAAGAAGGATGTAGAGCTGCTGGAACGGGTACAGAGAAGGGCAACAAGATTAGTGAATGGAACAAAGGGTTGCTCTTACGAAGAAAGGCTTAAGTTTTGCAAATTACAGAGTCTGGAGACTAGGCACCGGCGAGGTGATCTGATAGAGGTGTATAAGGCTTTGAATGGTTTGAGCATGCTCAATGCCAATGGGATTCTTCATCTTGCTCAGAATAATCACCTCAGAGGGCATAAATTCAAATTGAGGAAGGATGGATGTCGGATAGATGTGCGGAAATTTGCCTTTGGCCAGCGGGTGGTTGGTTGGTGGAACCGACTTCCATCACTTGTTGTTGAAGTTGATAGCCTAAACAAATTTAAAGCTCAACTAGACAGGTATTTCGAATGAACGGAGGGGTGAAATGGGAGTGGTGTGTGTTTTTTTTTTTTTTTTTTTTTTTTTGGCTGATGTTGAATAAGCTTGCTTTCTTGCATCATATGCCTCTACTAATGCTTAGACTACATGACCTGCTCTGGCAGCCTGTCTGCACTGCTCAGACAACTTCATATCTGACAGCACAATTCCCCCAGGTCTTTTTCATTCTCCATTTCCCTGAGTTCCTTGGAAACATTAAAAGTTTTACTAAATCTTTCTTCTTAAATAACAACATTCCATGAAGAGAATTTGAAATTACTTGCATTTATAAAGGATCAAAATCAAAAATTTTCCTTGCAACTCTACTGACGGTTTGGGTAAAGGAATTCTTAACAAAGTTTTACTTTTTTTTTTTTTTTTTTTTTTTTTAAACACACAGAATGAGTTTTAGAATCATGTATGTACAAGAACTACTGCAGAGAATAATGTTTGGCAAACACTGTACACAGCAAGGTTTAAAGAACTTTAATTTCATGCAAAAAAGCAGTTTCTTATAAAAATATTGTTTAGTACAAAATATTTAAGTAATAAAACTGAAAAGAAAGGTTGCATCTTAACATGTTCTGTCAGATTAGAAATGAGCTATTTATACAACTAGAAGGTTTCACACACAAGTTATCAAAAAAAAAAATCTCAGCATTCTTAGAAAACTTGTATTCAAAGTATTTATATTTGCAATGTGCAACTGTAATAAATTATTAATATAAGAATATATTAACATAAGAATATACAAGGATCTCTATAACAAAGCAATAGTAAAGATATACAGCTAAATTATATTTCAATGCAAATGTCGAATAATTAGATATTAGTACAGATAACCCTCATGTAACACTGTTATCAGGTTCCTATAAAATGCAGTGTTGTGCAAAACCGTGTTATACGGGACTAAGAAAAAGTACAAAAAGGAGGGGTTATGTTCCAAAAGCTAACAAAAATGCACCATTTTAGATTTCGTGCATCTTCTGCTCTCTTTAAAATATCAGTAATCTAGGTTTGTTTGCTTTTGCTTGATAAATCTTTGTGAATTTAATTCACAAAGATTTATCAAGGATGGAACTAAGCATTTTTGATGCTCCCTTTTGAACTTTGGGCTTCTTTCATTCAAGAACCTGCATTCAAAAAATAATATTCTAATTGCTCGGCTAACTTTATGCCTTCCCCTATGCTTTTTAGGATAAAATTTGGAAGTTTAGAATTTTCATCTGCGCTATCATCCTCTGAATTGATTTGGTTTTACCTCGGATGCCATTTGCACCAAATCAGCTATGCCGGCCTCTTTTTCTACCAGAAATTCTTGAACGTCTTCAAGTAATCACATGTTTTTTTTTTTTTTTTTTTTCAGGAGCATCGGCAACTAAGGCCATGTTACTCTGTGCATATTGTTGATAAATTGCATGTGTCCCAAGGTCGATTTCCTGTTTTGTTGGACGAAAAACCAGGGTTTCTGGTTTTTCATCAACTGTCTTTCCTCAATTTGAGTTTATGCTCCCTCAGGTTTGTAATCTGAGCAAGAGGAAGAAACCCATCAGCATTGAACCTGCTCAAACCATTCAAGGCCTTACACAACTCAATCAGATCAACTTGCAGGTGCCTAGTCTCAAGATGCTGCAATTTGCAGGACTTAAGCCTTTCTGCTTAAGAGCACCTCTGTTCTCCCCACATCTTGTTGCCCTTCTCTGTATTATTTCTATTAACTCTACATCCTTCTTAAAATTGAGGCCTCCAGACCTGTATACAGTACTCAAGGTGTGACCTGACCATTGCCTATTATCCCTACAAAGGGATAATCACCTCCTTATCCCTAAAAGAAAAATTCCTGTATGTCATTGACAAGACCCCCATAACCTGCTCTGGCAGTCTGTTACTATGCAGTTACTGCTACCCGTATGCAGTACTTTGCATTTATCAACATTTAAATTTCAATTGCCATTTTTCAGCCCTTCTGCCTAACCTTTCTAGTTCCTGTTGCAGAAGAATACTGTCAGTACTGTCACTAACCACCCTGTGTCAACCTTTGTGCCATCTGCAAAATTATGTATATTTATCAGTATCATTGATAAATATACAAAACAACAATGGGCCCAACACCAAACCATGGAGGACTCCACTAGTAACATTAGTCCATGAAGAGCAGTATCCAGTGATTACCACTCTGTCACTCAACCATCCCTTAATCCATTGTAGCAACTTGCCCTTAATGCCATACTGCTCCAATTTTTACAGTAGTCCTCCATCAGTATCAAAAGCTTTCCTAAAATCCAAGTATATCCAAGGTTGTCGCAGACATTCTCTCAGATATGCCAGACAAGCTGCTCTTGCTACCTGGGAGTCTAAAATGCTGATGGAACTGATGTTCGGGTGACAAGTCAAGTGGACCCAATTTCGGCGAAAAACAGTCGGTCTGTGACTGCCAAATCCCCTGCTTGCACCTTCACGATGGTGGGACTGTTAGTAATCCTGGGTATAACCCCCCATGCGCAAACACACTGTCGGTGACCACTCAGGTGTGAACCAACGTAAGCAGGTGTCGAAGTGTGGCACCCACACCACACAGAGGAATGCCGCCTCTCTGTGTTACCAGTCAATACTAGATGGTAGATGACACATCAACCGGTGCAATAACACCACTTTGCTTATTGGAGGATTGAAGTGGTGGAACCCATGTTTAGTCTCCAGAGCCAAGTACTGGTCAAGCCTTCCCCATCTCTTCCATCATGAGGTTATGATGCACATCATCGCTAGATCAAAACTTCCTTATATTTCGAGGGTACAGCTCTAAAACTGTGTTCACAGGCTGGCCACTAGTTAGTACACTGGACCGAACCTATTGGTAACTCTCTGGAAGGCTTCCGGATCAGCTAGTGTATAATCTTGGTTCATCTAATCTGCCAGTTAGTGACTGGAGGGAGTTCGACTAGTGTTTATGTGAGGGGACACATGGTAAGGATCTGGGTATATCCTTACCATGTGTACGCCATATTCAAAAATTTCATTACTTTATACAGCAAAGGCACCTCCGTATGCAGGTGGGAAGGAGCAGCAGTGCATAGCACACGCTTCTTGATCAGACCGGGGTTCAAGCCCATCACCACCAAATACGGAGGATGCGGAAAGGTCAGGGAATGACCACCGCATATCCTGGAGCAATATGGCCTTAGTTGCTAATGCTCCTAAAAACCAAATAACAAACAAACAACTTTAGACAGCATGTCCCCCCCCACACTTTTCTTACTATTGAATACACCATGAATTGTCAAACTAATAGAGTAAACTTATCTGCAAAAAGATCTAAACCTCCCAAACACTTCCTAGTCCATTTCACAAATATATGTGGTCTCAGTTCTTAATCTCAATGATGTCCATTTCCACTTGCAGCCTGCCAAACCCTATGTACTTTTTCTGACAGAATCTCAGTTATTGGTTAATTTGCCCACTGCTCATCTCAGTTGCTCAAATTATTCACAGTATGACTACTTTTGTCTCAAAGGCGGTCCTTGTGCATATGTCCATTCCGATATTTCCTGGCAGAGACTTGGTAATTTGGAATCTCCTCTTTTTGATCTTCTCTGGCTTAAAATCTCTCTACATCATTCTGTCAAATTCATCTGTTGTCTCTACCGTTCTCCCAACTCCACTAATCACTTGGAGCTCTTTGACTTCCTCTCTTTGCAACTTGACTTTCCCCACTCAAACTTTCCTAACAGTGAGGTAATTTTCCTTGGTGATTTTAACGTTCACAACTCCAGCTGGCTTCCATTCTCTAGTCACACAGACCCAGCAGGTCAAGATGCTGAGGCTTTTGCAATTACTAATGACCTCACACAGATTGTTCATTTACCTACCAAAATACTGGACAATTCTAACTGTACAGTCAACACGTTTGATCTTTTTCTCACAAACAACCCTCTAAGTACATGATCAAAGTGAGTGGTCCTTTATGCACATCAGATCACAACTTGATTGTCTCTTCTCCAATAGAGATTTTATCTCATGGCTATTGCCAACCTCGTGTTGTTTGGCATTACAAGAATGCAAAATGGGATCACTTGCGAGACTTCTTTTCTTCTTTTCCTTGGTCGGATTACTGTTTCAAAACTTCTGATGTCAGTGTTTGCTCAGATCGTGTCAATGAAATTATTCTTGTAGGAATGGAATCCTTTATTCCACACTCAACTTTAAAATCTCGTCCTTCTAAACCTTGGGTTTCCAATAAATGTGCTAAGGTCATTCAGGAGAAGAATGTTGCATATCGTAATTGGCTTGTTTCCAATTCTTGAGTTTCATTTTCTGCCTACACCAAATCTCGCAACAATTGTAAAGCAGTTATTAATCAGTCTAAACTAGATTTTGAGAAGGCTAAAAGTATAAAACTTGCTTTTAGTCCAAATGGTAGCTGAGCATTCTGGTCACTTACCAAAGCTATTGGCTGCAATTTTTGCCCGTCTCTGTTCCCACCTCTGACAAAATTAGATGGTTCTTTTGCCACATCAGCCAAAGATAAAACTGACCTGCTAGCATCCTATTTTTCTTCCAACTTATGTATTGATGATCTTGATAAATCACCTCATCACCTCAAACCATTCCCAGCACACTCCATTCAATGCCTCCTGTGGGCTTTCGTCAAAAGGATGTCATTTTTCACTTTCTTATTCCAAAGTTGTTTTTTCTCCTGCTTGGAAATTTGCTCATATCCAGCCAGTTCTTAAAAAGGGTGACTTCCATCCAATTATCATTCCATTGCGATTACTTCTACTCTTTCCAAAGTAATGGAGAAATCAATTAATTGCCAACTCTTGAACTACCAAGAATCCTTCCGTCTGATCAACAATAGTCAGTATGGATTCCATCAGTGTCGATCCACTGGTGATATTCTGGCTTATGTTACCCATTTATGGACAAATTCAATGGAAAAGTTTGGTTAAAACAAGCAGTTGCTCTAGACAACTCTTTCGATTGTGTTTGGCATAAAGGTCTTCTAAACAAGCTTCTATCTTATGGTTTTCCAACTGCTTTTTGTAATTGGTTATTCAGTTTTCTCTCTGATTGCTAATTGAGGGTGATGGTAGATGGCTCTCTGTCTTCTAACTTCTGCACTAATGCTGGTGTCACCCAAGGTTCAGTTAGCATTAGCATTAGTAGAGGCATTTGATGCAAGAAAGCAAGCTTATGCAGCATCAGCCAAAAAAAAAAAAAAAAAAAACCCACTTCCACTTCACCCCTCTGTTCATTCAAAATACCTGTCCAGCTGAGCCTTAAACTTATTTAGGCTATCAACCTCCACCACAAGGGATGGAAGTCAGTTCTCCCCCCCCCCATCTCTTTTCCTCTTCTATATTAATGACCTTCTTCCATTGACCGGAAATTCTATCCATAGTTTTGCCAATGATAGCACATTGCATTCCACTTTCCAGTTTGAGAAACTTTGCCCTGCTCAATCTGCTTCAACTTCTCAAATACCCACTACCAATTCCTTAAATGCCGATTTACAGGTAATTCTCCAGTGAGGCAAAGACAACTTAGTTGATTTCAATCCTTATAAAACCCAGTCCTGCCTTATATCTCGCAAAAAGGATTCTTCAGCTCCTATGCTTATCTTTGGTGATACTTCAATTTCTAGGCAAATGATATATCTCTTATCTCTTTTGGGGATTACCCTGACTTTTAATCTCTCTTGGCACAAGCACATTAGCATTAGTAGAGGCATTTGATGCAAGAAAGCAAGCTTATGCAGCATCAGCCAAAAAAAAAAAAAAAAAAAAATTAAATAAATAAATAAAAAAATAACCACTTCCACTTCACCCCTCTGTTCGTTCGAAATACCTGTCCAGCTGAGCCTTAAACTTATTTAAGCTATAAATTTCCATGACAAGGGATGGAAGTCTGTTCCACCAACCAACCACCCACTGGCTAAAGGCAAATTTCCTCACGTCTATCCTACATCTGTCTTTCCTCAATTTGAATTTATGCCCTCTCAGGTGATTATTCTGAGCAAGAGGAAGAATCCCATCAGCATTGAGCATGCTCAAACCATTCAAAGCTTTATACACCTCTGGCCAACCGGGCTAGCCGGGTGGGTAAAGTGCCTGCCTGGCAACCCAAAGGTCGCGGGTTTGATTCCCGCCTCGGGCTTGGATCAAAGTACTGCAAAAATCTTGGGAGGTGCATTATGGCCACAGAAGCCTATGCGCTAACAACTACAAAAAAAAAAAAATAAAATATACACCTCTATCAGATCACCTCGCTGGTGCCTAGTCTCCAGACACTGTAATTTGCAAAACTTAAGCCTTTCTTCGTAAGAGCACCCCTTTGTTCCATTCACCAATCTTGTTGCCCTTCTCTGTACTCGTTGCAGCATCTCTACATCCTTCTTGAAATGAGGCCTCCAGACCTGTATACAGTACTCTAGGTGTGGCCTGACCATTGCCTTATACAAAGGAATAATCACCTCCTTATCCCTGCTAGAAAAATTCCTATATATCATCGACAATACACCATGAGCTACTCTTGCAGCCCATCTGCACTGCTCAGAAAACTTCATATCTGCCTGCACACCCACCCCCAGGTCCCTTTCATTCTCTACCACTGTCAGTGTAGTACCGCAGAGTTGATACGTTGCTCTGGGGTTTCTGTTTCCCATATGTTGTACTTTACATTTGTCAATGTTAAACTTCATTTGCCACCTCGAAGCCCATCTGCTCAACCTTTCCAGATCCTGTTGCAGTAGCATAGTGTCAGTAGTGTCCTTGACAACCCTGCCAACCTTCGTATCGTCTGCAAACTTGGACATTAAGCTTGATATACCATCATCAATATCATTTATAAATACAGAAAACAATAATGGACCCAATAATGGACCCTGAGGGACTCCACTAATAACATTAGTCCACGATGAGCAGTGTCCATTGATTATCACTCTATCACTTCTCCCCCTCAACCACCCCTTTATCCATTGCAGCAATTTGTCTTCAATGCCACACTGCTCCAATTTGTGCAGCAGTCTTCCATGTGCAACAGTATCAAAAGCCTTTCTAAGATCCAAGTATATAATATCAAAGTTATTCCCTGCATCCAGTTCTTTTGTGACTGCATCATAGTATCCAATGAAACTGGTCACGCAAGACTTCCCCTTAACAAAACTGTGTGTGTCCGAACTATAACTGAAGTCTTGTCTAGATGATCCTGCAGTGTTTCTTTAACCAATGCCTCCATTAATTTTCCTGGAACAGAAGTTAAACTCATAGGTCTATAATTACTTGCGTTGCCCTTTGATCTTCCTTTGTGAATTGGGGTCATATTTGCACATCTCCAGTCCATGGGTACCTCCCCTGAATCCAAGGAAGCTCTCATAATTAACCTTAACGTTTCAATGCACACTCTTGCTGTCTTCCTCAAAATTACTGGGTATATGCCAATATACCCAGTAATGCATGCACTTGTTCTTAATTTTAGCTACCCTAACACAGCCCATGTATTTACCTTTCTGTGTTGACTCCCAGCAGTCCCTGAAATCCCCAGCACC
Source organism: Mastigoproctus giganteus (assembly GCF_048544385.1). NCBI lineage: Eukaryota > Metazoa > Arthropoda > Arachnida > Uropygi > Thelyphonidae > Mastigoproctus > Mastigoproctus giganteus. Next base: position 212,424,531 of record NC_143583.1, read on the forward strand.
TTGTTTTCCAGGCTGCTGCTCATTCCAGTAGAAGTAGTGCAAGAATCACTTTCATCTCTGCCAGGTTTGTTTGTTATTTGGTTTTTAGGAGCATTAGCAACTAAGGCCATATTGCTTCAGGGATATGCAGTGGTCATTCCCTGACCTTTCCGCATCCTCTGTATTTAGTGGTCATGGGCTCGAACCCCGGTCTAATCAAGAAGCATGTGCTACGCACTGCTGCTCCTTCTCACCTGGCTATGGAGGCACCACCTCTGCCAGGAACTACTGTTATGTGTCCCCCCCCCCCATGAGCTAGCAGCATCTGAACCACCTAACAACACTGCCCTGATAGCATCAGCAAAGATTCTTGCATCCTTTCTATTTAAGTGTATCCCATACATGTAGAATCAGTCTCTCCTGTGAACAAGCACAGACCATGCTTATAAAAATACTATCCCACGAGTCTTGCACAATCAATTTGGCCCTGAAGAGATTGTGCAAGGCTTGCACAATCTCTACGTCAAACCTCCAATAAGCAAAGTGGCGAATTACACTGGTTGATGAGAGTCATCTTATCAATAAATAATAAGTGACAGAGTTTACTAAAGGAAACCCAGATGATTTTATGCTAGTCAAAAGAAGGTACAGACTATCAGGTTTTGGCCTCAGTGACTCCCAACAATTTTGGCTGCATCTAAATAACTTATTTTGTCATAACTATTAATTAATGACCCAAATTTGCTGTTGGGTCAGCAACAACTGCTAGTCGGCTGCCTGGATCAATCCACCCCTCATTAAAAGAATATGGATCAATAAAGTCCATGTAAATTCACCTTTCAACATTAGCACTGAGAGCAAGCTGATTTTAGTCTGATGATTCATTTTTTCCTTGTCTGCTGGTGTGGTTGAGATATTTGTTGCATTACAGTTTTAATTAATAGCACAAGGACTCTTTGGCCATACTGTGCCTATTGATATGTCCTATCTAGTACAGCAGTCAGTTAGCAAGGCACGAAACTTAGTTGCATGAAAACTAATCAGATGTGTGAATATAAGTGAATTTGCTTGCCATAGAAAAATAATTGAGAGAGACTGATGTCATCTCGAAGGATATGTTTTATTCTCATTGGTTCTTGCAGTCATGAAAGAAAAGCAAAGGAAGATATCCTATCCTGTTGGTAATAAGAGCAGCCCATCAGCTTATGTTTAACTCTGAGGGTGATACTATGATAAAACAATGATTTCTCCATTATACTTGGAGGTTTATCACCTGTTAATAAGAGCAAATGTGTTAAATGTGTATGCCAATGTGCATCCTGGCAAGAATCACTCCTTCTTGCCTGTTTATTTCAGAACTAAAAGTCTAATATTGGTTTATTTTTGAGTTGCTTAAGTTTATTAGTTGACTGAGTTTACTATGACATCTGTTGAGCTTTGTATGCTTTCAGTATGATGATTCTATAGTCAGGATGTGTATCAGATCTGTGCCATTGGATATATTCCATCAAACATGACGTACACTACTTTTTCTGAAGATGAATCAAATGGGATCATACTTGTCTCAAGATAGGATGAAAAATACCTTTTCTCAAGGTACTGATTGCACAAGTGGGTCTGCACAAATTATGTGATTGATATTGGGTGTATAAACTGTATCGATATGCATATGAACTGTATTCTCTAGTGATAATTTAATGGTTAAAAGATCAGTGACAAAATTACAGTACTCCGTTGAAAGATATACAGAGATGGAAGTGGGTTGGGAAGCCTTTGCTACTCCCACAGCTATATCAGTTTTTGAATCACCATTATATTTGGCAATTTTGCAATTGCTGCTCCCACACAGTTATATCAGTTTATGAACCACCAATATATTTGGAAATTGTCTAATTTTGTATATAAGTTACATGAAGTTGCCTTATATTTGTCTGCTAGAGGCTCTTTTCTTCAGCTGAAAAAATAATTGTCCTATAATGGAGACTAGTGGCTCATGGAGAGTTCACATTTGTTTCTTGTTATATTCCAATGTACTGTTAAGTACATTCTGTTAAGGTGTAATATATTCCAATTTTGTGCTAATCCAAGCAGTCTGAGTTTGCTCTGCACCTATCTCTGGAATAAGTCATCCACCTTGATTAGAAAAGACAGGGCCAAATGGCATGGGACACCTAGCAGAAAATCCTACTTTTATATAACAAAAATAAATTTTATTGTATTTTATGTTATCGTACAATGTGGGACATTTTATGCAATACTTTCTTTTCTGTAATTAAAAAAAATGGGAGAAAAAATTATATATTTATTTTATTAAAGTGAAGTAAAAATGTGGGAGTTGTCACTTGATACTCTGAACACACTATTACAGATTTACTCCTTAAAAACTGCATCTTATAAATGTTGCCCAATAAAACCAATGTACATCCAACAATAAATCAGAATACTGTTCACCACTGCCCAGTGTGTCAGTTCAGACAGCACTGATGGCTTCAGTAATCCTAATTTTTAGCTCATCTCTAGTTCTGGGATGTGTCCGGTGAAGATTTATTCCAATAATCTCTAAAGAATAATCAGCAAAAGGGAACAGTGTTGCAACTTAACTGAACAATGAACAGTTAAGTTCAGTGAACAGTGAACTTAACTGTTGAACAGTGTTTTGATTCATTATAAGGAGAGATATCAATTTCAACAGATAACCTTTGTAGTGCGTCTGGGCTATAGAAATACAACTCCTGTGCATATTACTTCATTTAATTATGTATATGGTCTTCTTGGCTCATATTTTATTATTTATTTTTTATGGAAAATAGAAGTGTTAGATATAAATCGCATGTATTGCATTTTGCATAGATACACAGAATATAAGATCACCTCAGCAAATTTTGCATTCTTTCATATTTCCTTTAAATTTGAAGTAGTATTACATGCAATATGTAGAATGATTGCATTTGATCTAGGAATATTTTCTTAGATGTTGTAAGAATAGTTTAAATTAAATTTTTAAGTGTGTACATTACAATAATTTACATGAACAAATCTGTATTTACCTCATATAGCTTAACACTGTACCATCCATCAGTAATTGCAGCGGAAGGAGAATGAATCAAAATGAGCCGCTGATTACCTTGCAGAATTACTATGGGAAATCGCTGCATTGTAACTTCAGGAAAATGACTTCCACTTCTGCTTTCTAGGCGGAAATGTAGAACTCCATTATAAGCAGCTACCTGTAAAATAAATGACAACACTTATACTTTTATTTGAGAGATACTTCATCATTTAACAAATCGACATGTTGAATGATCATAGGTTGCATTTCATTAGCCACTTAATAACAGAATGAAGCTTTCTAGATAGAACCATTTTTTTCCCCACAATTAAATTTAAGCCCCTGAAAAAAATCCTCACTGATTATACATTATACTAAAAGCACCATTCTTCATACACATAGAAAGCTATATTCAGTACAACAAATTCTCCATGTTCTGCAATAAGTAAGTGTTCTGTAATAAAAGGAAATAAAATGTTATCATAATATTACTTGAGTTTCAGAAATTATGTCAAAAAAAAATGTAACTGTGATCAGTTATGCTTTGTTAATATGGATTGTGAATAAAACTATTGTAATTGTCAGCCCACAGACATCTCCAAACTTGGACATTAAAGCCTTATCTACCTTTGTCAATACCATTGAAAAATATAGAAAACAACAATGGGCCCAACACTGAACCTTGGAAGACTCCATCAATAACATTATTCCAAGAAGAGCAGTGTCCACTGATTACCTCTCTCTCTCTCTCTCTCTCTCTCTCTCTCTCTCTCTCTCTCTCTCTCTCTCTCTCTCTCTCTCTCTCTCTCTCTCTCTCTCCTCCCAACTCAACCCTTACTTTATCAAATGCAGCAACTTGCCCTTAATGCCATATGGCTCAAATTTGTAAAGCAGTCTTATATGTACAATAGTGTCAAAAGCTTTTCTGAAATACAAGTATATGATAAAATAATTATTTTTTGCATCCAGTTCCTTTGTGACCATATCGTAGAATCCAATCAAATTGGTCAGACAAGATTTTTACTTAACAAACCCATGCTGTGTCTGAACTATAACTGAAGTCCTGTCTAGATGATCCTGCAATGCTCCTTCAACCAATGACTATTTTCCCCCGAACAGAAGTTGAACTAACAGTTTGTAATTACTAGTGTCACCCTTTGTGAATAGGGGATACATTTGCATGGATTGGGATTGTGAGTCCTAAGTCCATGGATGCTCTCATAATAATTATGACCAAGGGTTTGCTCACTTCCTTTAATATAACTGGATAGATTCCATCCACCCCAGGTGCCTTTCTTATGTTTGAACTTCAACAATTTCTCCTCCACTTTGCTCTCAGTTATTACAAAATCATTAGCTCCTAATTAGAGCTTGATAAACTTCTGGCTTCCACTTCCCTACAGAATTCCTTATATGTGAATGTAGATGCAAAATACTTATTCAATTTGTCAGCTACTTGAGCAGGATCATTAACAGTTGAACCATCGATATCGAGTGAACCAATCTGATTCATCCCCTTTCTTCTAGAGTTTACATAAGTAAAGAAGACTTTGATGTTTTTATTTCTCATAAGATTTCTCATAATCTGCCTTCACTTGCCTAACCTACTTTGTGTCTTTTTTTTATATTCAGCTTCAACAATTTCTCTTTCACTTTCCTTTCAGTTATCACAAAATCATTTAACTCCCCATTAGAGGTTGATAAACTTCTGGCATTCCCTTCCATAAAGAATTCCTTGTGTGTGAATGTAGGTGCAAAATACTTGCTCAGCCCGTCTGCACTGCTCAGCAAACTTCATATTTGACTGCACAATTACCCCCAGGTCTTTTTCTCTTTCCACTTCCCTGAGTGTAGTACCACACAGTTGGTAAGTTTCTCTTGGGTTATTGCTATTCACATGCAGTACTTTGCATTCGTCAATGTTAAACTTCAGTTGCCACTTCTAAGCCCATTTGTGCAACTTATAGAGATAAAGTTGGAGTAGCATACTGTCTTTACTGTGGTTATCAACCCTGCCAACCTTTGTATCATCTGAAAACTTGGACATTAAACCTGATATACCTTCATAAATATCATTGATAAATATACAAAACAACAATTTGCCCAACACCAAACCCTGGGGAACTCCACTAATAACATTTGACCACTAAGAGCAGTGTCCATTGATTACCACACTGTCATCTCCCACTCAACCATCCCTTTATCCATTGTAGCAACTTACCCTTCATGCCATACCTCTCCAATTTGTACAGTACAGCAGTATTCCATGTGCAACAGTATCAAAAGCTTTCCTGAAATCCAAGTATATGATATCAAAATTATTTTTGCCATTCAGTTTCGTTGTGACCACATCATAATAGCCAATGAAATTGGTCAGACAAGACCTACCTTTAACAAACCCATGCTGCATCTTAACTATTACTGCAGTCTTTGGCATTCAATCCAATTTTTGACATTCAGTTCCTTTGTAACCACATCATAGTATCCAATCAAAGTGATCATTAGCATTAGCAAGGGTACATGATTCAAGAAAGCAAGCTTATATAGCATCAGCCAAAAAAAAAAGAGAAAAACATGACACACCCACTTCTCATTTCACTCATCTACCTGCTCATATTTGTTGGTCTAGCTCTGCCTTGAATCTGTTTAAGCTATCAATTTCTACAATGACAGATGGAAGTTTGTTCCAGCAAAAAACCACCTGACCATTGGCTTATACAAGGGGATAATTACCTCCTTATACCTGCTAAAAAAATTCCTGTATATCATTGACAAGACACCATGAGCTACTCTTGCAGACCGTCTGCACTGCTCAGAGAACTTCATATCCATCTGCACAATTACCCCCGGTCCTTTTCACTTTCTACCTCTGTCAGTGGAGTATCACACAGTTTATACATTACTCTGAGGTTACTGCTTCCCATATGCAGTACTTTACATTTGTCAATGTTAAATTTCAATTGGCACCTCTCAGTCCATCTATTCAACTTTTATAGATCCTGTTACAGCAGTGTACTGTCAGTGTCATTAACAACCCTGCCGACCTTCATATTGTCTGCAAAGTTGGACATTAAGCCTTCATCAATATCATTAATGAATACAGAAAACAACAATGAACCCAACACTGAACCCTGGGGGACTCCACTAATAACATTAGTCCAAGAAGAGCAGTGTCCATTGATTATCACTCACTGTCTTCTCCCACTCAACCATCCCTTTCTCCATAGCATCAATCTGCATCCAATGCACACTGCTCCTATTTGTGCAGCAGTCTTCCATGTGCAACAGTATCAAAAGTCCATGGTCCATATTTTCTAAGATCCAAATATATGATATCAAAATTATTCTTTGCATCCAGTTCCTTTGTGACTACATCATAGTATCCAATCAAATTGGTCAGACAAGACTTCCCCTTAACAAACCCATGCTGCATTCATGTTATAACTGAAGTCTTGTCTAGATGATCCTGCAATGCTTCTTCAACCAGTGCCTCCATTAATTTCCCTGGAAGAGAAGTTAAACTAACCGGTCTCTCTCTTTGTCCTCCTTTGTCAATTGGGATCACATTTGCACATCTCCAATCCATGAGTACCTCCACTGAATTCAAGGAAGCTGTCATAATTATGGATAAGGGTTTGCTTACTTCCTTTGCTGCCTCCTTTAACATAACTGGATCGATTCCATCCGCCCCATTCCTTTCTTATGTTTATCTTCAACAATTTCTCCTCCACTTTACTCTCAGTTATTACAAGACTATCTAGCTTACTACCAGAGTTTAATACACCTCTTGCATTCTCCTCCCTGAATAACTCCTCATGTGTGAATGTAGATGAAAATATCCATTTAGTTTATTAGCTACCTGAGCAGGATCATCAACATCAACAGTTGAACCATCGATATCAAGTGGATCAATCTGATTCATCCCCTTCTTTCTAGAGTTTACATAAGTAAAGAACTCTTTGCTGTTTTTCTTTGCATCCTTTGCCAAAGGTTTCTCGTAACCTGCCTATCCTCCATTGTGACTTGGTTACAGACCAGCTTATATCTATCATAGGCTTCTGAGTTACCTGTTAATTTTTATGTATCCCATGCATTTTTTTTTCTCTTCCACATGTCTAATTCATCTCACAATCATGGATGTGAGATGAATTAGAACAATATTCCTTAGTTGGTATGAAAAGCCTAGTAGCTCCCAAGATTATTTCTTTGAATGCTTTCTATTTTGAATTTGCTGTTGGTAACATCATCAGTTGGTCCCACTCTATAGAATTTAAATACTGTCTCAGACCACCGTAATCACCTTTATGAAAGCAAAAACCCTTCCCTTCACTCCTGATGGTAGTTACCTCTTTGAGAAAATCTCACTTCAGCACACTGTGATCAATGCCACCTAGTGGTTCCTTTATCTGCAGATTCTTAATGCATGAAGAATCACTACTGATAATCAGATCAAGAGTATTACTCCATCTACTTGCCCCCCGAACATGCTGCTGTAGAAAATAATCATCCAATAAATCCACAAAAGCCTTGCTAGTGTGTGAGTGACCAACCCACAAATTCCAATCAATTTCTGAGAAATTAAAATCCCCCATTACCAATCAGTGTCTTATAATCCCCCATTATAAGACAATGATTTACTGGCCCACTATTTCTCTGCACAATTACTCATTATACTCATCAGAATCATTAGGCCTATAACACACACCTACTCATTTTTCCTTTCCCAGTGCTTCTGTCACACCAAACAGACTCAACATTGCATTGTCCACCAACATCAATTGGATGCACTTCCTTAGATTGTGTTTCTTAACTAACAGCATAACCTCTCCCCCTTCCTCTCCTGTCTATCCTATCTGTACACATTGTACTCCCCAAATTCCAATTCTTCACTGCTTTTGTCTGTGTGAAACCACGTGTCTGATATCCCAACAATATCTGCCTTTGATGTCTTGACTAGCACTTCAAGCTCATCAAATTTATTAACTATACTCCTAGCATTGGTGTACACACAAGTATAGATGCACCTGTTTCTACTCTTAGTTACCCTAACACAGCCCATGTATTTACTTGTTCCACTATGACTCCCAGCAGTCCTGGAAATCCTTATTGCTTTGCTTTCCAGTCTGCTGCTCAATTGCATTTCAATAGAAGCAGTGGAAGAATCACTTTCACCTCTTTGGCTACTGTTAATCTATTAGTCTGTGTATCCCTCCAAGCTAGCAAGTTTTCCGACCCACCTAATTCTGCCTCGTTAGCTTCAGCAAATATTCTTTCAACCTTTCTATTTAAAGTGTATCCCATCCCTGTAGAACAAGATTAGACAAGACTTCCCTTTAACAAATGCATGCTGTGTCTTAACTATTACTGCAGTCTTGTCTATATGATCCTGCAATGCTTATTTGACCAGTGATTCGATTATTTTCCCCGGAACATGTTAAACTAACAGGTCTATAGTTGCTTGTGTTATCTTTTGAACCCTCTTTATGAATTGTTGATACATTTGTGCACTTCCAGTCCATGGGGACCTCCCCTGAGTCCAAGGAAGCTCCCATAATTAGCATTAGCATTAGTAGAGGCATTTGATGCAAGAAAGCAAGCTTATGCAGCATCAGCCAAAAAAAAAAAAAAAAAAAAAGTAACATAAATAAATAAAAATAACCACTTCCACTTCACCCCTCTGTTCGTTCGAAATACCTGTCCAGCTGAGCCTTAAACTTATTTAGGCTATCAACTTCCACGACAAGGGGTGGAAGTCTGTTCCACCCACCAACCACCCGCTGGCTAAAGGCAAATTTCCGCACATCTATCCTACATCTGTCTTTCCTCAATTTGAATTTATGCCCTCTCAGGTGATTTTTCTGAGCTAGAGGAAGAATCCCATCAGCATTGAGCATGCTCAAACCATTCAAGGCTTTGTACACCTCTATCAGATCACCCCGCTGGTGCCTAGTTTCCAGACACTGTAATTTGCAAAACTTAAGCCTTTCTTCGTAAGAGAACCCCTTTGTCCCATTCACCAATCTAGTTGCCCTTCTCTGTACTCGTTCCAGCAGCTCTACATCCTTCCTGAAATGAGGCCTCCAGGCCTGTATACAGTACTCTAGGTGTGGCCTGACCATTGCCTTATACAAGGGAATAATCACCTCCTTATCCCTGCTAGAAAAATTCCTATATATCATTGACAATACACCATGAGCTACTCTTGCAGCTCGTCTGCACTGCTCAGAGAACTTCATATTTGCCTGCACCACCACCCCCAGGTCCCTTTCATTCTCTACCACTGTCAGTGTAGTACCACAGAGTTGATACGTTGCTCTGGGGTTGCTGTTTCCCATATGTAGTACTTTACATTTGTCAATGTTAAACTTCATTTGCCACCTCGAAGCCCATCTGCTCAACCTTTCCAAATCCTGTTGCAGCAGCATAGTGTCAGTAGTGTCCTTGACAACCCTGCCAACCTTCGTATCGTCTGCAAACTTGGACATTAAGCCTGATATACCATCATCAATATCATTTATAAATACAGAAAACAATAAAGGCCCCAATACTGAACCCTGAGGGACTCCACTAATAACATTAGTCCACGATGAGCAGTGTCCATTGATTACCACTCTCTGTCTTCTCCCCCTCAACCACCCCTTTATCCATAGCAGCAACTTGCCTCCAATGCCACACTGCTCCAATTTGTGCAGCAGTCTTCCATGTGCAACAGTATCAAAAGCCTTTCTAAGATCCAAGTATATAATATCAAAGTTATTCCCTGCATCCAGTTCTTTTGTGACTGCATCATAGTATCCAATCAAATTGGTCAGGCAAGACTTCCCCTTAACAAAACCATGCTGTGTCCTAGCTATAACTGAAGTCTTGTCTAGATGATCCTGCAGTGCTTCTTTCACCAGTGCCTCCATTAATTTTCCGGGAACAGAAGTTAAACTCACAGGTCTATAATTACTTGTGTCAGCCTTTGATCCCCCTTTGTGAATTGGGGTCACATTTGCACATCTCCAGTCAATGGGTACCTCCCCTGAGTCCAAGGAAGCTCTCATAATTATGGCTAAGGGTTTGCTTACCTCCTTTGCTGCCTCCTTTAATATAACTGGATAGATCCCATCCACCCCAGGTGCCTTTCTTGTGTTTATCTTCACCAATTTCTCCTCCACTTTGCTCTCAGTTATTACAAGATTCTCTAGCTTACTGCTAGAGTTGAATACACCTCTGGCATTCCCCTCGCTGAATAACTCCTCATGTGTGAATGTCGATGCAAAATATTCATTTAGTTTGTTAGCTACCCGAGCAGGGTCATCAACAGTTGACCCATCGATCTCAAGTGGACCAATCTGATTCATCCCCTTCCTTCTAGAGTTTACATAAGTAAAGAACTCTTTGCTGTTTTTCTTCGCATCCCTTGCCAAGGATCTCTCGTAATCTGCCTTCGCCTGCCTAACCTCGTTTGTAACTTGGTTACAGATCAACTTGTATCTATCATAGGCGTCCGTGTCACGTGTTAATTTGTATGTATCCCATGCATTTTTCTTCTCTGCCATATGCCTCATTAGTTCATCTGACAACCATTTAGGCCTAAACCTTGAACAATATTTCTTAGTTGGTATGTAAAGCCTAGTAGCTTCCACGATAAGTTCTTTGAATGCTTCCCATTTTGAATTTGCTGTTGGCAATATCATCAGTTGATCCCACTGTATAGAATTTAAATACTGTCTCAGTCCATTGTAGTCGCCTTTACGAAAGCAATACCCCTTCCCTTTACCCCTAATGGTAGTTACCTCTTTGAGTAACTCCCACTTCAGCACACTGTGATCACTGCCACCAAGTGGTTCATTTATCTGCAGATTCTTAATGCATGAAGAATCACTACTGATAATCAAATCAAGAGTATTACTCCCTCTATTTGCCTCCCGAACATGCTGATGTAGAAAACAATCATCCAATAAATCCACAAAAGCCTTGCTACTGTGTGAGTGACCAGCCCCCAAATTCCAGTCAATATCTGGGAAATTAAAATCCCCCATTATAAGACTCTCTGATTTACTGGCCCACTCTATTTCTCCGAACAGTTTCTTATTATACTCATCAGAGTCATTAGGCCTATAGCACACTCCTACTCTCAATTTTGATCTCCCAATGCTTATGTCACACCAAACTGACTCGACACTGCACTGTCCAGCGATGTCGACTGGCTTCACTTCCTTGGATTTTATGTGTTTTTTAACTAATAGCATAACCCCTCCTCCCTTCCTATCCTGTCTATCCTTTCTGTAGACATTGTACTCCCCAAATTCCAGTTCTGCATTTCTTATATCTGTGTGACACCACGTCTCTGAAATCCCCACAATATCTGCCTTTGATGTTTTGAGCAATACCTCAAATTCATCAAATTTATTTACTAAACTCCTAGCATTGGTGTACACACAAGTATACATGCACCTGTTCTTTTTCTTAGCTACCCTAACACAACCCATGTGTTTACTTGTACCCCAATGATTCCCAGCAGTCTCTGAAATATCCTGCATCTTATTTTCCAGGCTGCGGCTCATTCCAATAGAAGCAGTGCAAGAATCACTTTCACCTCTGCCAGTGGCTACTGTTAATCTATTAGTCCTTGTATCCCCCCAATCTAGCAGTTTTCCGACCCACCTAACATTGCCTCGATAGCATCAGCAAACATTCTTGCACCCTTTCTATTTAAGTGTATCCCATCCCTGTAGAAGCAGTCTCTCCTGTTAACAAGTACAGACCAGGCTGAAAAAAATTCTACCCCTTGAGCTCTGCACAATCTTTCCAGGGCCGAATTGATTGACAGGGCTCTCATCATGGCTAAGGGTTTGCTTACTTCCTTTGCTACCTCCTTTCATATAATTGGATAGATCCCATCCACCCCAGGTGCCTTTCTTATGTTTATTTTCAACAGTTTCTGCTCCACAATTTGCTCTCAGTTATTACAAAATCACTTAGCCTCCTGTTGATGTTTGATAAACTGCTGGTACTCCTCTCATTGAATATCTCCTCATGTGTGAATGTAAATGCAAAATACTCATTTAGTTTACCAGCTACTTGAGCATGATCATCAATAGTCAACCCATCTATGTTAAGTGGTCAAATATGATTCATTCTTTCTTTCTAGAGTTTACATAAGTAAAGAAATCTTTGCTGTTTTTCTTTGTATCCTTTGCCAAGGATTTCTCATAATCTGTCTTTGCCTGCATGACCTCCTTTGTGACTTGATTGCAGACTAGCTTGCTTTCTTGCATCAAATGCCTCTACTAATGCTAATCTGCCATAGGCTTCTGTGCCAACTGATACTTTATATGCATTCCATACATTTCTCTTCTCTGCCACGAGAAGAGAAATGCACATCTATTGTAGAATAGATGTCTGATGATTTTAGTCTGATGATTCTTATTTCTGCACATCTATTGTAGAATAGATGTGCAGAAATTTGCCTTTTGCCAGCAGGTTGTTTGACAGTTGGAACAAACTCTTCCATCTGTTGTAGTGGAGGTCAGCAACTTATATAAGTTCAAGGCAGAACTAGACAAACATTTGGGTTGAATGGATGGGCGAAATAGGAAGGGTGTGTGTGTTTTATCCATAGTGAAATATATTTGTTATTATGAGGTTTTACTGTATTTTTGTCCAATGGTAGTGAATTGCTTCTGCAACTCCAGAGGCACTAAAATAAGAGTATTTTTGCTTTTTGAAAAGGTATCTAAGCCTACAAACCATAGTACATGTATTATACTACTATTTCAATAGAAATTGTATGCATTCCACCAAACAAAACATCACTCCTGAAACTCATGGACCAGGATTTAAAAGCAACTTCCAGGGAATATGCTTCAGATATACTCACTGTCAGATGACACAGAGGGAGAGGGAGTTGGAAGCTGTTATTAAAATCTTGTTACTTTGGATCGTTGCTGGTTGGCTTTAGTGCATTGAGGTGAGTTTGGTTTTGCCCTTAGTCAGTGCTGTTTTAACATCCACCTTCCCCCCCCCCCTGCTTTCTCATACGTTTTCTGATTTAGAAGTCTAAACAATGCTGATATTGAAAAGGCAGTAGATTTAAACTTCCCTCTGAATGTTTCATTTGTGTACAACAGATGTCAACACAGAACAAAACAGCAATACAGTGGTTTGAAATGGACAACAATACATTGTGCCTACTAAGACAATGGGTATGTCATTGAAAGTCTTTCTCTGTAAAGGTGTCAGGCTGATTGAGATGTACAATCACTTAAAAGTACTTTTCATGATGCATATATTGATGTAAGCATAAAATGGCATTAGTTAAAGCACATACAAGGTGACTCGCAACATGTATGTGTGACGATGTGTAAAAAAATTTTAATCAATTTAAAATTATAAAAAAAAAAAAACATGTGAACTGAGGGCCTTACACAGATTGGCAGTTATTCAAAAACTTGGTTGCTCAAAACTGTTTGCACTATGGATGCCAAGAATGTTAACTCTTATCCAGAAGGACAAAAGGAAAATCATTTGTGCTGATGTTCAACATTACAACAATGGAAAATTGATAGGCCTAACACAAAGAATTTCATTTATCTGATCCTGTTGAGAATGAGCAGTTCAAAACCTTGAAACAATTAAATTGGTAGAACTTTTGTGATAAAAACTCTGAAAAGATAACTATAAAGTGAAGTGTTGCATGAATCGCCATATAGCTCCTATCATGAGTGGATGAATGCTCTTACTTACCAAGTTTCATAGTTATGACCATTGTTAGAAATAGCCATAACTATGAAACAAAGAAAATAAAAATAATATATGTGTCCAAGTTTGTCTGTATAAAACTGGAAATATATATCATTAAAAACACCGGCAGCATTTCAAACTTTTCGGGGCAATCATTGTGTGTATTTCAAAGAGCAACAATGCAAATAGTTGGAATTTTAGCCATAATATCAGCATTTGGAATTTATATCTTGCTAGTGCTTTGATATATCAAAATTTTGATTTTTGGAAATTCAGTTGCTTCCCATGCAGTGGTGTATACCTAACAAAGGAAATGAAGGAAAGGAAAGGAAATGAATTTGCTTGAAACATCACAAAAGTCTGTGATCCAGGATAAATAATAATGTTAATTCTAATCATCTTGTGTTCCATAGTTAGTTTTGCAAGATAAACAAAATTACACATAAATTAATTTGCAGATCTATGCTTTTCAAAGCAGCAGTAAGTATATTGATAATTATTTTCTTACCTTATCACCTAGAAATTCTGAGGGTAAATTCCAGTAAACTGGTTGATCAAGAACATATGGTATTGCCATTCGTGTATTACCCGACTGTCCTGGAATGAGCTTGTATCCAAGTAAGGTAAATATTTCTGAATTTCCTGCTTCCATAATTACATCTCGAGAAGGCATTGTTACCTAAAATAATAAATAAAACCAAATATTTTTAAATATTTAATTTTAATTATAAAAATTATATTCCACAAAAGTTTTAAAGAGCTAACATCTATTTGGAAAATAATTTTTTTAAAAATTTTGTTACACAAAACTATATGGAGAATATGATTCTGTGCATTAAGAGAGAGAGCATACTGAAATAGTCAGTTGCAGAGTCAAATACAATTCCTATTGTATGGGTAAAATCTTTGGATTTCAAATTAAGTGGCTGTTTTTCATTTTTAAATTTCACGACCCCTGGACAATAAGATGGAGTTAGAGATGTTAGGAATTAGTTGCCCAAGAGCATTAGCTGCTAAAGTTCAATATGCATTAGTGTATCCTTTACATTCCAGGATTGATGAAGAGTGTGATGGGTATATTCCCTTAATTTTCAGGATTTTGTCCCAAACCTCCTTAGGACTGCCAGACTAGGTAATAGATGCAGTAAAATATCTGCGATTTCTTTTGGCTCCGACATCAGACTAATGTGTTTTAGCATATTCACATTTAAAAGCTATGACATTATGTGTTTGGATATTTTCGGAATATCCTCCAAGCTTTGTTTTATTCCTTTTTTGCAGCTGCTGTGCATTTTTACATTCCAGGTGTTTTCAGAACTGAAATTGCAGCTGCAAAGAAAATATTTTCAGTGATATTTTTCATTACATCATTAGCAGAGGAATATGATGTGAAAAAGCAAGCTTATACAGCATCACCAAAAAAAAAAAAAAAAAAAAAAAGTTCCCATTTCACCCATCTATTTGTTCCAAAAGTGGGTCCAGTCCTTCCTTAAATTTATTTAAGCTATCAATTTTCACAAAGATAAATGGAAGTTTGTAGTTTGTTCCAGCAATCAACTATCTAGTAGCTAAAGACAAATTTTGGCACATTTATTCTACAACTGCCCTTCCCAATTTGAATTTATGCCCACTCAGGTGCGTAATCTGAGCAAGAGGAAGAATCCCATCATCATTGAGCAAGCTCAATGATGATGGGATTCTTCATCAAGGTGCCTAGTCTCCAGATGCTTCAATTTGCAGAACTTAAGCCTTTCTTGGAAAGAGCAACCCTTTGTTTCCTCACCAATCTTGTTGCCCTTCTCTGTACTCATTCCAGCAGTTCTACATCCTTCCTGAAATGAAGCCTCCAGACCTGTATGCAGTACTCATGGTGTGGCCTGACCATTGCCTAATACAAGGTGATAATTACCTCCATATCCCTGCTTGAATTCCAGTATATCATTTACAAGACCCCATGAGCTGCTCCTCTGGCAGCCTGCCTGTGATCACTGTCACCCAGTGATTCCCTTATCTGCAAATTCTTAATGCATGAATAATCACTGCTGATAATCAGATCAAGAGTATTACTCCCTCTGGTTGCCTCTCGAACATGTTGCTGTAGAAAACTAGATATTTCCACGGGCACTGTTCTTCTGAATTGGCTTCTATAATTCCCGCTCTCTCTTTCAAAACAGTCCGAACACGTGCCACCACTAGCCAACATCCAACTTCAAACTCACAGAACCAACTTTTCATCTTCCTCGTTTATTCATTCAACTGCCGTTTTCTGAAACAACATACGTATTTCCTGAAAATTACTTCATATGTATTTCCTGAAAATTACTGGAAATACGTATGAAGAAAATTTCTTCATACGTATTTCCTGAAAATTACAGTCTACAGAAGTTCAAGTCTAATGTCAACAAATATCTTCTTTCTTCTTCTCAACCTCCAACCCAAGCACAGTACTAAGTACTACAGGTTCTAATACCTCTTGTGTTTGGGGTTTACGTACAAAAAAAGTCATCCAATAAATTCACAAAAGTCTTGCTGGTGTGCGAGTGACCAACCACAAGTTCCAGTCAATATCTAGAAAGTTAAAATCCCCCATTATAAGACATTCTGATTTACTGGCCCACTATTTCTCTGTACAATTGCTCATTATACTCATTAGGCCTATAAAACACCTAATCTCATTTTTCCTTTCCTAGTGCTTATTTCACACCAAACAGATTCAACACTGCATTGTCCACCAACATCAATTGGATGCACTTCCTTAGATTGTGTTTCTTAACTAACACATAACCCCTCTTCTCTTACTGTCCTGTCTATCCTTTCTGTACACATTGTACTCCCCAAATTCCAAATCTGCACTGCTTATATCTGTGTGACACCAAGTCTCTGATATCCCAACAATATCTGACTTTGATATCTTGACTAGCACTTCAATCTCATCAAATTTACTAACTATACTCCTAGCATTGGTGTACATGCAAGTATACATGCACCTGTTTCTACTCTTAGTTATCCTAACTCAGCCCATGTATTTATTTGTTCCACTATGACTCCCAACAGTCCTGGAAATCTCCATTACCTTGCTTTCCAGGCTGCTGCTCATTCTAATAGAAGCAGTGCAAGAATCGCTTTTGCCTCTGCCTGCGGCTACTGTTAACTTTTAGTCTGTGTATCCCCCCACAAGCTAGTAGTTTTCCCAACCCACCTAACACTGCCTCAATAGATTAAGCAAATATTCTTGCACCCTTTCTATTTAAGTGTATCCCATCCCTGTAGAAGCAGTCTCTCTGGTCAACAAGCACAGACCAGGCTGAAAAAAAATTCTACCCCTTGAGCCTTGCACAATCTCTCCTGGGCCTAATTGATCAACAAATTGGTCATACAAGACTTCCTCCTAACAAACCTATGCTATGTCCGAGCTATAACTGAAGTCTTGTCTAGATGATCCTGCAATGCTTCTTTAACCAGTGCCTCCATTAATTTCCCTGGAACAGAAGTTAAACTAACAGGCTGCAATTACTTGTGTTGCCCGTTGATCCTCATTTGTGAATTGGGGTCAGATTTGCACATTGGTACCTCCCCTGAGTCCATGGAAGCTCTCATAATTATGGCTAAGGGTTTACTTACTGCCTTTGCTGCCTCCTTTAATATAACTGGATAGATCCTATCCACCCAGGTGCCTTTCTTATGTTTATCTTCAACAATTTCTCCTCCTCTTTGCTCTCAGTTATTACAAAATCATCTATTTCACTTCCAGGGTTTAATTCACCTCTGGCATTCCTCTCCCTGAATAACTCCTCATGTGTGAATGTAGATGCAAAATACTAATTTAGTTTGTTAGCTACCTGAGCAGAATCACAAACAGTTGAACCATCAAACACAAGTAAAGAACTCTTTGCTCTTTTTCTTTGCATCCTTTGCAAAAGATTTGTCGTAATCTGCATTTGCCATGGAGTGTCCTTCTTACTGTATATCTTGGAGTGTCCTCCTTATTGTACTAGTGCTGATGTTAGTCCCAATACTCTCACAGAGGATTTGTGTTACTTGAGACGATGGGACTTTGCATGCACAGTTCTATGCAGAATTCTCTTGTCCCATACTGTTAGTTTTCAGGATTTACCAAGCTGTTTTTTTGGCAGATTCAGTCCTATTCCTCTTCCATTTGCATATCTTGCATGCTCACTTTTGCAATTGTCTGTTTAAAGCCCAGTGTGCATATTTATAGCAGGTTCTGTGACGTGTTACATGCATAGGACCTGTTTCCCCATCCATGGAGGTGTGTTCGGATATTAATGGTAGGGCAGTGTATTTTCTTATTGTTCAGTGAATGGAGCTCCATTGTGGTGCCTCACTCTCTGCACATTAAGAAAAAAAGAAACCCCACCCTCTCTCTGTTGAATCGAAGGACACCTATACACAGCATATTCATGTTTTAACTTTCTATTAGTATTTTTAGAGTTTGTTTTTAAAATTAAAAATTTTTTTTAAAAAATTTCTTTGTAAATAAGTCTATCTCATTTGAGATTACAAGAAAATAATAATAAAAACATTCTTATACCATGTGAAGGTGAAAACTGAAGTTTAACATTGACAAATGCATATGGGAAGCAGTAACCCCAGAGAAATGTATCAACTGTGCTACACTGACAGTGGTAGAGAATGAAAAGGACCTGGGAGTAATTGTGCAGGCAGATATGAAGTTTTCTGAGCAATGCAAACTGTCTGCAAGAGTAGCTCGTGGTGTCTTGTCAATGATATACAGGAATTTTTCTAGTAGGGATAAGGAGGTGATTATCCCCCTGATTAAGGCAATGGTCAGGCCAATCTGTGAGTACTGTATACAGGTCCGGAGGCCTCATTTTAAGAAGGATGTAGAGCTGCTGGAACGAATTCAAAGAAGGGCAACAAGATTAGTGAATGGAACAAAGGGTTGTTCTTATGAGGAAGGCTTAAGTTTTGTTGCAAATTACAGTGCAGTGTCTGGAGACTATGCACCTGCAAAGTGATCTGATTGAGGTGTATAAAGCCTTGAATGGTTTGAGCTTGCTCAATGCTGATGGGATTTTTCCTCTTGATCAGAATAATCGCCTGAGAGGGCATAAATTCAAATTGAGGAAAGACAGTTGTAGGATAGATGTGCTGAAATTTGCCTTCAGCCAATGGGTGGTTGATTGCTGGAACAAACTTCCATCTGTCATTGTAGAAGTTGATAGCTTAAATAGATTCAAGGCAGAAGTAGACAAACATTTGTAGCGACCAGATGGGTGAAATGGGAAGGGTTGTTTGTTTGTGTTTTTTGGCTGATGCTATATAAGCTTGCTTTCTTGCATCACATGCCTTTACTAATGCTAATTCATTTTTACTGAGAAATGCCTCAATACATACTTTTAACTAGACGTGTACATTTCAATATGAATACTATATCTCATCTTCAATGCTTGAAGACTTGACATCACATTTCTTGAAATAAAAATATCTAGTCATTAAGAGTATGCATTTTTACAAAAAAAAATTCTTAATTCTATTTTTCCAAAGTATAAGAGTGTTATTATTATTATTTCATTGTAATTTTTAAGATGGTAGACAATGTTAACTCCTGTGTTCCTACTTGTCAATGTTTTTGCTAAATTTTTATTTGAGCATGTTTTTAACTTACCCTTGACCATGACAGAGTGGCTTGATGACATTTCGATGTACGACCAAAGCAGAAACACTCAAAGCATCCTTTAGGATTGTTAGTGCTAAGCCCAAAAGTGTCTTCTCTACAGTGGCTACAAGTTCTTCCTACAACATTAACCTAATAGAAACAGTAATTTAAACTCTGAAAATGAAATTATTATAAATACAAGATTTACTTATACTTTCTTCATTCAAAATAACAATTAATCAAATCAATTTATTAGCCAACACATTAAATAAAAAATGAACCAAGGCCCTCTGCAGGATGGCTAGCAACAAATGCAGAGTGCAATTATAAACTTCAGTTAACATCAAGATGAACATGAGAAATGTAGCATGAAATACATTAGCAATAAATGTATTCAAAAGACAGTTTAAAAAAATATTTTTTTTTTAATGATAAAAATGCCAAATATGTTTACAGTTCAGATTTTTAGTATAATTACACAAATTTTGACAGCTAAAAGAATTAGATTAATATGCAAATTTAAAGGTTAAAATGTAATTAAAAGAACTACACGAGACTGACTGAATAAAACAGCTAATGGGAAATTAAGAAAACAGCTAATTCTCTCATGATGCTGATGAACAAGGTAGCCAATGGGATTTACAACTGAGCATTATACAGATTCTCTTGCCCCTTGAGGTTTATTGCTGTCACTGTCATTCTTCTATTGATTTATTAATTGAGACTCAAGTAGCTAAGACTGCCATTTAAGTTTGAATGAAGAAACTCAGTTCATATTCAGATCCCCAGTTCATATTCAGATCCCCATAGAGAGTGGATCAAATTTTTAACGAAGTCTGGCTATTCTACTACAACCAAATGCTCTACTTGCACCTTCACACTATTACTGACTGGTGGTAACCCTGTTTTTTCCCCCCTTCCCCCCATGTAGCATACTGGAAGTGACTGCACCTTAATCCCTGCTTACAGTGACTCCCAGGATTAGCATAGGCATTTGATGCAAGAAAGCAGCATAAATCAGCCAAAAAAAAAAAAAAAAAAAAAAAAAAAACACTTCCACTTCACCCCTCTGTTCGTTCAAAATACCTGTCCAGCTGAGCCTTAAACTTGTTTAGGCTATCAACTTCCACGACGAGGGATGGAAGTCTGTTCCACCAACGAACCACCCACTGGCTAAAGGCAAATTTCTGCACATCTATCCTGCATCTGTCTTTCCTCACTTTGAATTTATGCCCTCTCAGGTGATTATTCTGAGCAAGAGGAAGAATCCCATTAGCATTGAGCATGCTGAAACCATTCAAGGCTTTATACACCTCTATCAGATCATCTCGCTGGTGACTAGTCTCCAGACCGTGTAATTTGCAAAACTTAAGCCTTTTTCGTAAGAGCACCCCTTTGTTCCATTCACTAATCTTGTTGCCCTTCTCTGTACTCGTTCCAGCAGCTCTACATCCTTCTTGAAATGAGGCCTCCAGATCTGTATACAGTACTCAAGGTGTGGCCTGACCATTGCCTTATACAAGGGAATAATCACCTCCTTATCCCTGCTAGAAAAATTCCTGTATATCATAGACAAGACACCATGAGCTACTCTTGCAGCCCGTCTGCACTGCTCAGAGAACTTCATATCTGCCTGCACAATAACCCCCAGATCCTTTTCATTCTCTACCACTGTCAGTGTAGTACCACAGAGTTGATACGTTGCCCTGGGGTTGCGGTTTCCCATATGTAGTATTTTACATTTGTCAATGTTAAACTTCATTTGCCACCTCTCAGCCCATCTGCTCAACCTTTCCAGATCTTGTTGCAGCAGCATAGTGTCAGTAGTGTCCTTGACAACCCTGCCAACCTTCGTATCATCTGCAAACTTGGACATTAAGCTTGATATACCATCATCAATATCATTTATAAATACAGAAAACAATAATGGACCCAACACTGAGCCCTGAGGGACTCCACTAATAACATTAGTCCCCGATGAGCAGTGTCCATTGATTACCACTCTCTGTCTTCTCCTCAACCATCCCTTTATCCATAGCAGCAATTTGCCTCCAATGCCACACTGCTGCAATTTGTGCAGCAGTCTTCCATGTGCAACAGTATCAAAAGCCTTTCTAAGATCCAAGTATATAATATCAAAGTTATTTCCTGCATCCAGTTCTTTTGTGACTGCATCATAGTATCCAATCAAATTGGTCAGGCAAGACTTCCCCTTAACAAAATCATGCTGTGTCCGAGCTATAACTGAAGTCTTGTCTAGATGATCCTGCAGTGCTTCTTTAACCAGTGCCTCCATTAATTTTCCTGGAACAGAAGTTAAACTCACAGGTCTATAATTACTTATGTCAGCCTTTGATCCTCCTTTGTGAATTGGGGTCACATTTGCACATCTCCAGACCATCGGTACCTCCCCTGAGTCCAAGGAAGCTCTCATAATTATGGCTAAGGGTTTGCTTACTTCCTTTGCTGCCTCCTTTAATACTACTGGATAGATCCCATCCACCACAGGTGCCTTTCTTGTGTTTATCTTCAACAATTTCTCCTCCACTTTACTCTCAGTTATTACAAGGTTCTCTAGCTTACTGACAGAGTTGAATACACCTCTGGCATTCCCCTCGCTGAATAACTCCTCATGTGTGAATGTCGATGCAAAATATTCATTTAGTTTGTTAGCTACCTGAGCAGGATCATCAACAGGTGACCCATCGATATCAAGTGGACCAATCTGATTCATTCCCTTCCTTCTAGAGTTTACATAAATAAAGAACTCTTTGCTGTTTTTATTTGCATCCCTTGCCAAAGATTTCTCATAATCTGCCTTCGCCTGCTTTGTAACTTGGTTACAGATCAGCTTGTATCTATCACAGGCTTCTGTGTCACGTGTTAATTTGTATGTATCCCATGCATTTTTCTTCTCTGCCATATGTCTCATTAGCTTCATCTGACATCCATTTAGGCCTAAACCTTGAACAATATTTCCTAGTTGGTATGTAAAACCTAGTAGCTTCCAAGATAAGTTCTTTGAATGCTTCCCATTTTGAATTTGCTGTTGGTAACATCATCAGTTGGTCCCACTGTATAGAATTTAAATACTGTCTCAGTCCATCGTAGTCGCCTTTACGAATGCAATAACCCTTCCCTTTACCCCTAATGGTAGTTACCTCTTTGAGTAAATCCCACTTCAGCACACTGTGATCACTGCCACCTAGTGGTTCCTTTATCTGCAGATTCTTAATGCATGAAGAATCACTACTGATAATCAAGTCAAGAGTTGATTATCAGGAGGCAACTAGAGGGAGTCTATTACTCCCTCTAGTTGCCTCCCATACATGCTGATGTAGAAAACAATCATCCAATAAATCCACAAAAGCCTTGCGAGTGTGTGAGGGACCAGCCGAAAATTCCAGTCAATATCTGGGAAATTAAAATCTCCCATTATATGGCTCTCTGATGTACTGGCCCACTATTTCCCTGTACAGTTTCTTATTATACTCATCAGAGTCATTAGGCCTATAGCACACTCCTACTCTCAATTTTGATCTCCCAATGCTTATGTCACACCAAACTGACTCGACACCGCACTGTCCAGCGATGTCGACTGGCTTCACTTCCTTGGAGTTTATGTATTTCTTAACTAATAGCATAACCCCTCCTCCCTTCCTATCCTGTCTATCCTTTCTGTAGACGTTATACTCCCCAAATTCCAGTTCTGCATTCCTTATATCTGTGTGACACCATGTCTCTGATATCCCAACGATATCTGCCTTTGATGTTTTGAGCAATACCTCAAATTCATCAAATTTATTTACTAAACTCTTAGCATTGGTGTACACGCAAGTATACATGCACCTGTTTCTATTCTTAGCTACCCTAACACAACCCATGTGTTTACTTGTACCGCAATGACTCCCAGCAGTCTCTGAAATATCGTACATCTTGTTTTTCAGGCTTCTGCTCATTCCAATAGAAGCAGTGCATGAATCTCTTTCACCTCTGCCAGTGGCTACTGTTAATCTATTAGCTTTGTATTCCTCCAAGCTAGCAGTTTTCTGACCCACCTAACACTGCCTCGATAGCATCAGCAAATATTCTTGCACCCTTTCTATTTAAGTGTATCCCATCCCTGTAGAAGCAGTCTCTCCTATTACAAGTACAGTCCAGGCTGAAAAAAAATTCTACCCTTTGAGCCTTGCACAATCTTTCCAGGGCTGAATTGATCAACAAGGCTCTCATCATATACTCCCTCCTATCGTATCTGGGCAAAATTGCAGACACTTTCAAATTCAATCCTAATTCACGGCTTTTTTTTCAACAGTGACCTGTACTTGTTAAGTAATTCTGCCAGTCTCCTACTCTTGGATGAATCAACATAACAGGGATCGAGGTGTGGCATCCTCAAAATCCAAAAAAAAAAAAAAAAAAAAAAAAAAAGGCCAACCTTCCATGTCACTGGCCAATTCATATTTCATTATTATTGCTCTCTGAAGGTCATGATGTCTAGATGCAATATACCTTGAATTTCATGGGTACAGTTTTAAAACTGTTTTTGCATACTAGTCAGACTAAACCCATTGGTAATTCTCTAGGAGGAATACAGGTCTGCTAGTGTATAATATTGCTTCCTATTCCTATTCTCTGCTAGCTGTGATGAGAGAGAGAGAGAGAGAGAGAGAGAGAGAGAGAGAGGGGGGGGGGCATTGCCAAGGCCACAATGATAATGAGATGGGTATATTTGTGCTGTGTATATGCCACATCTTAATTTTTAATTCATAACCATGTTTCTATCTTAATTTTTATTTGCTGTCAAACTATGAATTCTCAACTTAATGGAACAAACTTACCTGCATAAAAAATCAAAAGTAAAATTTAGTAATTCATTTCACAAATATATAAATAGTCATTCTATGATGTCCACAATGTACATTTTCTGGTGCATTATTAATCCTTGCATACAGAAATGGTATTCCATTTGTGTTCCAATTTATTAGTTTATGATAGTATTACAAATCCAATTTCAGTGCATACTTACTTTGCAAGGACACTGTCCTTGGTCATCACACTGACACTGATGTTCAGCTGCTTGACAATGTACAAGTTCCGTACCCATCAAATTGCAATCACACTTAAGGCAGTTGGGAAAACTGTAATAACCAGGATGACAACGATTACAGTGACGTCCTTCGAATCCTTCTAAACATATACAGTTTCCAGTGACAGGATCACATTTTTGACTTGGTGAGCCCCGTACACTGCAATTGCAAGGCTGGAATGAAAATGAACAGTCAGTTTCTTAGAGTAAAATGAATTATTTATACAGATGAAATTTTATTGTAATTAATAATAGAACAAATTAAATACAAAATGTTTTTATAATTTGTTACTTTTACATACTTTTTTACATTGTTTTAAGTTTTTTTTTTCCTCCTTTTACATTGTTTACACTACAAATGACATCTAGAGTTTCTTTGAACAACATCCAGCAGGTGGTAGTCAGCATTATGGATCCACCTTTCCTAGTAACACTCTTTTATCCCCCCAGCCAAAAAAAAAAAAACTAGTTTCTGTCTGATGAAAAAAATCTATATAAAAATGCAGAAAATTTATCTTTAAGGACACATTTCGGCTCATTGTTTTTTAAACAATCAGAATTTCCTTGATATTTCCCCATAATTAGCATTAGCTGAGGCATATGATGCAATGCAAGAAAGCAAGCTTATACAGCAACAGCAAAAAAAATAAATAAAAACCCCACTTCCCATTTCACCCATCCAGTTGCTCCAAGGAAATTGGTAGCGATTACATTAAGTCCTCCATGTTGCATTTTCAATTGGATTTAATGTGACATCAAATGATTTCTCCTGAATAAGTTATTTGTGGGGCATGATGGAAATAACCTCTTTGATTTTAGATTCAGTAATTCTTAGGAATTTATTCTTTACATATAAAAACCTATCCCAGTCCTTATTCATAGCTTTTGGAAAGAAAAACAATAAAGGTTATGGGATTATATTTAATTTGGCTATTGAAGTAGTATGAAAAGTGAATGCATCTCTATGCTCAATTTGAGCCTTGGGGACACTTTTTTCCTTCCAATGACATGTTATGTTGTTTGTTATTTGTCCTTTCAGCCAATAAGGTTTTATTATTATTAACCATATGGTGCAAGGAAGCCTGAAGCTTATGCTGCACCGGCCAAAAAAAAAAAAAAAAAAAAAAAAAAAATTTCTGAGTTATCCTGAGAGAGAGAGAGAGAGAGAAGTAGAAAGGAATCACCAAGAAAGAGAAGAATGATGATATCCAACTCAGGACCCTGGGTGTGCCAAGCCCCTGGGGCTTTTTGGCTCACATTAGAAAGGAACTCATTATCCATATTGTAAACCTAAATTGCCAATATCATTTTATATAAATAGCAGCAACAAAAAGGTGAATACACTATTTTCCTAAAACTCAGGTCACTGTCTTAATGGATGTTTTAAGATTTTCAGATCTTTCATCAAAGGAATGGCCCCCATTTACAGCAAACATATGACAACCATAGAATAAGGCATTGAATCAAAGTACAATGTATTCTATCTTTTGCACAGCTGTCCACGCCAGCAGTATTTTATGTACCCTAGCAGCATTCAAAAAAAATCTGCTTAAACTTTCAGGTCATCATAAACATTCCACAAGTATTTATAATAATGAATACTTTAAAAGTATCTGCATATTTTCATTGCATTTATGAAAATATGCAGGTGTATAATCAGTGGAGTAAACCACTTATTTTTGGAATTTCAAAGTCAATTCCCCCACACAAACAAACAAACAAACTGGGATTATTAACATATTTTCAAAACACTATATGCAACATTAAATAGGTTAACTGTTTCCATAGCATATTAGACCAACTACTTTCACTAAGAGTCCTATTTCACAATGGTAACTTATACACATCCATTCCCATTGCTTGCAGAAGGAAAGTTAAACTAATCTGGATTGTGTCCTGAATAAACCCAAAGAATAACATTGTTTATTTTGTACATATACACGGTAAAAGTTTTATTCTAAGCATCCCGTAATACTAGGAAATTCCAAAGGATAAGAATGGCAAGCCAAACCTCTTTTACACATAAAATGTAAATTACATTGTAATCAATAAAAAAATTTATCGGAAAATTATTGTACATTACTGTACCATCAATTCAAACTGCACATTTATTCATTTTCTTGATCAATATGAATGGTAAATGTAGACGTAAATGATGTTGCTGCAAAGATGCCATTAAGTATGGTATTAAAATTTCACAAACCAAACTGGACATTGTATAAAAACATTATGGGAATTCTGTTGTCTTGAAACTTTACTAGGATATGGAAGGTACATTGATGATTGTCTGCTTATAGGAAAACTGGATACCATAAATAAAATAATTTCATGAGCTGAATAATGTAGATGAAAGGCTACAATTCACAATAGAAAATGAAGAAAACAACAGCACAAAACTAAATCTAACATTAACAAGAAATGCTACCAAAATCAATACTAAAATATATATCACAAACCTACCAATAAGGGAAATTATTTACATTTTGACAGCTGTTATGTTGTTTGTTATTTGGTTTTTAGGAGCATTAGCAACTAAGGCCATATTGCTCCCGGGGATATGCGGTGGTCATTCCCTGACCTTTCTGCATCCCCCGTATATGGTGGTCATGGGCTCGAATCCCAGTCTAATCAAGAAGCATGTGCTATGCACTGCTGCTCCTGCCCACCTGGCTACGGAGGTGCCATTTTGACAGCTACGGACCCCTTTCTCACAAAAAAAAAAAAAAAAAAAAAAATCAATCTTAATAGCCCAGTTCAGCAATGCATTCAAGTATTCAACTATACAAGATGACTGTAAACAGGAATTTGAATCACTTAAGGACAGATTCTCCAACCACAATTACCCAAAATGGCTCATAAACAGTGCCTTAAATACTACCGAAAGAAATAGTAAACAAAAACAAAAAGTAATGAAAAAACAATGGATAGGCCTCCCATACGTTGACACTTACCAACAATCTTTTAAAAAAATTTTCGAAGATTCTGGGGTAAACCTAGCCTTCGGCAGCTCCAAGACACTATATGGGTATACCTTAAAAATTCAACAAAAAAATAATAAAACAATAGACTCTAAACAACAAACAAACATAGTTTATGCAATTACTTGCACAATAGACTGTGACTGTACATATATAGGCAGCACAAGAACATCGTTACATAGCAGAATTCAAAAACACAAAACCAGTTTAAAAGTAGCTTCAAATAATAAAGAAAAAACAGACTGGATGGAAAAAAATTAGCTCTGAGTTGGTAGCTCACCACTTAGACACAAGACATTACCCATCCTTTGAAAACACCATAATATTAGACAAACAAGACAAAATTTAAGCTAGAAACCAGTGAAACTCTTGCAATAAGATCAACAAACAAGTTAATAAACATACATAGGCCAATAATAATTTCAGACAAGTAGGATCTAAAACAAATATCCTACAAGTTAAAAATCTAATAACAAAACATAACAACAGCCACCCCATTCAGGACCTCTACTAACACGGACGGGTAGTCATGCACCTGAATTTCCAAGTGGGAACTTCCATATTCTTTTCTTTAAATCCCTAGATTTTCAAATTCCCAAACTATATAATCGAACATGCTGGGGCTATGTATACGGGCTTCGACACATGTTCGCTTCCCCTTTGAAGATGGCATAAATGAAAAGCCCCCCACCAAGCTTCGGGTAATTAACTCCCAATTATTTGTCATGCATGGATTTATGGCCAAAGCTTGTTTTTATTCCTTTGTCTTGTTGCAAGGTTCTTCCATCTTTAAGCAGGTCTTTGAAATAATTTCAATCTACTCTGATTACTCTTATGTGCATGCAGTTATTCCTGAAAAATATCTCAGTTAAGAGATTTCCTGACTCAAAATATAATATTTCGAAATTTTAATATCCTATTTATATTTATTATTCTATTTTTATTTGGTTAAATTCAAAACATTGATTTAAATTCAAAATGAGGACACAAATTTTTTACAAGAGAAAAATCACAATAATTTAGCATTTGTCCGATTTTAAGAACATTAGCAGGTCTAGATCACACAAGTTATCTGTCAAACAAATCGAACTGGATTGACCAAATCACAATGGTGAACTTTTATACAGTATGCACTACCAAGCAGTATGGAATAATTATACTGTAAGTAATAACTGTTAATTTGACATGTAAAATTTTAAAAGTCAATCATTTTTATATTTAAACAAACAGCCCCTTGGCCAATCAGGCTGTAGTGGATAAATGTATAGCATATATATTTTTATCATACAATACTGAATGCATCTTTCTTTGTATTCTGTAATAACCTTTGGAAATAAAAACATTATCATAATATTTACTCGATGTTTTACTAATTTTATACCTAAAAGGGATCTGGACCATGATGAGTTACATTTTTATCCTTTTGTGGACTGCAAATAAGATTGCTGTAATTGGTGACCCAGTTTTAGAACATAATGTGCCAGTTACTAGAGTTTTCCCAGTTGTCTAAGTGTTGGACAACTAGGCTTTTATTTAAGAGTCCTCTATATCTTACTATATCAACAATCTGTTTATCTGTTTACAAAGTTTCTATGGTTTTTTTGTGAATGGGGTGAATATTGGATATAGAAACAACAGTTTCATGGAAGTAGACTAATGCCTAGAACCACAAGCATTTAACATGCTTGTGGTTCTAGGCAGAGAGTGATAACAAATGGACACTGCTTTACGTGGACTAATGTTATTAGTGGAGTCCCCTCGGGGTTCAGTACTGAGCTCATTGTTGTTTTGTGTATTTATCAATAATATCAATCAAGGTACATCAGGCTTAATGTCTAAGTTTGCAGATGATACAAAGGTTGGCAGGGTTGTTAATGACAGTATGCTACTGCAACAGGATCTAGAAAAGTTAGGCAGATGTGCTGAGAAGTGGCAATTAAAGTTCGACACTGACAAATGCAAAGTACTGCATATGGGTAGCAGTAACCCAAGAGAAATGTACCAACTGTGTGGTACTACACTCAGGGAGGTGGAGAATTAAAAAGACCTGGGGGTAATTGTGCAGTCAGATATGAAGTTCTCTGAATGGTGCAAACGGGCGTCACAGGTCATGCAGTTTTGTCAATGATATATAGGAATTTTGCTAGCAGAGACAAGGAGGTGATTATACCTTTGTATAAGGTATAATCGCCTCCTATTGATTAAGGTATAATCAATGGTCAGGTATAATTGATTAAGGTATAATCAATGGTCAGGCCACATCTTGTATACTGTGTACAGGTCTGGAGGACTCATTTTAGGAAGGATGTAGAGTTGCTAGAATGAGTACAGAGAAAGGCAACAAGATTGGTGAGAGGAACAAAGGGGTGCTCTTACCAAGAGAGGCTTAAGTTCTGCAAGTTGCAGCATCTGGAGACCAGGCACCCGCAAGGTGATCTGATTGAGATGTATAATGCCTTGAATGGTTTGAGGAAGCTCAATGCTGATGGGATACTTCTGCTTGATCATATTAAGAACCTGAGAGGGGTGCATAGATTCAAACTGAGGAAAGACAATTGTAGAACAGTTGCGTGGAAGTTTGCTTTAGAATACACTTCCATCTGTTGTTGTGGAAGTTGATAGCTTAAATAAATTTAAGGCTGAACTAGACAAACATATGGAGTGATCGGATGGGTGAAAAGGAATGGGTTTTTTTTTTTTTTTTTGGCTGATGCTGTATAAGCTTTCTTTCTTGCATCATCTGCCTCAACTAATGCTAATGCTAACATGAAAATGTGGTGATGGGAAAGAAGTGCTATAAATTGCACTCACATAAAACTGGGCTAGATGAAATCAATCATACAAGGTTTAGAAAAAAGATGGAAACTAATTCAAGTATCCATATGGCAAATGTCCTTTTTTCCAGAAGGAAAATATAACGGTGGCTACTGAATAAGAACTTGGAATGTCTTTAAAGATGTTATTTGTAGTATGATAAATTATTATTAGCAAAGGCACATGATGTAAGAAAGCAAGGTTATACATCATCAACCAAAAAAAAAAAAAAATCCTTCATTTCACCCATCCACTCATTGCAAATATTTGTCTAGATGCAAGGCATATTCCTAAATATGCTGTTGTTGTTATTTGGTTTTAGGAGCATTAGCAACTAAGGCCATATTGCTCCGGGGATATGCGGTGGTCATTCCCTGACCTTTCCACACCCTCCGTATTTCGTGGTTACGGGCTCAAACCATAGACTAACCAAGAAGCGTGTGCTACGCACTGCTACTCCTGCCCACCTGGCTACAAAGGCACCATCCTAAATATGCCTTGAATCTATTTAAGCTATCGACTTCTACAACAAAGGATGGAAGTTTGTTCCAGCAATCAACCACCAGCTAGCTAAAGGCAAACTTCTGCACATCTATCCTATTTATCATTTATGCCCTCTCAGGCGTAAATGATGAAGTATGATGAATTATTTTGTAGTATGATAATTAGTTTGTAGTATGATAAATAATATTTATTTTGTTAACATATAATATTAAAATAATTTAACTTATATTACTATTTTCTTTCTTTCTAATTTGTAAAAACTTCTTATGTGAGTAAGAGCAAAACAAATGAAGATTGTTTTTAAAAACAGCAAAAATGGATTATGAAAATGGAACCACTTACTGGAGCCAATAAAACTTTTAAAAAAGTTTAAATTCACAGGTCTGTGTTCTTCAGGGATTCTGAAATTGTCAGTGTAACCTTTGTTACAATTTCAGCAATTCAAAAAATACATTTTGTGTAATACTGTTCTTTTTAACTCTTGATGTAATTTAAGAATATTAAATAAATTAACATTTTTCTCTGTCTAACATGTCTGCTGTATCTGACATATATAAGTGTCAAATGGTACTCTAAGTCACTGGGGGGCCATGCTGTGTTTCTAGGGGGCCACAGGTAAAAGTTCTCAATGGGGTAGCCATGCTGTATTTCTAGGGGGCCACAGGTAAAAGTCATAAAATTGGGGGCAATGGAAACTGTTAAGTGGGCCACGAAAAGTTCACTTCTAAAATAAAATTATTACTAATATAAAAAGAAATTAGTGAGATCTGCATGGATATCACCAAACTAAGGGACAATAATATTATTGTAATATTTTTTTGTTAGGAGCATAATCGTATATTGTGAATAAACAAAATATTATATGAGCAAAAATTCTATAATTGTATAAATAAAGATTATAATTAATAAACCTTTTTTATTAATAATATTCCTTTTATTATACACAAATAATACATGTTATAAATAAAAAGTGCAGTTGATAAAGTATATATTTATTATAAATATTGCATTTATTATAAATATTACATTTATTATAATTAAACAATGTGCGGGGGGGTGCACAGAGTGAATGAAACTCAGAAGTGGGCCACGAGCAAATAAAGGTAGAAAACCACTGCTCTAGTGATATGCCATTACTGCATATAAGCATTCAATAAACATCCAAATTCTGTGCCATAATGCAACATTGGTGGTCATTCTTAAGTGATCAATATACATAATTTGTTTAGGGAATAGCCTCAGGTTATGAAGAAGTTAACTAACATATTAGTTTGTGCAATGGCATCATATCTACATGTTGACATCATGGCTACCTGTAGACATGATGCCATTGCACAAACTTATATGTTAGTGATCAGTATACAAGTGGTATATAATAAAGGCACATGAAATTAACAGCTGAATTTTGTCGGCACACCAACTGAACTCTGGGCTACTAGCAGTAACACTTCATTTTTGATTTATAGCTTGATACACATTTTTGTTTGTTGATTTCTTGTGTTGAAGTTATGTTATGTACATAGAATAAACTTGCAATAAAACTGAGTTCGGTTCTAATTTACAGCTAAGAACTAAAGTAAGTGTTTGCTTTTAGGTCAATCATTATTTATGAATTTTTGGAATGTTGAGGATTTCAGAATGTTATTATTTCTCAACATTCTGAAAATTATGCCACACTGAATGCACTTTCTCAAATACAGGTGAAAGTGAACATGTTAAAAACATTTACCTTACAACCTGCAACAGAATCATAACCCCATGCATTTGAAGCACAGAACTGACATCGATTCCCAGTTGTATATGGGGGACATACACATCTACCTGTTTTAGAATCACAAGTTCGACCAGGAGAATCACAAGGATCGCACTCTAAAAAAAAAAAAGAAAAAATTAATAGATTTATTACATTAACCTAATTATACTTACTAAATACTCAAATTTACTTTTAAAAAATTTATAGTTTGTTGGACATATATTTTGCCCTTTAGGTATTGTAGGGAATGAAAATAATCAAAATTATCAATTTATCAATCTTGGTAAGAGTGTCCTTTGTCCCCCTCACTAATTTCATTGGTCT
Organism: Mastigoproctus giganteus; assembly: GCF_048544385.1. Classification (NCBI taxonomy): domain Eukaryota; kingdom Metazoa; phylum Arthropoda; class Arachnida; order Uropygi; family Thelyphonidae; genus Mastigoproctus; species Mastigoproctus giganteus. The sequence continues at coordinate 212,457,393 of NC_143583.1, forward strand.
TCTCTGCATCCATGTCAACAGATCAATATCCTTCCTAAAATGAAGCTCCCAGACTTACATGCAGTACTCAAGTTGTGGCCTAACCATTGACATATACAATGAGATAATCACCTTTTTATCCCTCTAGAAAAATTCCTGCATATTGTTGACAAAATCCCATGAGCTGTCCTTACAGCTTGTCTGTACTGCTTACAAAACTTCATTTATTGGTAAATAATGCAAAAAAGCCAGCTTATAAAGCATCAGCCAGGAAAAAAAAAAAAGTGCATGTGTGTACCTTGTATGCATGAAAAATGTTTTATGTGAAAACATCTTTGGTGTTACCTATTAAATTTCAGTCCGACAGTCAGTGTTTGGCCTGTTGGCGAAAATGCGAGACAGAAATAATGCAAATTTGTCATTTCCATCTCTCATTTTTGTTACTAATTGGTTTTATTTCAGTCTGAAATAATGATGTAACGTTTTATGCTCATGCCTACTCTACTGAATCAACATTAGTGACTGCATTAGTCATTTAGGAAGTGACATAATTTACATTTCACATTTTTGCCAATGGGCAAACCTACTTCCATCACTGACTGTTGTACCGAAATTTAGTAGGTTCTGCCAAAGATGTTTTCACATAAAAAAAAAAAAAACCTCTTCCCAGATCACCTGTGCATCTCCTCCAATAAATTTATCTATTTCTTCCTTAAATTTATTCGAAATACCCATCTCCACAACAACAGATGTAAGTCTGTTCCAACACTCAAACACCCACTGGCTGAAGGGAAAATTCTGCATATCTATCCTGCAATCGTCATTCTTGAATTTGAAGGATGCCATCAGCACTGAGCTCACTCAATCCATTCAAGACCTTAAACACCTCAATCAGATTACCTCACAGGTGCCTAGTCTCTGGATGCTGCAATTTGCAGAACTGAAACCTTTCTTGGAAAAACCACCCTTTTGTTCCCTTCAATACTCTTGTTGCCCTTTTCGGCACCCATTCAAGCAGATCTTCATCCTTCCTAAAATGAGGCCCCCAGACCTGTATGCAGTACTTAAGATGTAGCCCAATCATTGCCTTTTACAATGAAATAATCACCTCCCAATCCCTGCTAGCAAAATTCCTGTAGATCATTGACAAAACCACATGAGCTGCTATAGCAGCCTACCTGCACTATTCAGAGAACTTTATGTCTGACTGCAACAATTACCCCCAGGTCTTTTTCATTTTTCACTACCCTCAGTACCATACAGCTGGTATGTTAATCTCTGGGATAACTATTCATATGAAGTGTGCCTTGCATTTGTCAATGTTAAACTTCAACTTCCATTTCTCAGTCTATCTGCCCAATTTTTCTAGATCTGTTGCAGTTTACCCTGATCACTGTCATTAACTGCTCTAGCAACCTTTGCATCATCTGTGAGAGGACTGACCGAGATGTTTAAGACTTTGAATGGGACTTTACCAAGGTTTAAGATAAAAATATTTTTCTCTTAGATTACACAGCTGAAAATGGGATAAAGATTGAATCGTGTTCTCATTACCAACAAATAGTCTTGCTTTAAGCTTAACGAAAAGGTTAGAGAGAGAGAGAGAGAGAGAGAGAGAGAGAGAGAGAGAGAAAAGCGACTTAGGTTTGAAAAAAAGTTTTCAGCCCAAAATCAGTTACTTATCTGAAAAAAAATACCAGATTCTCTGAAAGGATTGTGACCCCAACTGTAAGCCTTTGTCTGTTTATGGAAAATATTCTATCAATGTTTCCTGTAGTAACCTCAGATGCTGTCTAATATTTCCTTTAACTCTGTGCTACAAATTCAGTTTATTCTGCTAGTTTCTGAGAGATTTGGTGATACTGAAACTTTCATTTTTGATGACGATTGCAGGTGATTTTTGAACTACAGCCACATATGAATCTGAGTTTCATAAAATAATTCTTCTTTTTCCTGCTTCTTGATACATATCTTTCACTTATCTTTCTGAATCTGCTTTTCAAACTTCAGAGAATACTGAGCAGCACAGCCTAGAGTTTGGACATTGTAGGAATTGCTGACTGCATTTGTGCATGCAAATGCTCCTACAGTTTATATTTGACACAGTTACCCCCCTTCAGTTTTATTTGTGAATATCCAAATTTTTTCTTGTTTATACTCCAGCATGATCACCAGGACAGAGTTAAACTGCTCTCAATAAATAATGAATACAATTGCTAATTATATTTAGCAATCATGAAGGCTTGAACTACAGTCCATTCAAAGAGTGTGTCTACTTGTTTGTTTGTTTTGGGATTTATTAGGTGCATTGGCATCTGTGGCCATAGTGCGCCATGTGTGTCATACTTCACTCCTGCTCCTGACTTCTCAGCTATATCAAATTCATGACACTTTTTTGAAATAGGAATCAACAAGATAAAATCAGAATTACTGACTAAAAATTGTTCCTAGTTGGAAAATAAATACACTATCTCTTTTAACTTACAGGGGAACAGGCATTCTGTGTGTTATCAGACACTCAGTCTAAAACACTGATGGATCCAATATCTTTCTATTTCAGATGATTTAGGAGCAGTCCGGTTGGCCTGCCTCCCTAAAATCCACTCATGCACATCTTCTCGATGGTAAGCCCTGTTATGTCACTTAGGTGGCAACAAGCATATAGAGTGGTTCTTTTCAAGACAACTGGTCAGCGTGAATAGGAAAAGACCAAACCCTCCAACACATGACAGCACAACAAAATAAATGGCCCTCAGTCCCCAGCAGCTTTCACTTCCCCCTCTTACGGCAGCGAGAGGATCAGGGTGGAAGCAGAGGGTACTAAGACTCTCTGGTCATGACCAGGCCGCCATGCACAAAAACTGAACTTGGCCTGTTACAACATAACATCGTTCATCAGTAAAGACAGGATATTAGAGCTGGAAAAGGAATTAGAAAATGTGAATTGGAATATCATCTGTTTGGCTGAAACAAGAAGAAATATTATTATTAGCCATATGGTGCAAGGAGACCTGAGGCTTATGCTGCACCAGACAAAAAAAAATTTTGAATTACCCCGAGAGAGAGAGAGAGAGAGAGAGAGAGAGAGAGAGAGAGAGAGAGAGAGAGAGAGAGAGAGAGAGAGAGAGAGAGAGAGCAGTAGAAGGAAATCACCAAGAAAGAGAAGAATGATGATATCCAGCTGAGGACCCTGGGTGTGCCAAGGTCATACTCACCAGATGTGAGCCCCTGGGGATGAATCAGTTAAGTTTATCAAGTGGAAATCTGCTGTACACCAATGGAAACAATGAAAGGAGCAAATGCAAAGTTGGCTTTCAGGTCCATAAAGATATAAAAAACAACATTTTGGATTTCAAAAGTACATCACCAAGGGTGTCAGGATTTCTAAGAGGTACAAGCTAAAGGTTATAACGATTTATGCACCAACATCAAGCCATGATGATGAAGAGCTTGAAAAAAAATGTACACGGAAATTGAGAGCCTTCTAGATGAGCAGAAAACTCACTACACTATCATTATGGGGGATCTCAAAGCTTAAGTTGGAAAGAGACAAAACAGTGCAGAAAGGGGGACTATAGAAAATTTTGGAATTGGTGAAAGAAATGAAAGAGGTGAAAGACTTGTGGAATTTGCAGAGGCCCGAGGAATGATGTCAGTAATGAACACTTTTTTCAAGAAAAGGCTGAACAGAAAGTGGCATGGAAGAGCCCAAATGGATTAACTTCATCCTCACTAACAGAAGATATAGGGTGAATGATATTACCATCCTGAACAAGGTAAATGTTGGAAGTGATCACAGAATGGTAAGATGCACACTTGATATAGATGTAAGAAAAGAAAGGAAAAAAATTGACGAGTAAATAATATGAAGGTCTTTGAGATAACAGAAGAGGAGAAAAAGCAGAATGTACTGGAAATTAAGAACAAGTTTAAGCTTCTGCAGACTGTTCAGGACCAAGATATCGATGAGGAATACTACAACTTTCTGAAAGTGATAAAGCCCAAGAAACCTATAGGTAAAAAGAAATTCGCTTAGTCTGAATTACTTTCTGATCCTTTAATTCTTGAACATTTCTTCTTCTTCTTCTGTGCTATTTAATAGATCTCACTTTGTTATTACCTGTTCTATTTGTCTGGAATTAAAGGTTTCTACTAGCAGACCTGAGAATCACTTAAGCTGTTCAACAACTTATTACACCCTTTTCATTACAAAGGGCTTATTGAGTAGTTGATGCACCAGAGAATGTAAACAGAGTGTAGCACCATGTAGCTGGTTTGTATCACTTTCTGCAATGGGGGATGGGGTTTGTGATGGTCATCCATAGCTGCCAACTTTTAAAAAACTGGAGATCAGATGACTGTAATGAATGGAGTAGACCTTTGAACATTTTTTCAACCTAGAACTCTTCTTTCTGCGGATTTCTGACTGGATTACCTGTTAGGCAACAACTGATTACAATTGCTTCAAGAAAGATACTGTTGCATACTTTGCCCTCTTTAACGTTGAGGTAAAGTTTACTTTATAACAATGATTCCACTGTCCAAGACTTGGACTGTTAAAAGAATTTCCAAAGCATTAGTATAAAGAGATTTGAAGTGTGTTTTTATTTATTCAGCTGGTTGAATGAATATCTTCTCACATGCAATACTGCTATGAGGAATTGTGAATATGCCAAGAATGATTTGGGCTAATTTGTTATAGCTTCCTTCTGCATTTGTCCATTTCCTAACTAATTACCACCATACATCAATTGTTACCTATATTATAATAGCATCTGATTGATTCTCACACTGAAATGGTCAGAACTTATAATGCAAAATTCTATTGCTTCATCTGTTTTTTTATCTTCAATGATATTGAGAAGTAATGGAAACTTGTGGTTATTTTTTTTGCTTCACAAACCATTTTAATTTGGTGCAAAAAACTGGTTTCCCTAAGTAGAGCTAATGAATGAAATGGTTTGATCCAAATATGCTTATATTTCAGCTAAAGTTAAATAATATTTAACTTACCCCTTCCCAAAATACAGTTGGCAACTTACCATTTATGAATTCTGTTTGAAGCTAGCACACTTTTCGGCTACCTTAAAGAAACATGCTTTGGTCTTAGGAAGAACTCATGATAGAAAGTCAGTTGACTACCAAACTAAGTCCACAGTTTGCCAAATTTATACAGCTTCTAAGAGTGTATTAAATATCTGAAGTTGCAATACCTCATTGTTTATCCGCACTCAAAACACCTCAATGGTTCAACATTGATGGAATGCATTGTTTTTAAATGTGTTTTTAAAGTTTGCATTAATTGTCAGGCATATTATTGATCAGTTCATCATCCATCAACCTGTTCTGAAATTCATGATGTAGCCATCTCTCAATTGTCTTTAATAATTGATTGACAAGAATGCTGGCATTTACTAATTTATGGATAGGGGAATGCAGCATCTACTCGTATTTCTAGATTTTGACCTATTGGCAATGCAGGTTAGAGGGATGACTTACCATCCCATACATTTATGTTCTCTGAAAATAAAACTTCATTGATATTAATTTTTATTAACTTAAGTTTATTAATCTTTATTGCTTTTTTTTTTTTTTTTTATTTGGAAAGGTCCCTTGGTTGTATGCATTGTGTTGGAAACTAAAAATATTTTCTTTTTTATGGCTAACTGAACAATCACAGCAAACTTTTCTTGGGCGTTTGTTACATCCATGTTCAATTATTTTTGCCTTTTTAATTACACACTGTATAGCTGCTTCAAAGTATGGAGAACTTCATTTTCGATTACTGATTCCCAATGGGTACAAAGTAGGAAATGTGCTGTCCTGAAATCTGGCTTGTTGCATATCCCAAACTTTTTGGATAAATTATTCACTCACTCAGTCATAAGAACACTTGACACTCAGGCCCTTTTTCCTCACAATATACAAGGCGGCAAGTGAGTGCATTGAACCATTGAGGCTAATTATGCGAGCATCACTAGACTCTGGAGAGATTCCCTTGGATTGGAAAAGTGCCAATGTATCTCCCATACATAAGGGTGGCTCTAAGAGTGAAGTGGGAAATTATCGACCTGTCAGTCTGACTTCAGTGGTAGGGAAAATCATGGAGGCAATGATCAAGGGTGGAATTCAGTATCATTTGGATCGAATTGAAATTCTCAAGGATACTCAGCATGGTTTTGTAAAGGGAAAATCATGTTTAACAAATCTGGTTGGCTATTTTGAAAGGGTCACTTACAAGCTGGATTTAGGGAATAATTTCGACATTGTTTATTTAGATTTCAGCAAAGCTTTTGACTCAATCTCACACGAGCAGTTGCTTTATAAGCTGGAACAGGTTGGAATCACTGGGAAAATCCTTAGATGGATAGCAGGATGGCTTCAGGGCAGGAGGCAAAGGGTTGTGATAAATGGCTATTCCTCAGATTGGGTTGATGTAAGAAGTGGGGTTCCCCAAGGATCAGTATTAGGACCACCGTTTTTAATTTTCACAAATAACATTGATGAAGGGATAGAGGGCGTGATGTCTAAATTTGCAGATGGTGATAAAATTGGTAGAGTAGTTAATGATCACTGCCAAGCTGAGCTTCTTCAGAGAGACCTAGATAGACTTCAGGAATTGTCAGAAAAGTGGCAGCTATGCTTTAATCCAACAAAGTGTAAGGTATTACACCTGGGAAACAGTAATCCCAAAATAACTTATTCACTTGGTGAAGTTCAACTAAACCCAGTACTGGAGGAAAGGGACTTGGGTGTTACGATACGGTCAGACATGAAATTCTCTGAGCATTGTAAATAGGTTGCAAGGAAGGCCCAAGGGGTCCTATCGATGATCTATCGAACTTTTGCAAGTAGAGATAGGGACGTGATAATCCCATTATATAAGGCTTTTGTTAGACCACACTTCGAATACTGTGTTCAAGTATGTAGACAGCACCTAAAGAAAGACATCGAGCTTCTTGAAAGGGTGCAAAGACGGGTAACTCGCCTGGTGAGATCGGCAAAAGGGCGTCCTTATGAAGAAAGACTTTGAATATGTGGGTTGCAGAGTTTGGAAACTAGACACCTTAGAGGAGATTTGATTGAGGTGTTTAAGGCTCTGAGAGGCATCAGTAATGAGGATGAAATTTTCAAGATTATAAATGATGCTAGAACTAGGGGACATAAATTCAAGTTACGGGAAGAAATGTTTTGATTGGACTACAGGAAGTTTTATTTTAGCCAGCGAGTTATAAATTACTGGAATAAGTTGCCTACATGAGTGGTAGAGGCTGACAGTTTGGGGAAATTCAAAAGTCATCTGGATAGTACCTTCGGGTCAGGGAAGTGCATAGGATGATAGGTTTAATTTCCTTTTCTTTTATTAATTATTATTATATTTTTTATCATTGTTTTATTCGGTTTTTTTTTTTGGCTGGTGCAGCATAAGCCATAGGCTTTCTTGCACCATGCGGCCATTACTAATACATGGCATAATCAGATACAGCTCATGATCCAAGGAATCAATTAATCCATCAGGGACAGTGTCATATATCCACACAACAGCAAATAAAGCAGGAAATCAAATACTGTGAGGCTGTGTGCATGTGTGTGTGTGTGTTGCATGTACTGGCATTATGCTGGGATTTTCATACACAAGTTTCTAGAGTGCACAAAAAATGATTCAACAACCATCAAGCCAATGGAATCATACAGCCAGAGACAGACAGATTTTTGGGGTGAGTAATGGAAACTGAAAGGAATGTTGTGTAATGTTACAGACAGGCCACAATTAGGTTTTAGATTTATTCTAAATGACAGGTTTCAGTATTTATTCATAATAAGAATTCAGAAGGACTCCGAATAAAATAGAGAAAAGCATTACAAATATTTTCATCAATAATCTTGAAAATTATTTTACAGGATATCCGCCACATCTATGACCAGCATTTAAATTGCAGTATTCTCCTAAATTAAGATGCAATTGAGTTTATATTAAATTAAATTAAAAAATAATATAAAAAACTGAACATGTAATGGAGAAGTAGTAATTTTTATATATCATTCACAGTTTATTAACTTTAATCTAAAAAATGAGAAAGAGAGAGATCAAGATCTGCTTACTTCTACATCCTCTGGAAGTAAAACCAAAATGTCCGGGCAAGCACTGATCACAAAATCGTCCCCCTATTCCAGGTTGGCAACTACACTGTCCAGTAATCTGGTCACAAGCAGTAGACACTGATCCAGTGATATTACAGTGGCATTCTTCACATCCATTACCAGAATTTAAATTCCAGTACCCTCCCTAAATTAAGATACATTTTAAAATTAAAAAAATAATAATAATAACCTAAAAAAATCTAGGATAAATAATGGAGAAGTGATTTTCATCTATTATTCACAGATCAAACAGAAAAATGGTGTCTGATATGTGTAATCTAAGCATGCTATGAGTATTAAACAGAATTGCTTATCTGTGAAAAGGCCTGAACTCATGACAGCAAAGTGAACTTTATTTACTATGAGTGACAGCTGGCTAATTCCAGTTCATGGAACTGGATTTAGCCAGCTGTTACTCATTTGAAGATGTCCAAGCTAAAATCCCTTAACACTAGAGGAAAATGAATGATTCCAAATGGATAAGCCTTTGAGGCTTATGAACCTACTTACATTTGCAGATTCAAATCTGGTTAAACAAAAAACTTCAAGAATTAATTGAACAAATGCCATGGGAAGAGGAAAGTTTCATGCTTTTAAGTATGTATTATTTATGTGAAATAGCATAAAACAAAAAGCAGAATTTAATTATATAGGATGTTTTATTTAAGGGCACTTGAGCATTAGCATAGACACATGATGCAATAAAGCAAGCTTATATAGCATCAGCCAAAAAAAGCACCCTTTTCATTTCACCCATCCACTCCCTCCAAATGTCTGTCTAGTTCTGCCTTGAATCTATTTAAGCTATCAACTTTGTGTCCTGCATTAAGCCTAAAAACAAACACCATCCTGATTATTTTTAGTCTTACATTATTTGTCATCTGAACCTTTTTTTGTATCATATTTGGGCTGAAATATTTGAATTGGTTGTTAAAACTGGACAAAATATTGCCATTTAGAATTTATGAGCTCTTAAATTAAAATTTTGACTAATCAACTGCTTTTTTCTCAAGTTGTTCCCCATCTTTGGTATAGTCCAAAAATGTCATTGCTGTAATTCTGAAATGAAATGCAATTTTATTTGAACTAAAAACCAAAACACAATGATTGTATGTAATGTCAGTAAGTGTGCAGCTGCCAGTTTGTGTTGTACCTCCATGTGTTACAACCATTGCATTGTTATTATTATCATTATTATATTTTTTTCCTTTATCCCAATATAATGGTTTACACTCATTTCAAAATTCAATTTTTCAAAAAGATGTGTTTAGACTAAACAAAGGAGGAGAAGCAACTTTCTCATTGAGGAAAAAAAGCAGTTGATTGCACAAAATTTTAATTTATAAATCATAAAATCTAAACAGTAATACTTACCCACACTGTAATGTGAAATTCAAAAATTTCTATCAAAATATGACAAAAAAAAAAAAAAAAAAAGTTCAAATGACGAATAATCTAAACCTAAAAATAAGTGAAACTAGATCTGGCATGAAATAATCAAAACGTATCACAAATACTAGGTAAATAATAAAAGTATAACTTAAATCTGTTCTGAAGTATTTATGGTATAAGATAGCAACCCCGTGTGTAATAAATTGGAAAGTTAAGGAAATAATCAAAATTAAAATAAATTAAAGTAAAATTAAATTATGTGTCATCAGTTAGAAACTAAGTTAGATTAAATTAAATTAAATTTTGAATATATATATAATAGGGGTAGGTATTAAAAACATGAAGTAATGCATCCCAGGTTAGATTTGATTTGATTTGATTTGGTTTTTTATGGCGCATTGGCAGCTAAGGCCATAATGCGCCAAGTCAAATCCCAGGTTAGAAAGGAGTAAAAAGCTCGCAAAGTAGCGTTAAATAGTCACTAAACTTTGTTTAGGTGAGAACAGTGTTTACAGCAGAAAAGGAGCATCTCGAATATTGCATTTGATAAACTAATGGCTCATGAGAAATAAAAAGATATAGAAAGGTAGGAAAGCATAAAGAACATGGAAGAAGACACAAATAGATCTTGCTCGGGCAGTTCGGGGTTGCTATTCCTGTTCCTATAGTAGGACCATGAATATAGTTCTATGAGTAGATTCTTCTTCTTGCTCAGAATAATCACCTGAGAGCGCATAAATTCAAATTGAGGAAAGACAGATGTAGGATAGATGTGTGGAAATTTGCCTTTAGCCAGCGGGTAGTTGGTTGGTGGAACAGACTTCCATCCCTTGTTGTGGAAGTTGATAGCCTAAATAAATTTAAGGCTCAGCTGGGCAGGTATTTTGAACAAATGTAGGGGTAAAATGGGAGTGGTTTTCTTTTCTTTCTTTCTTTCTTTTTTTTTTTTTTTTTTTTTTTTTGGCTGATGCTGCATAAGCTTGCATCATATGCCTCTACTAATGCTAAGTATACTTCAGTGTTTAAGCCAGTTGTGTGGTATATAAAGTAATAAAAGAATAAAAAAGTTAAAAAATAAATGAATAATAAAAATAAAATAATAATATACTCCTTGGTTAGCCAATCAGTAGGTATAAGTTTTCTATGTTTGTAAGACATCAAAGAAACTAGGAGTATAGACTATACATTATGTACAAGCCTAGCAGCTATAGAATATCAATTAGCCATGATATTATTGATATCAATGGTGTAGTTAATCAACTTTTTATATTCGATAATAAGGAGTGCTTTTTGATATGGTAATACAGGTAGGCTGTAGGAAACTGGTTGTATAGAAGCTTATGGTAGAGGTTTCTGATATTGTTAACTATCAATTTTTTGCTACTGCATATAGTGGCTATTCTGATACATTGAGACAGAATGATATTAGCATGTATCTTTTTGTAGACATTAGAATGCCAATGTGTGAAGTTAAAGACATTGAAGTTGAAAGCTTCCCGTTTATTGTATATGTTGACTGTGGTCTGAGGGTTATTACAATCTATATCTAAATCAAGGTAGTTGGCTGCAAGGTTATTATTATTGGCTTTTTTCCAAGGTGAGTTCTTCAGGATATGTATAGCATGATCTTGTAGGAAGTTGGGGTAAATTGCTACAAATAAATCATCTATGTACCTAAATAAACAGATTTCCAGAGGCAGTGAGGTTTCATATCAGTACAGGTATAGATTTGCAATGATGCAACTGGCAGGGCTACCAATAGGGGTAGCTATGGGATATATTGCTATTATGCAAGGCTCCAATGTCTTTTTGGAGACATTCTAATGTCTCCAAAAAGATACATGCTAATATCATTCTGTCTCAATGTATCAGAATAGCCACTATATGTAGTAGCAAAAATGAGGATATTGTTAGTGATAATCCTGCTGTCAGGTAGGATATTAATGATGGGTTTCAGTAACTGCTCCAAAGTGTTGCCAGGTTTGTATGCATAGCTGCACTTACATGAAGTAATAAATCTGAAGCCTATTGGGTTCTTATGGAACTTAGGTATGAAGTATATGTATGGAAAATTATAATTATTAATATTGAGTTTTAATTTTTTGTTGATAGCTAACTTTTTTGTTATGATATTGTCATTATTCGCCACAGGCTTGTAGTAGTAGTAGTAGTGGCATGTGATGCAAGAAAGCAAGTGTATGAGCTTATGCAGCATCAGTCAAAAAAAAAAAACACACCATTCCCTCCAAATGCCTGTCCAGTTCCTCCTTAAATTTATTCAACCTATCAACTTCCACAACGACAGATGGAAGTTTGTTCCAGCAATTAACCAATTTGCCTTTAGCCAGCACCTGCTGGCTACAGGCAAATTTCCACACATCTATTCTACATCTGTCTTTTCTTAATTTGAATTTATGCCCCCTTAGGTTAGTAATCTGAATAAGTGGAAGGATCCCATCAGAATTCAGCGTGCTCAACCCATTCAAGGCCTTATACACCTCAATCAGATCACCGCGCAGGTGCCTAGTCTCCAGCCACTGCAATTTGCAGAACTTAAGCCTCTCTTGGTAAGAGAATCCCTTCATTCCCCTCACCAATCTTGTTGCCCTTCTCTGTACACGCTCAAGTAAATCTACATCCTTCCTAAAATGAGGCCTCCAGCCTGTATGCAGTACTCAAGGCATGGCCTGACCATTGCCTTATACAGAGGGACAATCACCTCCTTCTCCCTGCTAGCAAAATTCCTATATATCATTGACAAAACCCCATGACCTGACCTGGCAGCCTGTCTGCATTGCTCAGAAAACTTCATATTACTCCCAGGTCTTTTTCATTTTCTACCACCTTAAGTGTAGTACCACACAGTTGGTACATTTCTCTGGGGTTACTTCTACCCATATGCAGTACTTTGCATTTGTCAAGGTTAAACTTCAATTGCCACTTCTTAGCCAATCTGCCCAAATTATCTAGATCCTGTTGCAGTAGCACACTGCCATTACTGTCATTAACAACTCTGCCAGCCTTTGTATCATCTGCAAACTTCGACATTAAGCCTGATATATCTTCATTAATATCATTGATAAATATACAAAACAACAGTGGACCTAACACAGAACCCTGTGGGACTCCACTAATAACATTAGTCCAAGAAGAGCAGCACCCATAGATTTCCACCCTCTGTCTTCTCCCACTTAACCATCCTTTTATCCAAGGATTTCTTGTAATCAGCCTTCGCCTGCCTAACCTCCTTTGTGACCTGATTACAGACTAGCTTATATCTGCCATAGGCTTCTGAGTTGCTTGATAATTGATATGCATCCCATGCATTTTTCTTCTCTCTCACAAGTCTCATTAGTTCATTTGATAACCATTAGGCCTAAACCTTGAACAATATTTCTTAATAGGTATGAAACTTTTAGTAGCATCCACGATTAATTCCTTGAATGCTTCCCACTTAGAATTTACTGTTGGTAACATCGTCAGTTTATCCCACTGTACAGAATTTAAAAACTGTCGGAGACCACTGTATGTTTCACTAGAATTGAGTTCAGCATTTAGTGTATGAAAGTAAAAAAGCTTTACATGTGAAGGCATAGTTGCTGGCAGCTTTGTCTACAGGGGTGATGATAAACTGGTGGTGCAGCTCTGATAATTGTTTTTTTAAGTATGGAGATATTGCAGTTTATATTGGCAGGTGGAGATCCATGTGATTTTAAGGCTTTATAATTATGTATTAGTTCTGAAGACAGTATTTATCCCCATACAAAAATATTCAATAGGTGTGTTGTATTTATAAGCTAGCATGAAGCAGTAGTTGAGGTGGTCATGATACAACTGATTTTTTGAATGTGGTTAGGCTTGTTTTTGTATACAGCCTGCATTTGTAACCATAAGAAAGAATCTTTCTCAGATCCTGGTAAAGTATTATCTCCAGGTTACTAGTTATTATATGCCCATGGTGAGAATTAACATAAGGCTCTAATTCAGCCTTGTGGCAAATGCATGTGTTGGTGTCTATTTCTTCTATATCCATATTGGTAGCAAGGGATTTGTAATTACAGGCCAGAAGGCCAAAAGGTTTAGTATATCTGTAACTGGCTTTGATTTTTATATTTTGGCAGTTGGCTGGAAGGAGAACTGCATGTGAGTTAATGCAATGGTTTATATTGATGCGATCCATGGTGGTATTATGAAATTTTAGTATGATGGTAGAAAGTTCCTTGTTAATATTATAATTTAATGATTTTAGCTTAAATTTATAAATGTCACTTAACAGGTAGAATAGGTGTCTAGATTTGAATTCATAACTGTGGATAAATTTATATAGTGCTTTTTTGACACTATGTTTTGTACTGAATAGCAGATAATGTATCTGCTGCACCTCTATGTCATTATTATCCCAATTGGTTATAGTCTGGGTAAAGCTGCCCAGTTTGTGCCTGTTTAAATTATTATTGGTTCTAGGCTTGCTTTTTTTGGTGCATCTTGGCTTGCTAATACATTTAAACATTTGAAATTTCTCATAAATACAGACATCTTCTATACAGCTGGTAATGGTACTATGGCTAATTTGTTGTTGAGGCCATAAGGATATCTTCAGTTTTAGCATAAATATTTCTTCCTGTCTTCAACATAAATACAACATAAATTCATCATAAGTTCAACATAAATATTTCTTAAAACAGGGTCAGGCATATGGGCTAAGATATTAGTGAAGCAATGCTTCTGAAAATGTGTGTATTCTATTTCTTGTTTTTTTTTGCCATTATTTTTACTGTTATTATAGTTTTTGATGTCAGATCTATGAAGATTAAGTTTTAGATGCAGTTTATTGCTGGTTTGGCCAACATATTTTATATTATAGGTAAGGCGTTTGCAGGTTTGGTCCTTGAGGTTGTCACAGACATTCTCTCAGATAAGCCAGATATGCTGTACTTGCTACCTGGGAGTCTAAAACGCTGATGGAACTGATATTCGGGTAACACTCAAGTCAAGTGGACCCAATTTCGGCAAAGTCTGGACGGTCTGTGACAGCCAAATCCTCTGCTTGCACCTTCACGATGGTGGGACTGTTAGTAATCCTGGGTATAACTTCCATGCACAAGCACATGGTGGGTGACCACCCAGGTGTGAACCAACGTAAGCAGGGGTCGAGGTGTGGCGCCCACACCACATGGAGGAATGCCGCCCCTCTATGTTACCAGGCAGTACTAGGTGGTAGATGACTCTCATCAACCAGTGAAATACCACCACTTTGCTTATTGGAGGCTTGAAGTGGTGGAACCCATGTTTAGTCTCTAGAGCTAAGTTCTGGTCAACCCTTCCCTATCTCTTCCATCATGCAGTATGATTGATGATTTTTGAGGTTATGATGAATGTTGTGGCGAGATCCAATATTCCTTACATTTCGAGGGTACAGCTCTAAAATGGTTTTCGCAGGCCGGCCGCTAGTTAGTACACAGGACCGAACCTATTGGTAACTCTCTAGGAGGCTTCCGGATCAGCTAGTGTATAATCTTGCTACCTCTACTCTGCCAGATAGTGACTGGAGGGAGTCCGAGTAGTGTGTATGCGGGGAGCATTGTCGAGGCCACGTTATGTCAAGGATCTGGGTATATTCTTACCACATGTACGCCATATCCAAAAATTTCATTACTTCATACAGCATGTCCCACCCACTTTTTCTTACTATTGAATACACCACGAATTGTCATACTAATAGAACAAGCTTATCTGCAAAAAGATCTAAACCTCCCAAGGACTTCCTAATTCATTTCACAAATATACGTGGTCTCAATTCTAATCTAAACGATGTCCATTTCCACTTGCAGTCTGCCAAACCACATGTACTTTTTCTGACAGAATCTCAGTTATCGGTTGATTCAACTACTGCTCATCTCAGATGCCCAAATTATTCGCTGTATGATTCCTTTCGCCTCAAAGGTGATACTTGTGCATATGTCCGTTCTGATATTCCCTGTCAGAGACTTGGCAATTTGGAATCTCCTCTCTTTGATCTTCTCTGGCTTAAAATCTCTCTACCTCATTGTGTCAAATTCATCTGTTGTCTCTACCGTTCTCCCAACTCCACTAATCACTTGGAGCTCTTTGACTTCCTCTCGTTGCAACTTGACTTTCTCCAGTCCAACTTTCCTAACAATGAGGTAATTTTCCTTGGTGATTTTAATGTTCACAACTCCAGCTGGCTTCCGTTTTCTAGTCACACCGACCCAGCAGGTCGAGATGCTGAGGCTTTTGCAATTACTAATGATCTGGCACAGATTGTTCATTTACCTACAAGAATACCGGACAATCCTAATCATACAGCCAATACGCTTGATCTTTTTCTCACAAACAACCCTTCTAAGTACACGGTCGAAGTAAGAGGTCCTTTAGGCACTTCAGATCACAACTTAGTGATTGTCTCTTCTCCAATGGAACTTTTATCTCATGGCTATTCCCAACCTCGTGTTGTTTGGCATTACAAGAATGCAAAATGGGATGACCTGCGAGACTTCTTTTCTTCTTTTCCTTGGTCGGATTACTGTTTCAAAACTTCTGATGTCAACGTTTGC
Source organism: Mastigoproctus giganteus (assembly GCF_048544385.1). Lineage (NCBI taxonomy): Eukaryota > Metazoa > Arthropoda > Arachnida > Uropygi > Thelyphonidae > Mastigoproctus > Mastigoproctus giganteus. The sequence goes on from NC_143583.1 coordinate 212,473,481, forward strand.
TCAGATCATGTCAGTGAAATTATTCTTGCAGGAATGGAATCCTTTATCCCACACTCCACTTTAAAATCTCGTCCTTTATCTAAACCTTGGTTTTCCAATAAATGTGCTAAGGCTGTTCAAGAGAAGAATGTTGCATATCGTGATTGGCTTGTTTCTAATTCTTCAGTTTCATTTTCTGCCTACACCAAAGCTCGCAACAATTGTAAAGCAGTTATTAATCAGTCCAAACTAGAGTTTGAACAGGCTAAGAGTAGAAAACTTGCTTCTTGCCCTAATGGTAGCCGAGCATTCTAGTCTCTTGCCAAAGCTATTGGCTGCAACTTTTGCCCATCTCTGCTTCCACCTCTGTCCAAACCAGATGGTTCTGTTGTCACTTCAGCCAAGGATAAAGCTGACCTGCTAGCATCCCATTTTTCTTCCAGGTCATGTATTAATGAACTTGGTAAAACACCTCCCACCATTCCCAACACGGTCCATTCAATGCCTCCTGTGGTCTTCCGTCAAAAGGATATCAGATGGATTTTGATGAATCTTGATGCTAAGAAAGCTCCAGGTCCTGATAGTACAAAGGGTAGTAGGAAAGTTTTGCAATACAGCTTTGTTTATTCAATTTTTTCAAAGTAATTTCCTCTACATTCAATACACCTCTCCATCCTCCGAAACCAATCTTTAAACCAGTTCTGCCAAGTTTCACTAGGGAGTAAAGCACACTCGTTGTCCCAAACCCGTAGAAGGTCCTCATCACTGGAAAACCGCCTCCCTTTTAGCTTCATTTTCACATGCGGGAACAGTGCAAAGTTGCAAGGAGCAAGGTCTGGACTGTAGGGAGGGTGCCAGAGAAGTTTCAGTCCTGTCGTGGTCAAATATTCGGTGCAGGCTTTGACGCGGTGAGCTGCAGCATTATCGTGATGGAGGTACCAGGTGTCCATTCTTGACTTTGGCCTCAGGTTCTTCATAGATCCAATGACTTTAGGCAGGCATTGTTCAGTATACCACTTAGCTGTGACTGTCTTCTGCGTGTCCAAAACGACACGCTCCACAATTCCACTCGATTTGAAAAATACAGCTATCATTTTCTTCTTTACAGATCGGGATTTTCTGACAATTACGGGTGTGTCGTCATCATCAAAGACCCAAACTTTGTTTTGAGCCTTGGTCGGCAGATCGTAATAGTACAGCCAAGTCTTGTCACCTGTCACGATGTTGTTCACATACCGAGATTGTCCCTTATCAAACTTTTTTTAACATCTCCCGGCACCAAGTCACACGTCGTGTCATCTGCTCTTCAGTCAGTTGATGCGGCACCAAGAGAGAACAAAGTTTCTTCACGTGCAAATGATCTTGCAGAATCGAACGAATTGCTGGTGCATTTAGGCCCAAAGTATCCTCTATCTGTTGGTAGGTCACTCGCCTGTTTTCGTCAAGCATTTTCCTCACAGCAGTAACGTTTTCCTCCGTAACTGACGTTCGTGGCCTTCCCGGCCTCTCAGAATCCTCCAGAGTGAAATTTCTCCTTTGGAATTCTCTATACCACCTGAATATCGTTGTACGATGTGGACAATCATCATCTAGTGCAAGAGTCATTTCTTCTAAGCACTGGTCTATGGTTAAACCACGCACGAAATTATACCGCAAAACTGTCCTTATCTCATTTCGTGACCACGATGCCATCGCAAGCACTTTACACTCTCACTACTAATGAATAACTGAAGCCCATCGACTTGGCACGGCGGCTACTATGCACGTATGAACATGTCTCAACATGCAGCAACAAGCAGCTTCCTGTGATTCATTGTTGCGTCATATTGCAAAACTTTGCTAGTACCCTTTGTATTTTTCCACTTGTTCTCAAAATCTGTGCTCCTGAACTTACTCCTATTCTTTGCTGCCTTTTTTCACTTTCTTATTCCAAAGGTGTTTTTCCTTCTGCTTGGAAATTTGCTCATATCCAGCCAGTTTCTAAAAAGGGGTGACAAATCCCTCCCATCCAATTATCGTCCCATTGCAATTACTTCTACTCTTTCTAAAGTAATGGAGAAAGCTATTAACCGCCAACTCTTAAACTACCTAGAAACCTTCCGTCTGATCAACGATCACCAGTATGGATTCCGTTAGTGTCGATCCACTGGTGATATCCTGGCTTATGTTACCCATTTATGGACTACTTCAATGGAAAGGTTCGGTGAAACACAAGTAGTTGCTCTTGACATCTGAAAGGCTTTTGATCGTGTTTGGCATAAAGGTCTTCTAAACAAGCTTCCATCTTATGGTTTGCCAACTGTTTTTAGTAATTGGTTATCCAGTTTTCTCTCTGATCGCTCACTGAGGGTGATGGTAGATGGCTCTCTGTCTTCTAACTTCTCTACTAATGCCGGTGTCCCCCAAGGTTCAGTTCTTTCCCCCACTCTTTTCCTCTTGTATATCAATGACCTTCTTCCATTGACTGGAAATCCTATCCATAGTTTTGCCGATGATAGCACATTGCCTTCAACTTTCCGTTTTGAGAAATCCTGTCCTGCTCAATCAGCCTCAACTTCTCGAAAATCTGCTACCAATTCCTTAAATGCCAATCTTCAGGTAATTCTCCAGTGGGGCAAAGACAACTTAGTTGATTTCAACCCTTCTAAAACTCAGTCTTGTCTTATATCTCGCAAAAAGGATTCTTCTGCTCCTATGCTTATCTTTAGTGACACTCCAATTTCTAGGCAAAAGGATATATCTCTTGGGGATTACCCTGACTTCTAATCTCTCTTGGCACAAGCACATTACAAATATTGCTTCCTCTGCATCTAAAAAAACTTGGTTTTCTCTTTCGCTCTCTCGGCGTTACTTTTCTTCCAAACAGCTGCTCACTCTGTATAAATCGCAAATCCGCCCTGCCATGGAATATTGTTCCCACATTTGGGGTGGTGCCCCCAAAACCTCTCTCAGGCTTCTTGATTCCATTCAGAAGAGGGCAGTTAGGTTAATTAATGACTCATCTCTAACAGAGTCGCTCCACTCGCTCTCTCATAGATGTACTGTTTCTGCTGCATGCCTCTTTTACAGATACTTCCATGGGCACTGTTCTTCTGAATTGGCTTCTATAATTCCCGCTCTCTCTTTCAAAACAGTCCGAACACGTGCCGCCACCAGTCGACATCCATTTACTGTCCAACTTCAAACCCACAAAACCAACTTTTCATCTTCCTCATTTATTCATTCAACTGCCGTTTTCTGGAACAACCTTCCTTCATACGTATTTCCTGAAAATTACAATCTACAGAAGTTCAAGTCCAATGTCAACAAATATCTTCTTTCGTCTTCTCTACCTCCAAACCCAAGCACGGTACTAAGTACTATAGGTTCTAATACCTCTCGTGTTTGGGGTTCACATAAAAAAAAAAAAAGGCAAGTGATAAGGTATACCACATTGCTATACTTGCTGGCATGGGCGTCTGCAGAGAGGAGAAAACGGGGCACTTATATTAAATATGTGAAACGGTATCTCTTCGGGATGCCACACCAGTTCTCTATTTCAAAAAAAAATATATGCTGAAATAGTCCATGAAACATTATAGGCTATATATATGGACTATTTCAGCATATTTTGTTGAAATGGTTGATGTGTGAAATGGGTTTTTTATTGGCTGATGCTACATAAGCTTACTTTCTTGCATCATATGCCTCTACTACTACTACTACAACATGAATTTTTTTTCTTTCTTTCTTTTCCCTTCTTTTTGAGCACTACAGCAGAGTTTCCAAACTTTATATAGCTGGGACTGCCAGCTCTTTTCAGTATAAACACACAAAAAATGCTAAACAAAACAAAGCAGACAAATTAAAAGTTGAATAAATGAAAATTAATTTGTTTATTAATCTTTCATTCAACAATAAGTCTCTTATTATGTATTCCCTTTAGAGCTTTTAAATAGCTAAGTAGAGCTTTTAAAGCTAAGAAATTGCCTTCTTTTGCTCCCGAACAACTGAACTTCTTTTGAAGTTCAGTTGTTCAGGAGCAAAAGAAGGCAATTTTATATTTTATCCTTAAACTGACATTTTTCTATTTCTGCACTTATTTTTAAAGGAAAACCAAAGACAAGAAATTAGTTTCACACTTATATGTAATGACTTGTCATGTTCACGAATGCTGCATGATAATAACAGGTTCATGCAATTATTTATATATTTTCTAAGGAGTATGGGGACACTGACTACAGTTTGGGGAGCATTACAGCAGGAGACTAACTGAAATACTTCCTTCAAAAAGAAGTGAAATTCCATCTGGCTGTACAGAATGTCTGTTTTTCCACCATATACTGCTTTATAGATTTTATTTTTAGAAACAATAATTGCACTGAAAATTTCAAGTTCATTAATAAGAACAAAAGAGTGTTAGCATTACAATCACAATAACAGTATTTACAACTATATCAATTATAATCATTGAATATTAATTACTGAGAAATACATACCTCACATCGATCACATGCACGACCAGCAACATGTGGCTTACAAGCACACTGACCATTACTTTCATCGCAATGAAAGTTGTGAGCACCATGAAGATTACAACTGCATGCTATAAATGTGGAAAATATTGCATTACTTTTGAAATAACATTTTCTTTCAGTGTGAAAATACGCAATGCAAAAAAAATAATATTAATATACTTAATATTAATATTGTTTTGGAATTTCCAAGGAAAACATTCACCCACATGAGGGGGGGGGGGAACCTTAGCTTATTTCTGGAATATAAAGTTCTTATACCCAGTGCAAACATTTTATTAACCTTTTCGTTATTATATATATGTGGCTTCTGTGAGGTACACACATATACTGATATCATGTTTTTCACATTTGGGCTTGGGCTTTGTGAAGTATGCATTACAGTGGACCCCACTTCATGATAGTAATCAGTTCCAGAGACATCATCATACCATGAAAATATCATAATGCGAACCCAGTAACAAATTGTTTTTTGGAAATTTGTTCAAAGACCTCGGAAGTTGAAACTTTTGCTATATAACTAAGTTATTTCTCTCTAAAAGAGAATTTTTATAATGGAAATTGTACATACTGTTTAAAAAAATTTATTAAAACTAATATATTGATTAAAGCACAACACAAAAAATCAACTAAGCATTCAACTAAAGGATGCAAAAACAAAACATGTGGCCAACACATTTACAAATGCTGCTATTAGCTGAGAGGAAGAACCAAGTGATTCTAACGGAGACAATCATAAGCCTATTCCATTCTAAAATGAAATCAGTAGACGCCGGTTAACATAATCACTGGTTAGTGGAATCAGCTGCTTTAATTTCAAAAAACAAATTCAAATTATTAAAATGCACTACACTTTCATAGTTATCATATGTCCAGTTATAAGAATCAATTTTGAAAGCCTTTGTGACATTTTTCTAAAGGCGCATTTCTGGAGGTCACAACCATAAAACAAAAACAATTTGCATTTTCTGGTTTATTGGGCTTTTCTGTTAGTGTAATCTATTATAAATGGATAGTAAAGTCTATCTTATTGCATTTGTGATAATACCAATAGCTGAAATTCTGTGCGTTTTTATGTTATTATGGTGAAATGTGCTTCTCCTTCCTCTTCAATCATATAAAAAAACAAATAAATTTTCAGAATCTTCTCTTCGTTTCTACTTTTTAAGCTTTGTAAACTTGCTACTACATATCTCCATATCATGTTATTGCAAATTGTGCCATGTTCTTTGTTATTGATTGCTTATCATTTTTACTGTTTTAAATTCTACAACCTCCCCCAAAAAAATGTCGGTGAACAGAAATATCAATTAGTTAGTATGTACATATTAGAGTATTAATTAAGCTACGTATGTAGGCGTACATTTATTTTTATTTTGCTAACCTGTGGAAAATATTCTTTCATTTTCATGTATCATTTAATTTTCTTAATTGGTAATGTAATAAAGTGTTAGTTTGTGCCAATTTTCTTAATTGGTAATGTAATAAAGTGTTAGTTTGTGACCTTTACTTTTATAGCCTGTGGATAACATTCCTCTTTTTTGCTTATTAGAATCGGCATTTAATAGAATTAAAATTCAATTTGCAAACAAACATAATCACAATGACTGCTGCTTACCACATATTGTTTAGTGAATGGTATTTTGTTATGGAGAGCCTATTGTAAAGTGATTTGATCGTACAGTGATCCAATCATAAAGCGGGGGTCCACTGTATATACATTTATCAATGTGCTGTAGCCCAGATGCTTATGTCCCCAAGGCCATGGGGGAGGCTTGGAAAATTATACATTTACATATACATTTACTACGATGATACAATAAAGCAAGCTGATGCCGGGGGGGGGGGGGGGAGACTTCACACATCACCTGTCCATCATCTCTAATAATTTGCAAATGATGCAAGCTTATACAAAAATATCAACAAAATGCATCAACAAAAACTATCCACCTCATCTGGTAGGGACAAGGTGATCATCTCAAATACAAGGCAATGATTTGGATGTATGTTGAGTATTACACAAAGGTCTGGAAGCCTCATTTTAAGAAGTATGTTGTCATTATTATTACTATAAGGTTTTTAGATGCATCAGCAATTTAGATTATATTGCACCACACACACACACACACACAGAGACACACACACACACTAAGAATCTGCAGACAAAGGAACCACTAGGTGGCAGTGATCACAGTGTACTGAAGTGGGATTTACTCAAAGAGGTAACTACTATCAGGGGTAAAGGGAAGGGTTTTCGCTTTCGTAAAGGTGACTACGATGATCTGAGACAGTATTTAAATTCTATACAGTGGGAGCAACTGATGATGTTACCAACAGCAAATTCAAAATGAGAAGCATTCAAAGAACTTCAAAGGAATGCAGAACTGGAATTTGGGGAGTACAATGTCTACAGAAGGGATAGACAGGATAGGAAGGGAGGAGGGGTTATGCTATTAGTTAACAAATACATAAAATCCAAGGAAGTGAAACCAGTCGACATTGCTGGACAGTGCAGTATCGAGTCAGTTTGGTGTGACATAAGCATTGGGAGATCAAAATTGAGAGTAGGAGTGTGCTATAGGCCTAATGACTCTGATGAGTATAATAAGAAATTGTACAGGAAAATAGAGTGGGCCAGTAAATCAGAGAGTCTTATAATGGAGGATTTTAATTTCCCAGATATTGACTGGAATTTGAGGACTGGTCACTCACACACTAGCAAGGCTTTTGTGGATTTATTGGATGATTGTTTTCTACATCAGCATGTTCGGGAGGCAACTAGAGGGAGTAATACTCTTGATTTGATTATCAGTAGTGATTCTTCATGCATTAAGAATCTGCAGGTAAATGAACCACTAGGTGGCAGTGATCAAAGTGTGCTGAAGTGATATTTACTCAAAGAGGTAACTACCATTAGGGGTAAAGAGAAGGGGTTTTGCATTCGTAAAGACGACTATGGAGGTCTGAGACAGTATTTAAATTCTATACAGTGGGACCAACTGATGATGTTACCAACAGCAAATTCAAAATGGGAAGCATTCAAAGAACTTATCTTGGAAGCTACTAGGCTTTACATACCAACTAAGAAATATTGTTCAAGGTTTAGGCCTAAGTGGATGTCAGATGAACTAACAAGACATATGGCAGAGAAGAAAAATGCATGAGATACATACAAATTAACACGTGACACAGAAGATTATGATAGATACAAGTTGATCTGTAACCAAGTTACAAAGGAGGTTAGGCAGGCGAAGGCAGATTATGAGAAATCTTTAGCAAAGGATGCAAAGAAAAACAGCAAAGAGTTCTTTACTTATGTAAACTCTCGAAGGAAGGGGATGAATCAGATTGGTCCACTTAATATCGATGGTTCAACTGTTGACGATCCTGCTCAGGTAGCTAACAAGCTAAATGAATATTTTGCATCGACATTCACACATGAGGAGTTATTCAGCGAGGGGAATGCCAGAGGTGTATTCAACTCTGGCAGTAAGCTAGATAATCTTGTAGTAAACTGAGAGTAAAGTGGAGGAGAAATTGTTGAAGATAAACACAAGAAAGGCACCTGGGGTGGATGGGATCTATCCAGTTATATTAAAGGAGGCAGCAAAGGAAGTAAGCAAACCCTTAGCCATAATTATGAGAGCTTCCTTGGACTCAGGGGAGGTACCCATAGACTGGAGATGTGCAAATGTGACTCCAATTCACAAAGGAGGATCAAAGGAAGACACAAGTAATTATAGACCTGTGAGTTTAACTTCTGTGTCCAGGAAAATTAATGGAGGCAGTGGTTAAAGAAGCACTGCGGGATCATCTAGACAAGACTTCAGTTATAGCTCGGACACAGAATGGTTTTGTTAAGGGAAAGTCTTGCCTGACCAATTTGATTGGATACTATGATACAGTCACAAAAGAACTGGATGCAGGGAATAACTTTGATATTATATACTTGGATCTTAGAAAGGCTTTTGATACTGTTGCACATGGAAGACTGCTGCACAAATTGGAGCAGTGTGGTATTTGAGGCAAATTGCTGCTATGGATACAGGGTGGTTGAGGGGGAGAAGACAGAGTGGTAATCAATGGACACTGCTCATCATTGGACTAATGTTATTAGTGGAGTCCCTCAGGGTTCAGGGTTGGATCCATTGTTTTCTGTATTTAAAAATAATATTGATGATGGTATATCAAGCTTAATGTCCAAGTCTGCAGACGATACAATGGTTGGCAGGGTTGTTAAGGACACTACTGTTGCTATGCTGCTGCACAGGATCTGGAAAGGTTGAGCAGATGGGCTGAGAGGTGGCAAATGAAGTTTAACATTGACAAATGTAAAGTACTACATATGGGAAACAGCAACCCCAGGGCAATGTATCAAATCTGTGTTACTAAGCTGATAGTGGTAGAGAATGAAAAGGACCTGGGGGTAATTGTGCAGGCAGATATGAAGTTCTCTGAGCAGTGAAGATGAGCTATTAGAGTAGCTAATGGTGTCTTGTCAAAGATATACAGGAATTTTTCTAGCAGGGATAAGGAGGTGATTATTTCCTTGTATAAGGCAATGGTCAGGCCACACCTTGAGTACTGTATACAGGTCTGGAGACCTCATTTCATGAAGGATGTAGAGCTGCTGGAACAAGTACAGAGAAGGGCAATAAGAGTAGTGAATGGAACAAAGGGTTGCTCTTACAAAGAAAGGCTCAAGTTCTGCAAATTACAGTGTCTGGAGACTAGGCACCTGTGAGGTGATCTGATAGAGGTGTATAAAGCCTTGAATGGTTTGAGCATGCTCAATGCCTATGGGATTCTTCCTCGTGCTCAGAATAATCACCTGAGAGGGCATAAATTCAGATTGAGGAAAGACAGATGTAGGATAGATGTACGGAAATCTGCCTTTAGCCACCAGGCAGTTGGTTGGTGGAACAGACTTCCATCCCTCATTGTGGAAGTTGATAGCCTAAATAAATTTAAGGCTCAGCTGGAAAGGTATTTCGAACGAATGGAGGGGTAAAGTGGAAGTGTTTTTTTTTTTTTTTTTTTGGTTGATGCTGCATAAGCTTGCTTTCTTGCATCATATGCAAGAAAGCAAGCGTCATCATATGCCTCTACTAATGCTAATGTATACGATATTTTTCATTGGCACTATTCAAAATCTTTAATAATTAAAAATGCAATTCAGTATAAAAAAATTAAAATAAGAGTTGATATATTTATAAACTTGTATTTATGGACAGCTAATATTAGCATAACTTTTCAGATTATATTTGAGATTATGATATTATATGCATATGAAACTTTTACCTTTACAACCATCCTCTGAAAATCCATAATGTCCTTCTAAACACGATTCACACTTGCTACCAAAAACACCCGGCTTACAATGGCATCGACCTGAAACTGGATCACATGTTTCTGACTGTGCGCCAATACTGTTACACCAACAAGGCAAACAACCAGCTTCTACATTACCAAAACCATTCTGGAAAAAGAAGTTGCTTGTTATATCTTGAATAGGCAAAAAATTTTAAATGATAAAAAGTAACAAACTGAAAAAGAAATTGGTAAAAAAAAAAGTTAGAATACATTAGCTTCTAATTTCTAGAAATATATTAAGTATAATTTCTCATCATTTTTACTTTATAATTGTAATAGCCAAAATAGAAATTAGCAATTCCATTAGTAGTTGTGCAAATTTATGCTTCTTGTCACATGGAGAGTTTAAAGTGTTCCTCAAACGGTTACTGAATGTGAATTTATGAAAATTTACCCCCTTTGGTCAGTAGCAGTAAGCACTTAAAAATTAACCATATTTAAACTAAATGATAGTACAGGCTGATTTTCATACCCCAATATTTAGATGCTTATAACAGCAGTGATAGCCATTTCACCTGTTTCCCCCCCCTCTCCCTAATAGACATAATATAATATAAATTATATTATATTAAATATAATATAATTTATTATATTATATTAAATATAAATCAATGTAAAATGCTACTGTTTTCAATAATTTGTTGAATTAAATATCAGATAGCAATATTTTTCAACCTTTCATTAAAACGTAATTCTGTACGATGCCCCTTTTACAAACAAAGGTGATGTGACCAACTCTTTGAACCTTTTTGTACCCTATGCAGTTGATAAAAAATTAAGATGAAACTGCCTAATATAAAAAAATAAAGTGATTTCTGAAGCAATAACAAAATATGATTAAAGAGGCCTGTGTGCTCTGGATTCATTATTATCAAAATTACTGTAACTCAGAGCGAAAACGGATACAAAAATAGATTGTGACCAGTTTAATAATAGGAAATATACATATATTAGATTAGATTAGATACAAACAAAAAGCTTTCGGTTGTTTTGTCAACCTTCCTCAGTTAAACTGACAGTTAAGAATGGAGCATGAGGGCGTGTACTGCCAATCTTGAACGTGAAGTGCATGATTAATTGTTGGATGTTGAAGCCTGTGATGTATGTGAACACTGCCAGCACTTGTCAATAGTCAGGATTGCTGTTTCGATGACAGGGTGGACTCAACATCCACTGCTTCTGTTGACTGAGGTATTGGAGCATTTGATGTTCAATGACTCCAACCAGGCGCATCGTCGATAGTGGCGGGACTTATCCACAATCATGGCATCGCGGGCCACATCCGCTAAGCGGATTGCTCTTTCGTGTTAGAAAACGTGTTTTTCAAGCCGTCTCCCAGTTTCCCTGATGTAGCAGCTAGTGCAGTCATGGCAAGAGATGCAGTAGACCAATCCACTTTGTAGTAAGGTGGGACTGGTGTTTTTTACTTTAGAGATGAGGGATCGTAACTTTCTGCCTGGGAGTTGTACACATTTTATCCCATGTGATTTTAAGACTCTACAAACTCCTATGTGATTTTAAGACTACAAACCTATCAACAACAGGTTTGTAGAGTCTTAAAAATCACATGGGATAAAATATGTACAACTCCTAGGCAGAAAGTTACGATTCCTCATCTCTAAAGTAAAAACACCAGTACCCACCTTACTACAAAGCAGATTGGTCTACCGCATCTCTTGCCGTGACTGCACTAGCTGCTACATCGGGGAAACCGGGAGACGGCTCGAAAAATGCCTCTCAGAACACGAAAGAGCAATCTGCTTAGCGGATGTGGAGCACTCAGATATTGCCGAATACGTTTGGGTAACCAACCAGAACATTGACCCACACTGTGACGTCGTGATTGTGGATAAGTCCCGCCACTATTGACGATGCGCCTAGTTGGAGTCGTTAAACATCAAATGCTCCAATACCTCAGTCAACAGGAGCAGTGGATGCTGAGTCCACCCTATCATCGAAACAGCAATCCCGACTATCGACAAACGCTGGCAACGTCCACATGCATCACAGGCTTCAACATCCAAGAATTAATCACGCACTTCATGTACAAGATTGGCAGTACACGCCCTCATGCTCCATTCTTAACTGTCAGTTTAACTGAGGAAGGTTGACAAAACAACCGAAAGCTTTTTGTTTGTATGTATCTAATCTAATATATGTATATTTCCTATTATTAAACTTGTCACAATCTATTTTTGTATCCATTTTCACTCTGAGTTACAGTAATTTTGATAATAATAACAAAATGTTTTTCGTGTCAAAATTTAGTTGAGTCCTTAGAATAGAAAATATTCTTCTTTTATTTTTCTCTCACAGTTATGTCTGCTGATATTTTGTACTTTCTGATGCAGTAAAGAGTGAAACAATTATAATTTAATATATTCTTTATTTAATAGATATACAATAAGAATACAATATACAGTATATTCTTAATGTATATTTATTAAATAAAGTTGTATCTTTTACTACAGAATAAAAAATATCTGTTAAGATAAAATTTTAATATGAGGGAAAGAATTTTAATTTAATATATTCTTTATTTAATAAACACATATGAAGAATATGTATAAAATTTCTCCTTTTACCATGCTATGGAACCAGGTAGCAAACACAGCAACAGCTTAGGCTAGAGGCATTAACAGTGTGGCATTAACAGTGTGTTAAAAGTACATGCAAGCAACTCTTGTCATATATTACGAAAATGGTATGTAGATACCATTTTCGTAATATATGACATTAAGAATATATAAGAGAGGGAATATATCACTCCATATGAAATTAATAAATTTATTTTCATTTACTGTTTGTATTTGATATAGTACAGACATGGCTACCAATAACAACTCTTTATTGTACAAGCTGACTATGTTTCTGGATCCTACCTGAATCCTATCTCAGGCAGAAGAAATTATATGGAATTCCACAAATAGATGAATGATCATTTGAACCACAAATTCATAAATCATTGCTTTAACTACAAACACATGAATAATCACTTCATTACAGATGGAGCTACAATGTATTAATTAAAATATATTAATACCACTCCTTTAAAAGGATTCCCCTTAAAATATATTAAAAATATTTTAAGAGATTGCAATATTCCAAGGTGCATCATTAAATGCATACTGAAATTTATGCTGAGAATTTCAACTAATTTCATACCTGCACATATCTATGTCCCCTTTTAATTGTCATATTGTACTACAAACCCAACATGCCTTTGCTCATGAAAGTAATGATAGTACATGATAAAAACAATCAGCATTAGTAGAGGCACATGATGCAAGAAAGCAAGCTTATACAGCATCAGCCAAAAAAAAAAAAAAAAAAAAGAAAAAAACACTTCCCACTTCGCTGATCCATTCATTTCAAATGTTTGTCTAGTTCTGCCTTGAATTTATTTAAGCTATCAACTTCCACAACAACAGATGGAAGTTTGTTCCAGCAATCAACTACCAGCTGGCTGAAGGCAAACTTCCGCACATATATTCCACAACTGTCTTTCCTTATTTTGAATTCATGTCCCCTCAAGCGATTAATTTGGGCAAGAGGAAGAATCCCCTCAGCAATCCATTCAAGGCTTTATACACCTCAATCAGATAGCCTCGCAGGTGCCTAGTCTCCAGAAGCTGCAATTTGCAGAATTGAAACCTTTCTTCATAAGTGCACCCCTTTGTTCCTTTCACCAGTCTTATTGCCCTTCTCTGTACTCATTCTAGCAACTCTACATACTTCCTAAAATTAGGCTTCCAGATCTGTATGCAGTACTCAAGGTATGGCCTGACCATTGCCTTATACAAGGGGATAATCACCTCTTTATCCCTGATCACAAAATGGCTGTATATCATTGACAAAACCCCATGATCCACTCTGGCAACCTGTCTGCACTGCTCAGAAAACTTCATATCTGACTGCACAATTACCAAGGTTTAAATGACCTTTTAAAGAGATAAATAGCTTAGTTATTTTGCGAAAATTTCAACTTCCAAGGTCTTGGAACGAATAACTAAAAAACAACGTGTTATTAGGGCTCACATTACAGTATTTTCATGATACAATGGTGTCTCTGGAATGGATTAATATCGTAAAGCGGGGTGCACAGTATCGTATAGCTATATGTGTGGTTTGAAATGCTGTATTTATGAATGTTTAGCAATCATTTTTTGCAATTAATGTTTATATTTTCGATTTTGTTGATACTTGATAAAAAAAAACTCAAACACATGAACTTGTAAAGTGAAAACTCGTAAAGAAGGAACTGCCTGTATAGGGTGGAGAGTTGAATACAATAAAAATTTCCCTAGAGCACATTAAAAATAGCATTACAAAAGGTATATGATGTAAAGTGAATCATTGAGAATATCACAAGCTCTTTTATCAGTAAGGTATAACCCTCATTCAGTCCTTTAGTGGATTTGGGAGATGCTATTTTTTCTCCTTGAGTCAGAATTTTACATTTGCTTCTGCTGGATCCCAAATGACATTGGGATCAGGAGAAATGAATTAGCTCGTTTCCCAAACTTTTTTAGTCATGGAACATTTTTCATCTCACAACATATTCACGGAATACTTACGAAACACAAGTTTAGAGGGAGCCAAAGAACTGTTTGCTAATATTTTATTGCATATGACGCATTGTGCATCAGGAGCATCTTTATTTCCAACACAGGTAAAGCCAAAATTCAAATATCTATCATCATACTTTTGTTTTGGTCTTTTATTAGTTGGTTCCTGTTTTTTCACTTCGGATTTCTGGGGAACAAAAAAGTTGTGATTGTTCAGCCTCATTTTGTAGTGTGACAACATTGTGTTCATTTTCATCAACCACAGTTGCAATACTAGAAGTACTTGCTTCTCATTTTAAAGTTCCTTTTTTCAACCACAAATCCATGGTCACATATTTTAATAATAATATTTTGAAATACTATTATCAAAAAAAAAATTATACAAGGAAGTGGGTTTAGTTATGATATCGGTCCCGCTTCCCCCTCTCCTTCAACCCATGTATTCCAGGCTAAATCGCATACGAATGGCATACTAGATCACCACTTTGCTACTTTTGCGTAGGTGTCATTACCTCTATGCATACTATGCAAAGCCTGCCAAAATTAAATGTTCTGTGTCTATTTGATTATTAGTCTATGCCAGTATATTAATAACTGAAAAAAAAAAAAATATGTTAAATATTATAATGATACAAAAGTGATGTATGCTACAAATATGCAATATTTTTAAATTATTAATTATGATTTTTTGCGGGACACTTGTTCACATCTCATGGAACACTAGTGTTCCATGAAACACAGTTTGGGAAATGCTGAATTAGCTGATGCTGCTGCAAAATCAGCCAATCCCCTGGATAATCATTGCCTGTCAGTCCCCTATATAGACTGCAAAGAACAATATGCACCAGATTATATTCCCAATGGCAAAATCATTGGCATAGACAGGACAAACTATAATCAGATTAAGCCTGTAATCATGCAATGGTAGTCCAGTGTATGCCGGGTCTGAAGAGAGGAAGTTGTTTTTGCTGAGCTCCGTATAGATCACAGTCATCTGACACACTCCTATTTGTTGAGGGCAGATGACTCTCCTATGTGTGAGAATTGTAAGACTATTTTAACCATTATTCATATTTTTATTGAATGTCTGCTTTTTATCAGTGCACATTCGTTTATATTTTACAGATTTTATTTATCTGGCTGAACCATTTATACTCAGCCAGATTTTAAATTACAGAGACAATATGTCTAACATTTTTAACTTCTTATAGTCTGTGATTTTATAGACACTTATCTGAATTTATACTTTTATATTTTGATATACAATTCCATCTTTTGACGTGATAACCTGTTTAGGTTACCAAATAAATTTTTTGGTAACCTTAGTTGCCAATGCACCATAAAACACCAACCAACCTTATATCAAAACCTGTGTGTTGTGATTTTTTGTATAATTCCATTTCTATTAAGATGATCCTGCAATCTTACTTGAGTGAGCCATAAGTTAAGTAACTTGCCACAGACTTCTAAGGAATTTCAACTTTATTCATAATTAAATTCCTTCATGTTTCCTGTTAGTAATAATATCGACTATGGCATTTTCACTGCCTGACTTTTTTCAGTTTACCATCACAATTTTAACTTTGCAACTGTATCACAGAGCCAGACAGGCATGCAGAAAATATTTCTTGCAAGACACTGGGTTTGGAATTAGGGACTGTTATTTATTTGTGTCTTCTTAATATTGCCTTTAATCTTGTATTTCCTGCTTTTTTTTTTGTTTCTCTGTCTGTTTACATTGTAATTTGCTTTGTATAAACAGAGGTGGCCTCAGAGGGCAGGCAATATTTTACACACATAATAAAAAACATAATAAAACTTTACTTACTGAACATCGATCACAAGTACGTCCTATAAAATTAGCTTTGCAGAGACACTGTCCCATTGTCTTATCACACTGAGGACTCAGAGAACCATAAGAGCTGCAATCACAGTCTATAAAAAAAATTATGCTTTAATCTAAGTATTTTAATATTTTATACAGAATTATCTAGATAAAAAAAATTAGACTTGCAAATAACAGCAGACTGGAAATAAAGAACAAGTAGCAATACTAATATTAATAACTTTTTCCCATCATTAATTTACACATAGGCTTGATTTAGGTTTTTAATGACACACATGCACACCAGCTACTAAATTTATAATGTTAGTAGCTGATGTGTGAACAGCTTACAGCTTTTCCATATTTGTTTATATATGTTTATATTAAACTGTTCCTTGCAAGTATTTTTATGAATCCAATGAAGTAATTGGTTTTTCTCTGATGTCAAACATAAAAAAAAACAATGTCAAACATAAAATCTTCAATTGCCATCAAAATATTTCATAAGTGCATAACAATACTGTGATATATGTGAACCTGTAGTATTCATATAATGTTCGCCCCCCCTTTTTTTTGCAGTTTGCTATGGCTACCAAACATAGGCATGCTATGTATGTGGATATTATATAGGCATGAGGCATAACAGTGGAAATGAAGCCTATTTTTAAATGCCTAAGGGTGAGTCATTGAAAAGGCCTCTGGAGTCAGGAACTCTGTAATTCATCTGTAATGCTACTAAATAACACTGACTCGAATCTGTAAAACATATTTATTATTATAAAATAAAATACATGCGCACTGATTGTATAACTATGTTAAAATATTAAAACAAAATAAAAGAAACTTTGTATAACAAGAATAAAATTCAATAGAATATATAAAATTAAAAGCGATAAAAGTTGTTTAAAACCACTAGTACAGGAGCTTTCGGCAGCAGCTGCCGCCTTCATCAGCTATAGTAGTTGTAGGATGACTGACAATCCATATGTATCACACATCTCAGCAGGTCTGCGACAGAACTATGGAGTCAGTGCATGGTTCACTTTTCGTGCATTGGATTTGGTGCATTGAGATTTCGAGCTAACCAGATCCAGTGCAGGGCTCCTGACATCTTGTTTAAAAGTGAATTCTCTAGATATGGTTCCTAGCTGCCGCAAGACTTCCACATACAGAAAAAGACATATACCTAATAATGTTTTCACCACTGCAGAACCTGTGCTATTGTTTTGACTTGATTTGTCTTTATGAAAAATTGATATCGCAATCCAGAAGAGTGGCATCTTTTCATTCAATTAATGTGGGAACTTCAAGAAGTTTCCTTCTGGATTTACAAGGTGGTGGTTCTCTAAGATCCCTTGTTTCCTGTTCCTTTGGGACAGCAGGGAAATAGACCAGAACTACTGAAGATATCTGTCAGCAGAATTAAGTTGCAGCCTGCCACACAATGTAAGTAATAATTGTTTGGTTCCAAGGAACAAATTCTTGTTTCTACCACTCCATGTCAAGCTGGGATTGGCTGACCATTTTGTTAAAATAAAAAAAAGCCATTTATTCTCCATGCAGCTGAGGTCAGAATAGTTTCTATATTTGTTATGACTGTATAAACATTAAATTATAATTATTAAGGGGAGCCAGATTTTCACTGTCATAATTCACAAATGTGCCACACTTTTCATGGCAGCATTACAGTTTGAACACACAACCTTCTTACTTGTGATGCTAACCACTGGACCATGGCCAGCTTATAGTTCAGTGGAAAAATGTAAATAAATTGAATCCTTAATGTGACACCTTCAATCATATACAGTCTACTTTTCCAAAATTGTTTGAAGCAAAAGGTGGCATATTTAATTGTCCAGAAGTAAAGCATATGATCGCTTGCCAAGAATTCAAAGACAAAATGATTGGTGTTAAGCAAAATGCTTGGTACAGTTGTTTCACTCTAGTAAATGGATTTCTTGGTAACATTAAGAGTTAAAATGACAAATAATTAGTTTATAACTACTTCTATTGGAATGATCAGCAGCCTGGAAAACAAGGTGCAGGGAATTTCAGAGACTGCTGGGAGTCATCACAGAACAAGTAAATACATGAGCTGTGTTAGGGTAGCTAAGAATAAGAACAGGTGCATGTATACTTGTGTGAACACCAATGCTAGGAGTTTGGTAAATAAATTTGATGAATTTGAGTTTTTGTTAAAAACATCGAAGGTGGATATTGTTAGGATATCAGAGACGTGGTGTCACACAGATATAAAGAATGCAGAATTGGAATTTGGGAGTACAATGCATACAGAAAGGATAGACAGGATAGGAAGGGAGGAGGGGTGATACTGTCAGTTAAGAAACACAAAATTTAAGGAACTGCAGCTGGACTAAGGCATTTCCATGCCCTCTTACTAAGGATATATATATTTCTTGCCTTGTTGTTCTTCTGATTTTGGTCCCCTTAAAGATTGGTGGCCTGGGCAGGGGACCTACTAGCCCAAGCCTTAATCCAGCACTGTGGACAGTGCAGTATCAAGTTAGTTTGGTGTGACATAAACACTGACTAAGCAAAATTGAGATTAGGAGTGTGTTATAAGCCTAATGACTTGGATGAATAACTGTACGGAGAAATAAAGTGGGCCAGCAAATAAGATTGTCTTATAACAGAGGATTTTAATTTACCAGATATTGACTAGAACTTGTGGTTTGGTCACTCACACTAGCAAGGCTTTTCTGGATGATTGTCTTCTATAGCAGCATGTTCAGGAGATAACTAGGAGTACTATTCTTGATCTGATTATCAGTAGTAATTCTTCATGCATTAGGAATCTGAAGATAAAGGAACCACTAGGTGGCAGTGATCAGTGTGCTGATGGAGGATTTACTCAAAGAGGTAACTACCATCACGGGGAAAGGGAAGGGTTTTTGCTTTCATAAAGGTGACTAGGGTGGTCTGAAACAGTTTTTAAATTTTATACAGTGGGACCAACTGATGTTAACAAAGACAAAATCTAAATGAGAATCATGCAAAGAAATAATCTTGGAAGCTACTAGGCTTTTAATACCAACTAAGAAATATTGTTCATGGTTTAGGCCTAAATGGGTGTCAAATGAACTAATGAGACATGTGGCAGAGAAGAAAAATTGCATGGCATAGATATAAATTATCAGGTGACACAGGAGCCTATGGTAGATATAAGCTGGACTGTAATCAAGTCACAAAAGATTTCAGACAGTTAAAGGCAGATTACAAGAAGTCTTTTGCAAAGAAAAACAGCAAAGAATTGTTTACTTATGTATAGAAGGAAGGGGATGAATTAGATTGATCCGCTCAGGGCCGTGCGGTAGATTTTCTCAGTATGATGCAAGTCTTCAAAATGCTGCCCCTATTTTGATTTCCCATATTTTGATTTTGCTGCTTATGCCGCCCCCTTACGGTGCCACCTGATGCAGCCGCCTCTCTATATATCATAGCAAGGCACGGCCCTGGATCCACTTGATATCAAAGGTTCAACTGTTGATGATCCTCCTCAGGTAGCTAGCAAACCAAATGAGTATTTTGCATCTACATTTACACATGAGGAGTTATTCAGGGAGGAGAATGACAGAGGTATATTAAATTGTGGCAGTGAGCATGATTTTGTAATAACTGAGAGCAAAGTGGAACAGAAACTGTTGAAGATAAACTTAAGAAAGGCACCTGGGGTGGATGGGATCTATCCCGTTATATTAAAGGAGGCATCAAAGGAAGTAAGCATACTCTTAGCCATAATTATGAGAGCTTCCTTGGACTCAGGAGAGGTACCCATGGACTGGAGATGTGAAAGTGTGACCCCAATTCACAAAGGAGGATCAAAGGGTGACAAGTAATTACAGACCTGTTAGTTTAACTTCTGTAGCAGGATCTTATAGACAAAACTTCAGTTATAGTTCAGAAACAGCATGGGTTTGTTAAGGGGAAGTTTTGCGTGATCAATTTCATTCGATACTATGATGTGATTACAAAGGAACTGGATGGAAAGAATAACTTTGATATCATATACTTGGATCTTAAGAAGGTTTTAGTGTGGCATTGGGGGCAAATTGCTGCCATGTTAAGGGATGGTTGAGTGGGAGAAGACAGAGTGGTAATCAGTGGACACTGCTCTTCATGGACTAATGTTATTAATGGAGTCCCCTAGGGTTCAGTGTTGTGTCCATTGTTGTTTTATGTATTTATTAATGATATTGATGAAGGTATATCAGGCTTAATGTCCAAATTTGCAGATGATACAAAGGTCGGCAGGGTTGTTAATGACACTAATGACAGTACACTGCTGCAACAGGATCTAGAAAAGTTGAGCAGATGGGCTGAGAGGTGGCAACTGAAGTTTAATATTGACAAACGTAAAGTACTGCATATGGGAAGCAGTAACCCCAGAGTAACGTATCAACTGCATGGTACTACACTTACAATGGTAGAGAGTGAAAAGGACCTGGGGATAATTGTGCAGGCAGATATGAAATCTTCTGTGCAGTGCAGATGGTCTGCAAGAGTAGCTCATGGTGTCTTGTCAATGATACACAGAAATTTTTCTAGCAGGGATAAGAAGGTGATTATCCCCTTGTATAAGGGGATGGTCAGGCCACACCTTGAGTACTGTATACAGGTCTGGAGGCCTCATTTTAAGAAGGATGTAGAGCTGTTGGAACGAGTACAGAGAAGGGCGACAAGATTAGTGAATGGAACAAAGGGTTGCTCTTACGAAGAAAGACTAAGTTTTGAAAACTACGGAGTCTGGAAACTAGGCACCAGCGAGGTGATCTGATAGAGGTGTATAAAGCCTTGAATGGTTTAAGCATGCTCAATGCTGATGGGATTCTTCCTCTAGCTCAGAATAATTGCCTGAGAGGGCATAAATTCAAATTGAGGAAAGATAGTTGTAGGATAGATGTGTGGAAGTTTGCCTTTAGTGAGCAGGTGGTTGATTGCTGGAACAAACTTCCATCTGTCATAAAAGTGGACAGCTTAAATATATATTTACGACAGACCTATATAAATATTTGTAGCAAATGGATGGGTGAAATGGGAAGGTTTTTTTTTTTTTTTTTTTGGCTAATGCTGTTGCTTTCTTGCATGATATGCCTCTACTACTGCTAATAAGTTCATTGAAAACTGCAGAAAAATGGGATACAGATGTTAATCAAGTTCCATTACTTGCATTCTCACCTGGCTTTTTTCAGACCAAATCTGGGCAGTGTTAGTGAATAGCACAGGAAGAGATTTCACAACAACATAGAGTTAATGAATAAGAAGTACCAAGGAAAGTGGGATGAAATTATAATGGAAGACCAGATCCAAATCTGGTGCTTGGCTTGGGATGATCATATCGACCACAAAAGATGAAAACCTCTAAACGTACATTTTAAGTAATTTTTTTTTTTGATTAATCCAAGGAGCATTTCTATTTTCATGATTTTTTAGCTTATTGTTTACCTGTAGCAAAGTTTTGTTCTGTACATAAATTAAGCACTGTTCTTAATTCTTAATAAATCTGAAATAAAGCATAAATAAATCTAATATAGTATTAGATTTATTTATGCATATTTATTTCTCTTTCATTTCTAGCAAACCATTGATGCTACATTATAAAACTAATAGGTATAGGAAAGAAAAAGAATAATCCCTTCTTTAAGAAAGGATTATTCTTTTTCTTTCCTATACCTATTGTATTATTAATCTTATATTGTATTACACTCCACAACAATGTTATAATGAATAAGGTTTTTAGCCATAAACCCATTTAACTTCTTTTTCTGTATAAGATTGATGCAGTAAGTACAAAATTAATTGCTCAATGAATTACAGAATGAATTAATAAATTACTCATTGAATTACAGAATGAAGCTATGCCCATTGTGTACAATGATGTTATATAAAATATGTTATATAGAAATATTAACTTTCTGCTAAAACGTTTTTTTATGAAAGTTTTGATGTAAAATCCTTGTTTATTTATAGTCTTGAGTGTATAATGTTCTATCTGTTGTGGATGATTGGCTAACAGTTATAAACTTTAAATTGTGGAAATAAAATTAAAATGATGCCATTACCAGAATATTATACCTTTTGTCCTCTACTTGTAAGATGTAGAGGCAAGATGGTTACAGTCCACCTAAAATTTAGCTAAAACTGCTAAATTTTAGATGGACTGTAAAATTTAAGAAAAAAACATGACTGATAAGGAAAAATAATAGCAAGTAAATTAAAACAGTACAATAATAAATAAATAAAAAAAAAAAAATCTGTCAACTACTGGGTGCCAGGCACTCGGGATGAAGGGTCCATAGTCTTGAATGGTCGTTAGTGTAATATCTCAAATAGAGAGCTTTATGATAACTGAAAAAAAGTTTCTAGTACCTGGTTGGCCTAAAACTGAGGAACTAATGAAAATGTTGTCTATTTGAGTCTTTCCAGTTGTCGTGAATGACAAGGTGGGAAAAGTGACTCCAACTTCTTCCTGGAGAAGCAATTAAAGTCCTGGGGTAGAAGCAACTGGTAGGTGAGGGTCATGCAAGACTCCGAGCAGGCACCCCCCCACCACTGCCACCTCAACACTGGTTCTCTGAGTATCTCCTTGCCGGGACAACTCCAGCTTTGAAAACTGTTAAAAAATACTTCTTGTCACAAAATTTATAAATGACCTTTATAGAATTATTAACTATTTAGCTACCTTTTTGTCACCAAAAGGAGAGTTACTTAGTACAAAGAAGTGTACTATCGAAATGCAATAAAAAATTGTTTTTTTAATTTTAACACAAAAAGTAAATGATAGATTTCAATTAGAATAGTTTTCCCTTGATAAGTATCGAATAACACATAGCTAATGCGATTTTTAAATTTTTAGCTCCATTAGCAACGGGAATAGAGAGGGGGAACACAAAAATTACTCACATTTTCCTATCTGGCACCACCATTTTTAATTTTAAAAATATTTTAAAATTATACTTTAAACCTACTCATTGAGCTGTTTCCAATGGTATATAATAAGCTATAGGTTGTCAACAACATTTTTTTGTCCTCCCCACATTCCTCAGACAAATTTTTGTCAACAACGATCAATATGGCATTATGTTGGCCCATATGATGTACAAACCTATGCAAAATTTCAAGTCAATAGGTTGAGTGGTTCCAGAGATACAATGCTATGACAGATGGACAGACAGACAACCGAGTGACATTATAAGGGACTTTTGTTAAACTACGGACCCCAAAAATGTTCTTGTTTATACTCTGGCATGACATAAGCATAGGGAAATCAAAATTGAGAGTAGGAGTGTGCTATAGGCCTAATGACTCTGATGAGTATAATAAGATATTGTACAGGGAAATAGTGGGCCAGTAAATCAGAGAGTCTTATAATGGGGGATTTTAATTTCCCAGATATTGACTGGAATTTGTGGGTTGGTCACTCGCACATTAGCAAGGCTTTTGTGGATTTATTGGATGACTTTTTTCTACATCAGCATGTTCGTGAGGCAACAAGAGGGAGCAATACTCTTCATCTGATTATCAGTAGTGATTCTTCATGCATTAAGAATCTGCAGATAAATGAACCACTAGGTGGCAGTGATCACAGTGTGTTGAAGTGGGATTTACTCAAGGAGGTAACTACCATCAGAGGTAAAGGGAAGGGTTTTTGTTTTCGTAAAGGCGACTATGATGGTCTGAGACAGTATTTAAATTCTATACAGTGGGACCAACTGATGATGTTACCAACAGCAAACTCAAAATGGGAAGCATTCAAGGAACTAATCTTAGAGGCTACCAGGCTTTACATACCAACTAAGAAATATTGTTCAAGGTTTAGGCCTAAATGGTTGTCAGATGAATTAATGAGACATGTGGCAGAGAAGAAAAATGCATGGGATACATAAAAATTAATGGGTGACATGGAAGCCTATGATAGATATAAGTTGGTCTGTAACCAAGTCACAAAGGAGATTAGGCAGGCAAAGGCAGACTACGAAAAATCCTTGGCAAAGGATGCAAAGAAAAACAGAAAAGAGTTCTTTACATATTTGAACTCGAGAAGGAAACGGATGAATCAGATTGGTCCACTGGATACTGATGGTTCAACAGTTGAGGATCCTGCTCAGGTGGCTAACTATCTAAACGAGTATTTTGCATCTACATTCACACATGAGGAGTTATTCAGGAAGGAGAATGATGTAGGTAAAGTAAACATTGGCAGTGAGCTGGATGATTTTGTAATAACTGAGAGGAAAGTGGATGAGAGATTGTTGAGGATAAACATAAAAAAGGCACCTGGGGTGGATGGGATCTATGCAGTTATATTAAAGGAGGCAGCAGAGGAAGTATGCAAACCCCTAGCTATAATTATGAGAGCTTCTTTGGACTCAGGGGAGGTACCCATAGACTGGAGATGTGCAAATGTAACCCCAATTCACAAAGGAGGATCAAAGGCTAACACAAGTAATTATAGACCTGTTAGTTTAACTTCTGTTCCAGGTAAATTAATGGAGGCACTGGTTAAAGAAGCACTGCAGGATCATCTAGACAAGAATTCAGTTATAGCTCAGACGCAGCATGGTTTTGTTAAGGGCAGGTCTTGCCTGACCAATTTGATTGGATACTATGTAGTCACAAAAGAACTGGATGCAGGGAATAACTTTGATATTATATATTTGGATCTTAGAAAGGCTTTTGATACTGTTGCACATGGAAGACTGCTGCACAAAGTGGAGCAGTGTGGCATTGGAGGCAAATCCGTTGTTGTTTTCGGTGTTTATGAATGATATTGATGATGGGATATCAAGTTTAATGTCCAAGTTTGCAGATGATACAAAGGTTGGCAGGGTCGTTAAGAACACTACTGACGCTATGCTGCTGCAACAGGATCTGGAAAGGTTGAACAGATGGGCTGAGAGGTGGCAAATGAAGTTTAACATTGACAAATGTAAAGTACTACATATGGGAAACAGTAACACCAGAGCAACGTATCAACTCTGCGGTACTACACTGACAGTGGTGGAGAATGAAAAGGACCTGGGGGTAATTGTGCAGGCAGATATGAAGTTCTCTGAGCAGTACAGACAAGCTGCAAGAGTAGCTCATGGTGTCTTGTCAATGATATACAGGAATTTTTCTAGCAGGGATAAGGAGGTGATTATTCCCTTGTATAAGGCAATGGTTAGGCCACATCTTGAGTACTGTATACAGGTCTGGAGGCCTCATTTCAAGAAGGATGTAGAACTGCTGGAACGGGTACAGGGGAGGGCAACAAGATTAGTGAATGGAACAAAGGGTTGCTCTTACGAAGAAAGAGCTTAAGTTTTGCAAATTACAGAGTCTGGAGACTAGGCACCGGCGAGGTGATCTGATAGAGGTGTATAAGGCTTTGAATGGTTTGAGCATGCTCAATGCCAATGGGATTCTTCATCTTGCTCAGAATAATCACCTCAGAGGGCATAAATTCAAATTGAGGAAGGACGGATGTCGGATAGATGTGCGGAAATTTGCCTTTGGCCAGCGGGTGGTTGGTTGGTGGAACCGACTTCCATCACTTGTTGTTGAAGTTAGCCTAAACAAATTTAAAGCTCAACTGGACAGGTATTTTGAACGAACAGAGGGGTGAAATGGGAGTGGGTTTTTTTTTTGGCTGATGCTGAATAAGCTTGCTTTCTTGCATCATATGCCTCTACTAATGCTAATGACCACCAAGTCAGTGGAGTTTACAATAAATTATCAATGCAAATGTTAATCGTATTTAGTAGTCACAGGCTTGAACCCCAGCCCACTCAAAGAGTGCATGCTACTACACTCTCGTTCCTGACCAATTGGCTATGTCAGAACCTTCTCAGGCAGGTAACAAACAGTCTAAAATGTTTAAGATGTTATAAGGATTTCTGTCTGAAATGCTTGTTTACAACTCATAAAAATTTAAACAATTCAAAGTGATAATATTTTGCACTAGGAAATGTGCACAATAACAATATCACTATAAGTAAAGAAAAACCAGAACAAAGAAAACAATCAGGGATATAATTAATTGTTTTAAAGAAAAAGAAACTGCTCTCTTGAAAAATGAATAATGTGATCAAGAGGATTATCCAAGACACAGCAAGAATAAGCAATCATGAAAAAATAAAATTATTTTAAAAGGATGGCTCTAGCTCTAAGTATTTATAGGTATTTACAAATCAAATGACTATGAGAAGATTATCATCAAAATCTTACTACTTTCAAAAAACTAAGTTGCAACCTGAGAAGGAGAGAATTCATTATTTGCAAGCATTTTAAATAAATTCCAGAAAAACAGCCCTGTTGCAATGAGCGAACTGCAGGAAAAAGGTTTCACCAAGATATCAAGGTGAAAAGGAAAAGGGAAAAAAAAGAGCAGAGTAAATAGAAATGAGATAATGATTGCAGGCATATGTTGGTGTTTGAAAACAGATTCACATGATGATCCAAAAGAATTTCAAAGAAAGTACAAATTCAACCATATCAAAAATAAAACTGTTAATTATTTATTTTGTGACACAAAGTACAAGAAAAAAGTATCAAATTACCAGACATTGCACATGCACCATTCTGTGTCACAAGACATATGAGGATCCAAATAGGAGTGACACCTGCTACCCTTACAAACTGCTATTATAACTGCAAAGTTATGCTAATTAAATCTCATGCCTAGCCATCTAAAAAGTGCTACAAGTAAACTTACATCTGCATGTATGACGTTGGGCATTTCCATAGTGATTTGGCAAGCATTCGGCACAGTTCCAGCCACCAGTATTTTCTATACATCTCAGACACTGGCCTGTAAGCTTATCACACCACCCTGAAACAGAAGTATCAACATTTTCACTGCAATCACAGGGCTGACAGTAACCACCTGAAGTCTTTGGGTTACCAAAATATCCTTCTGAGCACCTAGGGGATTAGAAAAAAACATTTACATGTGGAGTATTAATAAGTAAAAAAGGCCGCACATTATTAGTGAATATTGCTAAATACTGGAAAAGCATGGTCTGCTGTAGTCATATTTCTTTGAATAACATTTGAACATTATACACATTATTCAGATTCACCTTGTTGTGTTTAATTCCTGATACTGCAAGGTGCATGTTTCTTTGTGGCTGTACAAGGTATGTGGGCTGAAAAGTAATGCTGCCCAAATTATTTCCTGTGAAACAAAACTACATAGTAGTGTGAACTGAACAAGACTCATCCAATTAGACTTTCTTGCACTTGCACTGTGTAAAGTTTTATTGTCCTGTCACCAGAAGTCTCTGAATTACAGCACTTTTACTGCTGTAATTCAGAGACCAGTGCAGTATAAGGAGACTGTCAGCATGGGATAAATGGCACGCATGGTGACTAAGGTTTCGCCTTCAGAAAATGTTCCACTAATTGACATTCATTAGCAAACAAAAGTTATTTATGGAGATTTTGTATAGACACCAATACCCTTTAGGTCTTAGGTTGCATATATACATGGCAGAGACCAGATATGTGGCAGCAAAAATGACAAGCTGATGAGACTCATGAAATCAAATTGATGAAATGATTAAAGAGAACTGCTTCATTTTTCAGCTGGTAATGGTAAGCAAAATTGCAATTTAATGTGAATAATAGCAAGCAATGATTGCTTACCTTGGATTGGATTCTGGAAGATATCAATAGTTGTGGGGATATGAATGTGAAAATGATACGTTCTTGTACAACATTATTGCATGTTCATGCCTGCTGCTTTCTGAGATATTAATGGTGTAGTGCTTTATTAATTCATCACTAGTGGCACCACTATTAACCTCTGAGCTCTACATTAGAATGTAAATGTATGGATCCAAAAAGTTTGTCTCAATACACAGTATGCAGCAGCTTTATTTCCAACATGACAATATGAGGTCTTACATGGTCTTACAGTATAGATATCTTACATTTATACTTGCTCTATCTCTTCCCAAAACAGGAAGAAGATCTAAGAAGGTACTGCATCTCCTCAAACAAAGTCAAAACATTGGTGAAGATGTAGTTAAACCAATATGCTACATAGTTCTATCAAAATGGACCCAAACTATCTCAATGTTGGAAGTTTATGGATGAAGGAAGTCATGTTGAGCAGTTATATAACATTATTACAGAATGGAGTTCAAAAAGTGCCAGTTTTTGTTTCAATAAAATGTCTGTTTCTATTATTAAAAAATAATAAATAATATTATAAAACATTATCTTAATCTCTTTATATATATCTATTACACATAGAAAGAAGAAAAGAGAAATGAATTGGCTCTCAGAACAAGAAATTAAAGTTGCAGAGGAGATATGGAGGCTGAAAGCCACAGGCAGTTTTCAGCAAGCCAGACAACTCAGTGCAGACTTCTGATGTCAAGCAAGAAAGAACAAGATCAGTTTTCTCAATCAGGATTGACAGAAAATTGAGATGGGTAACAAAAGAGGAAAAAAAACAAGGAATCTCTTCAAAAAGATCAGAGAAATTACAGAAAAAATTCAAACCAAGAGTGGGAGTCCTAAACAATGGGCAAGGAAAATACCTGATACAGGTAATAAAAATATGGAAAGAAGAGCTTTATAAGTGGAACTATGACATGAATACCTATTGAACTTTTCAAAGCAGCAGGAAATGAAGTGATTAAGACTTTAACTGCTTAACATGTGGAATAAGATCTTGTAGTCTAAGGAATGGAAATATTGTATGAACAGTGTATACTTCTCAATACCAAAGAAGTTTGATGACAGAGAATGTGCTAATAACACTAATCAACAAAATTAAACTTCCCCCCACAATAAAAGATGTAAACACACTTTTCTAATCCACTTTTGAGCACAGATTTCAAAATATTCTCTCTTTTTTCCTAACTTGTATGATTATCATTGTACAACTGCTGATAATATCAGCATGTAATTAAGAACATTTCATTACAAAACATAAGACTGGTTACAATACATTTATCATCCTGTATTTTAACTATGTTATACACAGTTAAAACTCAGGGTGCCTATAAATTATTCACCCAGTTATAAAGCTTGATTAAAATTTAATTGTAAAAGTATAGGAAAAGAGTTTTCTGCACTTAATAAAGCAACTCAAAGAATTTATCACACAACCACACTTGAGTAAACCTCAAGAGCACTTGACATGAGCACTTTTGGTAGCACACAGAATGTCAAGGTGCTAGTCAATTTCATTCCAAATGTTTTGCAGCATCTCTTAAGAAATGAAGTCATTGCCTGCTCAGTCCAGGAACTCCATGACTTTTATTTTGCATATACCTTGTCCTTACATAGCCCCATACAAAGCAATAATACATAGGTGTGATTTCCAGGGAATGAGCAGACTATGGAATCAGACCATTCTGACCAATCCATTGGATAAAAAATTTTTTTTATTGAGGAAATCATGCAGAATGAAAGCTCCAGTGTGGTGGTCCCCCATCTTGCTGATAGAACACATGTATCTGCACACCTGTCAGGTGAGGTGCAGCATATACAATTTGAGCATATCTAGAATAGTTCTTTATGGTAGTAGAAATTTGAGGAGTTAGATATGTTTCCTGTAGACAAAAACTAACTGGCACGTAGCAGTTAATTAAATCTTGAATATCGTTAAGGTTGCTACGAAATCCTCTACAATTCCATTGTAGAATATAAGGCATTATTGGTGTTTAGTAGAGGCTGTATCTGACTGTTTTTTTGATGTGACTGGTTTATGGCATTCAAGCTTCATACATGTGTTCTATCAGCAAGATGGGGGACCACCACACTGGAGCTTTCATTCTGCATGATTTCCTCAATAAAAAAAATTTTTTTTATCCAATGGATTGGTCAGAATGGTCTGATTCCATAGTCTGTTCATTCCCTGGAAATCACACCTATGTATTGCTTTGTATGGGGCTATGTAAGGACAAGGTATATGCAAAAAAAAAGTCATGGAGTTCCTGGACTGAGCAGGCAATGACTTCATTTCTTAAGAGATGCTGCAAAACATTTGGAATGAAATTGACTACCACCTTACCACCTTGACATTCTGTGAGCTACCAAAAGTGCTCATGTAAGAATGGCTGACCAGTGTCCATATCTTATTCTGCATATATCTCTAAGATTGGGTCTTCCTGTCTGGATGAGTCAATTGTATCCATGGATGTGTCCTGAATATTTGTTTTTATGTTTGAGCCTCGATTATTTGATGCAGCAGCATCCATTGGAGGAGGAGGAGATTTCACTGGTACTGTAAGAGCAGTATTGCTTGCCTGGTTCAACTGTTTGGGGATATTGGACTGTTGCTGAGAGAGAACAGTCAGAGCCCATTCACAGATTGAAGTGTTGGAGGGGACTGTAACATCAGTTTGGGTAGCCACTGATTGATATTTTTGCACCACACTGGAGTATGTACGTTTAGAAATACTGGGAGCAATTAATTTCCTTTCTTCTTGAAAGCTTACTTTATTTTCAGTTTTGTATTTTACAATTTTCTTTTCAGTTTTCCATTTGTCTCATGTCCTAGAATAAGCAGGATGGTTGCCTTTACAGTTAGGGAAAGTCATTTCTGTTGCCGAACGATCACTGAGTGTAATTGGAGGACCCACAGTTGGGACTACTGAGGAGCAATATCCCAATTTGTCTGAAACGTAAAATAATGAACCAATGTATATTCCCCACCATGACTCATGGAAGTGAAACTTGGTCACTCACCAAAAGAGTGGCAGAGAAGCTGAGAACTACACAGCGAAGAGTGGAAAGAATTATATTGGGAATCAGACTGTTAGATCAGAAGAGAAACACATGGATTAGGCAGCAAACTCAAGTAAAGGACATTCTTATCAAAACTAAAGAACTAAAATGGTCTTGGGCAGGACACATAGCTTGAAGACATGATGGCAGATGGACTAAGAAAATAACAGAATGGTACCCAAGAGGAGCTAGAAGAAAACCTGGAAGACAACAACAGAGATGGACAGATGAAATTCATGAGTTCATGGGTAATAAATGGATGGCCATTGCACAAAACAGAAGGAACTGGAAAGTTGCTGGGGAGGCCTTCATCCTGCAGTGGATTGAAAATGGCTGATGATGATGAATAGGTCTTGAGAAATTCCTTTGGATTGGAGTGTCGGTTGGCTGTAAGGCCACTTCACAATCCATCTTAGAATCTTTCTAGAGGGTTATGATTAATGGATATTCTTCAGATTGGTGTAATGTCAGAAGTGAGATTCTCCAAGTATCAGTTCTTGAATCACTGCTGTGTCTGATTTTCATAAGTGACATTCACGAAGGGATAAAGGGCATGATGTCAAAATTTGCAAACAACACAGATTGGGAGAGTCATTATCAGCGATAACCAGTGCTGCTTCAGGATA
Source organism: Mastigoproctus giganteus (assembly GCF_048544385.1). Classification (NCBI taxonomy): domain Eukaryota; kingdom Metazoa; phylum Arthropoda; class Arachnida; order Uropygi; family Thelyphonidae; genus Mastigoproctus; species Mastigoproctus giganteus. The sequence continues at coordinate 212,505,111 of NC_143583.1, forward strand.
ACTTGAACAGGCTTTGACACGTTGACTGCCACGTCAGCCATATATGTCCAACACGACAACGTTTTTCAGGTGCCGCATCGGATATATATTGCCAACACCCCCTGTTCCAGCGGGAGCTGCGTTGGCTATATAGTGCTGACAATTGTTGGAAATTTACGTTATTTTTGAAAAATGTAGCCCCTGGTGTTAGCATTAGCATTAGTAGAGGCATTTGATGCAAGAAAGCAAGCTTATGCAGCATCAGCCCCAAAAAAAAAAAAATAAAATAAAATAAAAATAATAATAAATAAAAAATAACCACTTCCGCTTCACCCATCTGTTCGTTCGAAATACCTGTCCAGCTGAGCCTTAAAAACTTATTTAGGCTATCAACTTCCACGACAAGGGATGGAAGTCTATTCCACCAACCAACCACCCGCTGGCTAAAGGCAAATTTCCTCACATCTATCCTACATCTGTCTTTTCTCAATTTGAATTTATGCCCTCTCAGGTGATTATTCTGAGCAAGAGGAAGAATCCCATCAGCATTGAGCATGCTCAAACCATTCAAGGCTTTATACACCTCTATCAGATCACCTCGCCAGCGCCTAGTCTCCAGACACTGTAATTTGCAAAACTTAAGCCTTTCTTCGTAAGAGCACCCCTTTGTTCCATTCACTAATCTTGTTGCCTTTCTCTGTACTCGTTCCAGCATCTCTACATTCTTCTTGAAATGAGGCCTCCAGACCTGTATACAGTACTCTAGGTGTGGTCTGACCATTGCCTTATACAAGGGAATAATCACCTCCTTATCCCTGCTAGAAAAATTCCTATATATCATCGACAATACACCATGACCTACTCTTGCCCTACTCTTGCAGCCCGTCTGCACTGCTCAGAGAACTTCATATCTGCCTGCACAACCACCCCCAAGTCCCTTTCATTCTCTACCACTGTCAGTGTAGTACCACAGAGTTGATACGTTGCTCTGGGGTTGCTGTTACCCATATGTAGTACTTTACATTTGTCAATGTTAAACTTCATTTGCCACCTCTCAGCCCATCTGCTCAACCTTTCCAGATCCTGTTGCAGTAGCATAGTGTCAGTAGTGTCCTTGACAACCCTGCCAACCTTCGTATCGTCGGCAAACTTGGACATTAAGCTTGACATACCATCATCAATATCATTTATAAATACAGAAAACAATAATGGACCCAATACTGAACCCTGAGGGACTCCACTAATAACATTAGCCCACGATGAGCAGTGTCCATTGATTACCGCTCTCTGTCTTCTCCCCCTCAACCACCCCTTTATCCACAGCAGCAATTTGCCTCCAATGCTACACTGCTCCAATTTGTGCAGCAGTCTTCCATGTGCAACAGTATCAAAAGCCTTTCTAAGATCCAAGTATATAATATCAAAGTTATTCCCTGCATCCAGTTCTTTTGTGACTGCATCATAGTATCCAATCAAATTGGTCAGGCAAGACTTACCCTTAACAAAACCATGCTGTGTCTGAGATATAACTGAAGCCTTGTCTAGATGATCCTGCAGTGCTTCTTTAACCAGTGCCTCCATTAATATTCCAGGAACAGAAGTTAAACTAACAGGTCTATAATTACTTGTGTCGCCCTTTGATCCTCCTTTGTGAATTGGGGTCACATTTGCACATCTCCAGTCCATGAGTACTTCCCCTGAGTCCAAGGAAGCTCTCATAATTATGGCTAAGGGTTTGCTTACTTCCTTTGCTGTCTCCTTTAATATAACTGGATAGATCCCATCCACCCCAGGTGCCTTTCTTGTATTTATCTTCAACAATTTCTCCTCCACTTTACTCTCAGTTATTACAAGATTCTCTAGCTTACTGCCAGAGTTGAATACACCTCTGGCATTCCCCTCGCTGAATAACTCCTCATGTGTGAATGTCGATGCAAAATATTCATTGTTTGTTAGCTACCTGAGCAGGATCATCAACAGTTGACCCATCGATATCAAGTGGACCAATCTGATTCATCCCCTTCCTTCTAGAGTTTACATAAGTAAAGAAGTCTGCTGTTTTTCTTTGCATCCCTTGCCAAAGATTTCTCATAATCTGCCGTCGCCTGCCTAACCTCCTTTGTAACTTGGTTACATATCAACTTGTATCTATCATAGGCTTCTGTGTCACGTGTTAATTTGTATATATCCCATGCATTTTTCTTCTCTGCCATATGTCTCATCAGTTCATCTGACATCCACTTAGGCCTAAACCTTGAACAATATTTCTTAGTTGGTATGTAAAGCCTAGTAGCTTCCAAGATAAGTTCTTTGAATGCTTCCCATTTTGAGTTTGCTGTTAGTAACATCATCAGTTGGTCCCACTGTATAGAATTTAAATACTGTCTCAGTCCCACATAGTCGCCTTTACGAAAGCAATAACCCTTTCCTTTACCCCTAATGGTAGTTACCTCTTTGAGTAAATCCCACTTCAGCACATTGTGATCATTGCCACCTAGTGGTTCATTTACCTGCAGATTCTTAATGCATGAAGAATCACTACTGATAATCAAATCAAGAGTATTACTCCCTCTAGTTGCCTCCCGAACATGCTGATGTAGAAAACAATCATCCACAAAAGCCTTGGTAGTGTGTGAGTGACCAGTCCCCAAATTCCAGTCAATATCTGGGTAATTAAAATCCCCCATTATAAGACTCTCTGATTTATTGGCCCACTCTATTTCCCCGTACAGTTTCTTATTATACTCATCAGAGTCATTAGGCCTATAGCACACTCCTACTCTCAATTTTGATCTCCCAATGCTTATGTCACACCAAACTGACTCGACACTGCACTGTCCAGCAATGTCGACTGGCTTCACTTCCTTGGATTTTATGTGTTTCTTAACTAATAGCATAACCCCTCCTCCCTTCCTACCCTGTCTATCCTTTCTGTAGACATTGTACTCCCCAAATTCCAGTTCTGCATTCCTTATATCTGTGTGACACCACGTCTCTGAAATTGCCACAATATCTGCCTTTGATGTTTTGAGCAATACCTCAAATTCATTTACTAAACTCCTAGCATTGGTGTACACGCAAGTATACATGCACCTGTTATTTTACTTAGCTACCCTAACACAACCTATGTGTTTATTTGTACCCCAATGATTCCCAGCAGTCTCTGAAATATCCTGCATCTTATTTTCCAGGCTGCGGCTCATTCCAATAGAAGCAATGCAAGAATCACTTTCACCTCTGCCAGTGGCTACTGTTAATCTATTAGTCCTTGTATCCCCCCATTCTAGCAGTTTTCCGACCCACCTAACACTGCCTCGATAGCATCAGCAAACATTCTTGCACCCTTTCTATTTAAGTGTATCCCATCCCTGTAGAAGCAGTCTCTCCTGTTAACATGTACAGACCAGGCTGAAAAAAATTCTACCCCTTGAGCCTTGCACAATCCTTCCAGGGCCGAATTGATCGACAGGGCTCTCATAATATACTTCCTCCTATCGTGTCTGGGCAGAATTGCATTCACTTTCAAATTCAACTCTAATTCATGGCTTTTTTTCAACAGTGACCTGTACTTGTTAATAAATTCCGCTGGTCTCCTACTCTTAATATCATTAGTGCCAACGTGTACAACTATATCACCTTTTGTGCCCTTAAAATGTGATATCCGCTCTACAACGTCATCAACCTTTGCCCCTGGCAGACATACCCTGGTCCTGTTCCACCTATCCTTTTTACAAAGCATGTTTCCCGTTTCCCTGACAATAGTCACCAACAACTACTAGTTCCTTTGGGACCAGCGCATTCTGTCTTGGGGGCTGCTGCTGTGTTGCATTATGACCAAGTGCAAGCTCTGGCATTGGTGTGGGCAGCTGAGAGCTTGATGGGCCCCTCACTCTTAATCCTTCGAGGGCATCCACCCTGTCCTTCAAGCTCTCAATATAGGCCCATAACAATGCTGAGTTGTCGCCTGATTTCCTTACACTCCTTTCATCGCGCACACACAAGGACATCCCCCATGGCAGTATCATGTCCTGTACCTGACTGCTCCACAAACATCAAGCAAGTAGTGCATTTTAATAGGCTGTGATTCAGAGGGCAACTGCCCTCCTTAGTTCTCCCCTGAGCCACAGCACTCCCATTAGCTTGAGCCTTTTGCTTTGCTGCTCTGGTCAGAGTCATGATTTCGATTTAATTTCAATAAAATTTCAATTTCAGTACAAAATTAAAACCCTAAACTTATATCTCAACACAGTTATAATGCTATATTTATGTTTTAGTATCGAGTGTTATCTACAAAATCCCTTTATGTAACTTCCGTATCAAGTTAAGTATTAATTATTTATTTTTTACTAATTATTTGTTACGTAACCCAAGTCATATGTATAATTAAAAGTACAATTTAATTGACAATGAAGTTCAACAAGATTAATTATCTGATTAATTGACAATATTATGTACTATACTATACTATATTAAGCTTATGCTATCTATTTCGAGATATTTTGTATCGCGTTACAATGGCGGCAATTACGAACGGTAAACACGTGGATTTGATACCCTTTCCAATACTAAGTAATACCTACAAAATCTCTATCTAAGTTACTTTAATCTAAGTATCGTAAATAAGAATATAAAACTACTCTAGAAAATAAGTTAATATGCCAATTTAAGCTAATAAAACAGAAAATAAATCAGAAAAAACTTCTCTGTTCCAGGAGCGGCAAAAATGTACGTTCGCACAGGCTACCCTCGTTCTCAACGAGTACCAACGAGTATTACCTGTGATGAAATTTGCATGGCACTATGAGAAAAAATAAGCAAGTAACTGATCATTATTTAAAAATTCTTTATTATTACAAATTTTATAATTACAAAATTATAAAATTGTAATTATATTTATTTTGATTTATGGTGTTGTCCAAAACACTCTAAACACATGAAAGGCTGATGAATACAGTCTGGGCAATATGTCGAAACTCTTTTCCCCTTTCTGTTAGCAACTGATCTTCCTTCTGACTCTCAATTTTGTGTAACAAAAAATGCACATCCTTCTAACTTTCTTGTTGTTTGTGTTGATTTTTGTCGTTAGTATATGAGTGTTACCACATTTTGGCTTTTCACATTTCTCTTTCCGTTCTATATTTAGCAAATCCATAACTACCTCTTCCCAAAAGCTTCTTATTTTTATTTGTTTTCACGAAGCACTCTAGTATACCACATACAAATTGACAACTGATATTCCGAGTACGTATTCTATCCCTAATTTCCAGTACCACTTTTCCCCTTTCTTAGTGTTGTGGCATATGAACTCATTTGATCTGACAGATCAATGCCTGCCTTTCCCTTATTATAAGCTAGAATAGGAAGTGGTGTTTTTTTTTTTTTTTTTTTTGTTTGCTTCTTTCCATCTTCCTTTACTGGTGGATGGTCCATCAACCATTTCTGGTTTGGTAAGAGAAGGAGTAGTTTCTGTATAATGCAATTGTAATGTGCTAATTAACCTACTAATTAGCATAGGCACATGATGCAAGAAGGCAAGCTTACATAGCATCAGCCAAAAAAAAAAAAAAAACCACACACACACACACCCTTCTCATTTCATCCATCTACTCGCTCCAAATGTTTGTCTAGTTCTGCCTTGAATCTATTTAAACTATCAACTTCTACAATGACAGATGGAAGTTTGTTCCAGCAGTCAACCACCTGATGAATAAAGGCAAACTTCAGCACATCTATCCTATCAATTTGAATTTATGCCATCTCAGGTGATTATTTTGAGCAAGAGGAAGAATTCCATTAGCATTGAGCATGCTCAAACCACTCAAGGCTTTATACACCTCAATCAGATCACCTTGCAGGTTCCTAGGTTGCAGACACTGTAATTTGCAAAACCTAAGCCTTTCTTTGTAAGAGCAACCCTTTGTTCCATTCACTAATCTCTTTACTCTTCTCTGTACTCATTCCAGCAGCTCTACATCCTTCTTAAAATGAGACCTCCAGACTTGTATACAGTACTCAAGGTGTGGCCTGACCATTGCCTTATATAAGGGGATAATCATCTCCTTATCCCTGCTAGATAAATTGCTGTTTTCTGTAATTCCTGTATTCCATTGACAAGACACCATGACTTACTCTTGCAGACAGTTTGCACTGCTCAGAAAACTTTATATCTGCCTGCACAATTAAACCCAGCTCCTTTTAATTCTCTACCACTGTCAGTGTAGTATGAAAATCTCCGGCCTTCACAGAGTTCTGTACTACTGTCAGTGTAGTACCACAACTCTGTGGTACTACACTGACAGTGGTAGAGAATGAAAGGGACTTGGGGGGTAGTTGTGCAGGCAGATATGAAGTTCTCTGAGCAGTGCAGATGGGCTGCAAGAGTAGCTCATGGAGTATTGTCAATGATATACAGGAATTTTTCCAGCAGGGATAAGGAGGTGATTATTCCATTGTATAAAGCAATGGTCAGGCCACACCTAGAGTACTGTATACAGGTCTGGAGGCCTCATTTCAAGAAGGATGTAGAGCTGCTGGAACGAGTACAGAGAAGGGCAACAAGATTAGTGAATGGAACAAAGGGGTGCTCTTACGAAGAAAGGCTTAAGTTTTGCAAATTACAGTGTCTGGAGACTAGGCACCAGCGAGGTGATCTGATAGAGGTGTATAAAGCCTTGAATGGTTTAAGCATGCTCAATGCTGATGGGATTCTTCCTCTAGCTCAGAAAAATCACCTGAGAGGGCATAAATTCAAATTGAGGAAAGACAGATGTAGGATAGACGTGCAGAAATTTGCCTTTAGCCAGAGGGTGGTTGGTTGGTGGAACAGACTCCCATCCCTTGTGGTGGAGGTTGATAGCCTAAATAAGTTTAAGGCTCAGCTGGACAGGTATTTTGAACGAACAGAGGGGTGAAGTGGAAGTGGGTTTTTTTTTTTTTTTTTTTCCTTGGCTGATGCTGCATAAGCTTGCTTTCTTGCATCAAATGCCTCTACTAATGCTAATACACAAACAAAGTACACAACGCGGAGATGGGGAAAACCCCTGGTGCCGTCAGACAACTAACACACTTTGCACTTGTCAGTGTAGTACCACACAGTTGATACATTAATCTGAGGGTACTGCTTCCCATATGCACTACGTTAAATTTATCAATGTTAAACTTCAGTTGCGACCCCTCAGCCCATCTGCTCAACTTTTCTAGATCCTGTTGCAACAGCGTACTGTCATTAACCACCCTGCCAACCTTCATATCATCTGCAAACTTGGACATTTAGTCTAATATACCATCATCAATATCATTAATAAATACAGAAAACAACAATGGACCCAACACTGACCCCGAGGGACTCCACTAATAACATTAGTCCCCGAAGAGCAGTGTCCATTGATTACCACTCTGTCTTCTTCCACTCAACCATCCCTTTATCCATAGCAGCAATTTGCCTCCAATGCCACACTGCTCCAATTCGTGCAGCAGTGTTCAATGTGCAACAGTATCAAAAGCATTTCTAAGATCCAAATTTATGATATCAAAATTATTCTTTGCATCCAGTTCCTTTGTGACCACATCATAGTATCCCATCAAATTAGTCAGACAAGACTTTCCTAAACAAACCCATGCTGTGTCTGAGCTATAACTGAAGTCTTGTCTAGATGATCCTGTAGTGCTTCATTAACCAATGCCTCCATTAATTTCCCTGGAACAGTAGCTACACTAACAGGTCTGCAATTACTTGTGTCGCCGTTTTATCCTCCTTTGTGAATTGGGGTCACATTTGCACTTCTCCAGTCCATGGGTACCCCCCTTGAGTCTAAGGAAGCTCTCATAATTATGGCTAACGGATTGCTTACTTCCTTTGCTGTCTCTTTTAATATAACTGGATAGAACCCATCCACCCCAGGTGCCTTACTTTTATCTTGAACAATTTCTCCTCCACTTTGTTCTCAGTTATTACAAAATCATCTAGCTCACTGCCAGAGTTTAGTTCACATCTGGCATTCCCCTAATTGAATAACTCTTAATGTGTGAATATAGATGCAAAATACTCAGTTCGTTATCTACCTGAGCAGGATCATCAGCAGTTGAACCATCGACATCAAGCAGACCAATCTGATTCATCCCCTTCCTCTTTCTGTGTCAGCTTGTGTTACTTGTGTCAGCCTTTGATCCTCCTTTGTGAATTGGGGTCACATTTGCACATTTCCAGTCTATGGGTACCTCCCCTGAGTCCAAGGAAGCTCTCATAATTATGGCTAAGGGTTTGCTTACTTCCTTTGCTGCCTCCTTTAATATAACTGGATAGATCCCATCCACCCCGGGTGCCTTTCTTGTGATTATCTTCAACAGTTTCACCTCCACTTTACTCCCAGTTATTTCAAGATTCTGTAGCTTACTGCTAGAGTTGAATACACCTCTGGCATTCCCCTCGCTGAATAACTCCTCATGTGTGAATGTCGATGCAAAATATTCATTTAGTTTGTTAGCTAACTGAGCAGGATCATCAACACTTGACCCATCAATATCAAGTGGACCAATCTGATTCATCCCCTTCCTTCTAGAGTTTACATAAGTAAAGAACTCTTTGCTGTTTTTCTTTGCATCCCTTGCCAAGGATTTCTCGTAATCTGCCTTCGCCTGCCTAACCTCCTTTGTAACTTGGTTGCATATCAACTTGTATCTATCATAGGCTTCTGTGTCATGTGTTAATTTGTATGTATCCCATGCATTTTTCTTCTCTGCCATATGCCTCATTAGTTCATCTGACATCCATTTTGGCCTAAACCTTGAACAATATTTCTTAGTTGGTACGTAAAGCCTAGTAGCTTCCAAGATAAGTTCTTTGAATGCTTCCCATTTTGAATTTGCTGTTGGTAACATCATCAGTTGGTCCCACTGTATAGAATTTAAATACTGTCTCAGTCCATCGTAGTCGCCTTTACGGAAGCAATAACCCTTCCCTTTACCCCTAATGGTAGTTACCTCTTTGAGTAAATCCCACTTCAGCACACTGTGATCACTGCCACCTAGTGGTTCATTTATCTGCAGATTCTTAATGCATGAAGAATCACTGCTGATAATCAAATCAGGAGTATTACTCCCTCTAGTTGCCTCCCGAACATGCTGATGTAGAAAACAATCATCCAATAAATCCACAAAAGTCCTGCTAGTGTGTGAGTAACCAGCCCCCAAATTCCAGTCAATATCTGGGAAATTAAAATCTCCCATTATAAGACACTCTGATTTACTGGCCCACTCTATTTCCCTGTACAGTTCCTTATTATACTCATCAGAGTCATTAGGCCTATAGCACACTCCTACTCTCAATTTTGATCTCCCAATGTTTATGTCACACCAAACTGACTCCACACTGCACTGTCCAGCGATGTCGACTGGCTTCACTTCCTTGGTTTTTATGTATTTCTTAACTAATAACATAACCTCTCCTCCCTTCCTATCCTGTCTATCCTTTCTGTAGACGTTGTACTCCCCAAATTGCAGTTCTGCATCCCTTATATCTGTGTGACACCACGTCTCTGATATCCCAACAATATCTGCCTTCGATGTTTTGAGCAATACCTCAAATTCATCAAATTTATTTACTAAACTCCTAGCATTGGTGTACACGCAAGTATACCTGCACCTGTTTCTATTCTTAGCTACCCTAACACAACCCATGTGTTTACTTGTACCGCAATGGCTCCCAGCAGTCTCTGAAATACCATGCATCTTGTTTTTCAGGCTTCTGCTCATTCTAATAGAAGCAGTGCAAGAATCTCTTTCACCTCTGCCAGTGGCTACTGTCAATCTATTGGTCTTTGTCTCCCCCCAAGCTAGCCCTAATTATAGACCTGTGAGCTCCCCCTCCAAATTATAGACCTGTGAGCTTAACTTCTGTTCCAGGAAAATTAATGGAGGCACTGGTTAAAGAAGCACTGCAGGATCATTTAGACAAGACTTCCGTTATAGCTCAGACACAGCATGGTTTTGTTAAGGGGAAGTCTTGTCTGACAAATTTGATTAGATACTATGATGTAGTCACAAAGGAACTGGATACAAAGAATAATTTTGATATCATATATTTGGATCTTAGAAAGGCTTTTGATACTGTTGCACATGGAAGACTGCTACACAAATTGGAGCAGTGTGACATTGGAGGCAAATTGCTGCTATGGATAAAAGGGTGGTTGAGGGGGAGAAGACAGAGAGTGGTAATCAATGGACACTGCTCATCGTGGACTGATGTTATTAGTGGAGCCCCTCAGGGCTCAGTGTTGGGTTCATTATTGTTTTCTGTATTTATAAATGATATTGATGATGGTATATTGGGCTTAATGTCCAAGTTTGCAGATGATACAAAGGTTGGCAGCGTTGTCAAGGACACTACTGACACTATGCTGCTGCAACAGGATCTGGAAAGGTTGAGCAGATGGGCTGAGAGGTGGCAAATGAAGTTTAACATTGATAAATGTAAAGTACTACACATGGGAAACAGCAACCCCAGAGCAACGTATCAACTCTGTGGTACTACACTGACAGTGGTAGAGAATGAAAGGGACTTGGGGGTGGTTGTGCAGGCAGATATGAAGTTCTCTGAGCAGTGCAGACGGGCTGCAAGAGTAGCTCATGGAGTATTGTCTATGATATACAGGAATTTTTCCAGCAGGGATAAGGAGGTGATTATTCCATTGTATAAGGCGATGGTCAGGCCACACCTAGAGTACTGTATACAGGTCTGGAGACCTCATTTCAAGAAGGATGTAGAGCTGCTGGAACGAGTACAGAGAAGGGCAACAAGATTAGTGAATGGAACAAAGGGGTGCTCTTATGAAGAAAGGCTTAAATTTTGCAAATTACAGTGTCTGGAGACTAGGCACCAGCGAGGTGATCTGATAGAGGTGTATAAAGCCTTGAATGGTTTAAGCATGCTCAATGCTGATGGGATTCTTCCTCTAGCTCAGAAAAATCACCTGAGAGGGCATAAATTCAAATTGAGGAAAGACAGATGTAGGATAGACGTGCGGAAATTTGCCTTTAGCCAGCGGGTGGTTGGTTGGTGGAACAGACTTCCATCCCTTGTGGTGGAGGTTGATAGCCTAAATAAGTTTAAGGCTCAGCTGGACAGGTATTTTGAATGAACAGAGGGGTGAAGTGGAAGTGGGTTTTTTTTTTTTTTTTGGCTGATGCTGCATAAGCTTGCTTTCTTACATCAAATGCCTCTACTAATGCTAATGCTCTTAGAGTTTACGTAAGTAAAGAACTCTTCGCTGGTTTTCTTTGCATCCTCTGCCAAAGATTTCTCGTAATCTGCCTTTGCCTGCCTAACCTCCTTTATGACTTGGTTACCAACCAGCTTATATCTTCATAGGCTTCCGTGTCACCTGTTAAGTTATATGTATCCCATGCATTTTTCTTCTCTGCCACATGTCTCATTAGTTCATTTGACATCCATTTAGGCCTAAATCTTGAATAATATTTCTTAGTTGGCATGAAAAGCCTAGGAGCTTCCAAGATTAATTCTTTGAATGCTTCCCATTTTGATTTGCTGTTGGTTACATCATCAGTTGGTCCCAACATACAGAATTTAAATACTGTCTCAGACCTCCATAGTCGTCTTTACGAATGCAAAACCCCTTCTCTTTACCCCTAATGGTAGTTACCTCTTTGAGTAAATATCACTTCAGCACACTTTGATCACTGCCACCTAGTGGTTGCTTTATCTGCATATTCTTAATGCATGAAGGATCACTACTGATAATCAGATCAAGAGTATTACTCCCTCTAGTTGCCTCCCGAACATGCTGCTGTAGGAAACAATCATCCAATAAATCAACAAAAGCCTTGCTAGTGTGTGAGTGACCAACCCACAAATTCTAGTCAATATCTGGGAAATTAATTTCCCCATTTTAACACAATTACTGTATTTGGAATACTGTATCCAAGTATGGAGACTTCATCTGAAAAAGAGACATTATGCTTCTTTAAAGGGTCCAAAGACAGGCAACTCATATGGTGAGATTGGCAAAAGGGCCAATCAAAAATAAGACTTCAATTATGCAGGCAATTGAAAGACTTTAAGTGGCAACTAGAAGGTTTATAAGGCTCTGAGATATTAGTAAACTGAATGAAGGTGGAATTTTTACTTTTATATAAAGAATTCCAGAACTGCAGGATATAAATTAAAATTACAGGAGAAGCTTTCTTTTAGCCAGCAAGTTGTTGATTACTGTAAGTTGCCTCTGAAAGATGACTTCTTCAGAGTGATAGTCTGATGAAATTCAAATGTTGTTGTTATTTGGTTTTTAAGAGCATTAGCAACTAAGGCCATATTGCTCCAGGGATATGCGGTGGTCATTTCCTGACCTTTCCGCATCCTCCGTGAAATTCAAATGTCAACTGGATAGTGACCTACATGAGGAGGGAGACATAATTTGTATTTTCTTATCTACTTTTCCTTTTTTTGGCCGGTGTAGCAAAAGCCTGTGGCTTCCTTGCACTATATGGCTAATACTAATAATAAATCTAACCAACAAGTCTACCTACATTCAGTGAGCTCACTGCTGAAATGATTAATAAAAATTTCTACATAATTTCAGCTTAACATTTTAAATTTTATCTAAATATCAAGCTTAGAAGCAGGAATGTTTTCTTTCTGTAACACCCTTTATCTTGATTTATGCCCCCCTTCATGGTTTGTTGCTGTGGTATGTGCTGGTTTAATTTCTATTTATCACTTTTACTAGGCTTATGACACCACTGGCATATTTTTCAATTATACTTAAATTATGTTTTCACAACATGTGGTATGTATTACTTTGCAACCACTGATGTTTGCTATTCTGATTTTTTCTTGTTTCTATTTTTTGTTCTTTTATTATTTTCTTTATATATAGCTACATACACAATATATATATATATGTACAAAAATAGCAAATCAAAAACATGACTAATTTTGTAACAACAAAAATGGTTAAAAATCAATAGAAATCACAGGCAAGAACTTAATCTCAACAAGAGCATTTTGGCACAGATTGTTATATTTCAGTACAGGGATTTTTTTATATAGCATGATAACACAATGGGATTTTGATGTGTATTTTATCAAACCAATTTTGGTTTCATTCTAATGTAACGAATTAGTTTTGATTTCATTCTAATGGTGGTATTTGTGTATTTCTTTTCTCTCTTTTTTTTCCCCTTTTGATTATTTACATTTGATGTTGTAATATTTGAAGTGCCCTGTTGGGCTCAATAGGCTTTGCTGCTTTAAATATAATGAATACCTTCCTCAACTGTAATGTTTTTATTAATTGTCAATTGTTCTGAGAGGTCTGGGTTCAAATCCCACAAGGCAGGAATTCCATAGGCTTCCATCAAGGTTAGCAGATTTCAAATGGAGGGAGTAAGGTACTTCACATGAGCTAATCAGAGTTATAATGAACACTTGTACAGAAAAAAAAAACAACTCAAATTACCTACATTAAGATTACTCACTCAACAAGGGCAACTTAACTACAAAAGGAAGCAAAACTGTTTTCCTACTTATTGTAGGAAAACAGTTTTGAAACTGTCCATTATGGTAAAATGGACAGTTAGGTGTATAATCAATACATTTTTTACTAGAAATGGCAAACTCAGAAGTAAATTTAAATATCTAAATTTTATGATATAATTATGACATTTCTGAATAACTAGTAATAATTTTCTCAGTTATTGCTAATTGGTGAACTATACCTCTCGCATTTATCCCCTTCATAACCCTGAGGGCAAGCAGTACAAATATAATCACTTTCTTCAGCAGATGTTGTTATAGCTTGGCATGTTGGAGAAAAATTATTTTCTTGCTGTTCCAGGGGGCAAGCACATTTCTTGCAGTCCTCAGGTGTTCCAATTCTGGCATTTCCATAATATCCTGGAAGGCACTTATCACAATTTTCACCAGTGGTAAAATTTAAGCATTCCTGTTTAAAGGAAAGATAAGCATAAACTATATAGTTTATATAGTTACTATATAAATACATAAATTATATAATTATTGCATAACAGTTTATTTAAAAGGTAGACCAAAACCAATCAACCATCTTCCTAACAGAAATGCTATCTCCCCTAGGCAATTTTTATTTATTCAATATTTATTAGGCAATATTTATTCAACATCAGGAAATGGGACTAATGAAACTCCATTTACAAGATGTCATCTGGAATACCAGAATTTTGCCACCATACACGAGTAATGTACATGAGAAAAGTGTGCTTAGTCATTTGCTGCAAGTCACATCACATTAACTTGCTTCAGCAAAGATATGCACCTCCAAGTAGGATCATGTTTAGTGCTAGCAGCAATTTTAGTTATTTTCAAAAGTTTTCTATTATAACTTTGGAAGGGAAAAGAAACTTATGAAATTATTAACAGTCATGCAAAATACATACTTTTGAAATAAACAGTTGAATCATACACAAAATAAATGACCACACTTACAGAATGCAGAACTAACACTACCCTGGTTATCTGCTTTACAGATACTCAACATGAATCATGAAGTAGGATTCATAGCTTTGACTTGAACATGAACATGAATACATCCAAATAAGCACACTGTGCAGTGAGGCAATTTTTGAGTGAAAATGAACAACCATCGAAATAACGGCCTGGTCATCCCATGGTGCCACAGTCATCACCCACTGCTACAGTAAAACAGCTAGTCAGTTTAAATCACTGCAGAGTGCTTTGTTATGACAATGTAAGACCTCAACATAACCCCTAGTATATAGTCTTATTTGCTTCAATACAGGTTAGCAAGTACTATGGAAGTGAATTCATCATGTTAAGGAGGAAGCGAAGAATGAAGTGAAGCATGAAGTTAAGACCACTGCACAAATGGTTTCACCAGCATCCACTAAAATTCTAAGCTGAGTACATGTCTTGTCTTGTGACATCATAGGACCAATGTCTCAACAACATAGGTGCATCTCTGAACAGTTTATTCCAAAAGCCTGTTTCAGAAATTCAACATTTGAATGGGTTGCTTTATATGAGACTTACCTCCTTTTCAACCATAAGGTATAATGCGTTTAAAAAAAGAATCAAATTAATATGGAGTTGAGAAAGTGAAATTAAAAGAAAGAAATAACCCCTCCCTCAAATTACAAAAAAAAAAAAAAAGTGCACAAGTTTTCCTGAAGATTATCATTGTTAAAAATAAGAATTAAAGCAAAGAACTAAGAATCTTAAAGACAGACTTTTTTTGTGTCAGTTATATTAAGGGGAGGTGAGAGGAGGAATGCATTGGCTGAGTTCTGTCCTGGAGTAAGTAGTGCAGAAACTTGATTGGTGATAACATGCATACTATTTGGAGATTATGGTGGGAACAAATTGTATGGCACACTGACAAAATAACATGTACTGCAACTGATTGGCACTGAATTAAGCAGACTATTGTTGTTGTTATTTGGTTTTTAGGAGCATTAGCAACTAAGGCCATATTGCTCCAGGGATATGCAGTGGTCATTCCCTGACCTTTCTGCATCCTCCGTATTTGGTGGTCATGGACTCGAACCCCCATCTAATCAAGAAGTGTGTGCTATGCGCTGCCACTCCTGCCCACCTGGCTACGGAGGTGCCAAGTAGACTATTACTGACACCCTTAATGTCATAGCTGAAGTAATTTTTGTAATTATTGAATTGGGAGTCTGTTTTATAAAAAAAAAAAAAAAAAAAAAAAAAATGAAGAGGTGGGTAGGGTTAAGATATTTATTCCTGAAAAACGTTTGCTTTAAAAAATGTGCTAACTAGCTGTGGTAAGATAAATTAATATTCTGTATGAAAGGCTTTGCTGCAGGAGAATTTAATCCCTCAATGAAATGAATTGAACTTCTGAAAGAGGCTTAATTGTTTCTTGAGCAACAGCACATCTGCATATTAGACAAACAGTGTAGTGCTTAAGGGAACAGGGTTTAAAATATGATCTCTTCTATGGACACTAAATAAATTTCTTCACGGAAAGCAGAAATTACTAAGCCCACCAGTCCATATACCTGCTTAAATATGAACCAAATCTAAAATGCTTTGCTTGGATAAGAAAGATGATTAATTTTATAATACTGTCAAGAGTGAGGATTTCAAGCTGCTTTAATGTATTGTCTTCCATAAGAAGTTGGTGTTAATGAATAATGGTATGGTCTATGTTATTGGTGTATAACGACAAATGAAATTCTGCTTTTACATTGTTATCTTGTGATGTGACCTCATATGTTTGGATGATATCCAAAACTAAATTTGTAAATGTTCATAAGAAGCAAAATGATTTTTATGAAAAAAATTGGCAAATGCTGAACAACACCATCATTCTTAGTAGTTGTTTCAGTTTCTACAGTTTTACAAGACTAAAAATGTGCAGGTCAATCAAACAAGGTTTTCTAACCTTACTC
Organism: Mastigoproctus giganteus; assembly: GCF_048544385.1. Taxonomy (NCBI): domain Eukaryota; kingdom Metazoa; phylum Arthropoda; class Arachnida; order Uropygi; family Thelyphonidae; genus Mastigoproctus; species Mastigoproctus giganteus. The sequence continues at coordinate 212,521,515 of NC_143583.1, forward strand.
AATGTTATTTAACAATGTTATTCAATGTTACTCAATGTTATTTAACAGACAATTTTGCCATTTATATGTAGCTCCTCCAAGTTTTACAGACTTGTAAAACTTGGAGCTTATTTTTATAGTTCAACTTACTTAGAATAAGCACAGAGTAACTTATATATATATTCTTTTTTTTTTTTTTTTTGTTGCTATTTTGGGTTTTACTGGCACATTAGCAATTAAGGCTATAATGCAGCAAAACCAGGCCATATAAAAGAGCAGATTAACATTTCAATGACCTAAGAAATTAGGTCACTACATCAAAATGTATAGTAATAAAAATACACCAAATATTTATAAAACAATAACTTTTAAATGTGTAAAAATATTTAAACATTTTAAATAACTAAAAACAGTTGAAAAATTGACATTGTCAGATAAAATCTGACTGAGCTCAGTCAGATGGCTAAAAACAGTAAAATATAAATATGTTTGTGCCTATAAAGTGGACACTCACATAAAATGTCTTTGAGTTAAAAAGTGTCACATTGCTCACACATAGGTTGAGTCATCTGCCCTCAGCAGAAATGAATGAGTAAAATGACTGTGTCTTATGCAGAGGTAAGCAAGCATTACTTCCTCACCATGGTTGCTGCACGAACTAGACTGCCACAGTTGAATTTCAGGCTTTATCTAATAGAGCTTGTTCATGACCTGCCATATATTTTTGAAATAATTCATTTAATAAGGTAGCATGTTGGAATGCGAGTTTATTCTACTATTTAAAATGGAGTTTGCTTCATGCATTAGATGATATTTTTCAGAATAATCAGTTAATTTAGCTTACATATTTTTAATACTTTGTTAAATTGGAAATTGTTTTTCACTTAATTGAAAGAGTTTTTTTTTATGAAAACCCCAAACACAAGGTATTAGAACCTATAGTACTTAGTACCGTGCTTGGGTTGGAGGTTCAGAAGATGAAAGAAGATATTTGTTAACATTAGACTTCAACTTAAGTAGACTGTAATTTTCAGGAAATACGTATCAAGGAAGGTTGTTCCAGAAAACAGCAGTTAAATGAATAAACAAGGAAAAGTAGATGAAAAGTTGGTTCTGTGAGTTTGAAGTTGGACAGTAAATGGATGTTGGCTGGTGACGGCACATGTTCAGACTGGTTTTAAAGAGACAGAGGGAATTACAGAAGCCAATTCAGAAGAACAGTGCCCATGGAAGTATCTGTAGAATAGGCATGCAACAGAAACAGTATGTCAAAGACAGCAAGTGGAGAGAGACTCTGTTAGAGATGAGTCATTAATTAACCTAACTGCCCTCTTCTGAATGGAATGTAGAAGCCTGAGAGAGGTTTTGGAGGCACCACCCCAGATGTGGGAACAATATTCCATGGTAGGGCGGATTTGCGATTTGTACAAAGTGAACAGCTGTTTGGATGAAAAGTAGCGCCGAGAGCAAAAGAGAAAACCCAAGTTTTTTAGAAGCAGAGGAAGCAATATTTGTAATATGCTTGTGCCAAGAGCAATTAGAAGTCAGGGTAATCCCCAAAAGAGATATATCATCTTGCCTAGAAATCAGAGTGTCACCAAAAATAAGCATAGGAGCTGAAGAATCCTTTTTGGGAGATACAAGACAAGATTGAATTTTTGAAGGATTGAAATCAACTAAGTTGTCTTTGCCCCACTGGAGAATTACCTGGAGATCGGCATTTAAGGAATTTGTAGCAAATATTCGAGAAGTTGAAGCTGATTGAGTAGGGCAAGTTTTCTCAAACTGGAAAGTGGAATGCAATGTGCTATCATTGGCAAAACTATGGATAAGATTTCTGGTCAATGGAAGAAGGTCATTAATATACAAGAGGAAAAGAGTGGGGGAAAAGAACTAAACCTTGAGGGACACCAGCATTAGTGGAGAAGTTAGAAGACAGAGAGCCATCTACCATCACCCTCAGTGAGCGACCAGAAAGAAAACTGGATAACCAATTAAAAAAAAACAGTTGGCAAACAAACCATAAGATGGAAACTTGTTTAGAAGACCTTTATGCCAAACACGTTTGAAAGCCTTTGAGATGTCAAGAGGAACTGCTTGTGTTTCACCAAACTTTTCCATTGAATTTGTCCATAAATGAGTAACATAAGCCAGAATATCACCAGTGGATCGACACTGACGGAATCCATACTGGCGATCGTTGATCAGATGGAAGGTTTCTAGGTAGTTTAAGAGTTGGTGGTTAATTAATTTCTCCATTACTTTAGAAAGAGTAGAAGTAATTGCAATGGGATGATAATTGGATGGGAGGGATTTGTCACCCTTTTTAGGAACTGGCTGGATATGAGCAAATTTCCAAGCAGAAGGAAAAACACCTTTGGAATAAGAAAGTGAAAAAAGGTGGCAAAGAAAAGGAGTAAGTTCAGGAGCACAGGATTTGAGAACAAGTGGAGGAATACCATCAGGACCTGGAGCTTTCTTAGCATCAGATTCATCAAAATCCTTCTGACATCCTTTTGACGGAAGGCCACAGGAGGCATTGAATGGAGCATGCTGAAAATAGTGGGAGGTGTTTTACCAAGATCATTAATACATGAGTTGGAAGAAAAATGGGATACTAGCAGGTCAGTTTTATCCTTGGCTGAAATGACAACAGAACCATCTGGTTTTGGCAGAGGTGGGAGCAGAGATGTGCAAAAGTTGTGGCCAATAGCTTTGGCAAGGGACCAGAATGCTCAGCTATCATTAGGGCAAGAAGCAAGTTTTCTACCCTTAGCCTGTTCAAATATAGTTTTGGCTGATTACTAACTGCTTCACAATTCTTGTGAGCTTCGGTGTAGGCAGAAAATTAAACTGAAGAATTGGAAACAAGCCAATTACAATATGCAACATTCTTTCTTGAAATGCCCTAACAAATTTATTGGAAAACCAAGGTTTAGATAAAGGATAAGATTTTAAAGTGGAGTGTGGAATAAAAGATTCCATTCCTACAAGAATAATTTCACTGACATGATCTGAGCAAACGTTGACATCGGAAGTTTTGAAACAGTAATCCGACCAAGGAAAAGAAGAGAAAAGAAATCTCATAGGTTATCCCATTTTGCATTCTTGTTATGCCAAATAACACAAGGTTGGGAATAGGCATAAGATAAAAGCTCCATTGGAGAAGAGACAAAACACCAAGTTGTGATCTGAGGTGGCTAAAGGACCACTCACTTCAACCGTGTACTTAGAAGGGTTGTTTGTGAGGAAAAGATCAAGCATGTTGGCTGTATGGTTAGGGTTGTTTGGTATTCTGATAGGTAAATGAACAATCTGTGTGAGGTCATTAGTAATTGCAAAAGCGTCAGCATCTCGACCAGCTGAGTCTGTGTGACTAGAGAATGGAAGCCAGCTGGAGTTGTGAACATTAAAATCACCAAGAAAAATTACCTCATTGTTAAGAAAGTTGGACTGGAGAAAGTCAAGTTGCAAAGAGAGGAAGTCAGAGAGCTCCAAGTGATTAGTGGAGTTGGAGAACGGTAAAGACAACAGATGAATTTTATAGAATGAGGTAGAGATTTTTAGCCAGAGAAGATCAAAATTAGAAGATTCCAAATTACCAAGTCTCTGACACGGAACATCGGAATGAATATATGCACAAGTACCATCTTTGAGATGAAAGGAATCATACAGCAAATAATTTGGACAACTGAGATGAGCAGTGGTTGAATCAACTGATAACTAAGATTCTGTCCGAAAAAGTACATGGGGCTTGGCAGATTGCAAGTGGAAACGGACATGGTTGACATTAGAACTGAGACCACATATATTTGTGAAATGGACTAGGAAGTGTTTGGGAGGTTTAGGGACTGAAATCTCTGAATTGAGGAAGTCTTGTCACAAAGAATTGACTATAAAACAAAACTAGTGAGAAAATTCCTACTATACCAAATAAGTTATGCCTAGTTTTACACAGTTTGAATAAATATCAGTAGTTGTATCACTTGTAATTCCAATGCTATATAAGTAATTGTAAATTGTAATTATAGGTAGTAGATGTATGAAAACACAAAGCAAAGAAAAAAAATTTGGCAAAATAAGACAAATGAAGTTAAAGTACACTCTTCAAAATAATCAAGACAGAAAGCACATATAAAGGTATGTACTCAGGCATATATATTTATACACACCACACAGGAGAAACCCTATTACCCAAGTTGGTTGGGAACAGTAGTTGCCAGTTAAAGTCAGTTAAAGTGGGGAACCATAAAAAAAAGTATATTATTTATATGAGAGAGAGAGAGAGAGAGAGAGAGAGAGAGAGAGAAACAAAAACGATGTGACGTTTTTGTTTGTAGACATAACACTTCATCTATGAATCAGAATGTTATTCAATATGTTAGACCTGGATGTATGATCATTGTTCAATATAATGTTGGAAATTTTTGGACCTGGATATGTATGATTCATATTTAGACCAATCTGTCTCCATCATAGTATGTGATTCCTGCATTGTCTATAATGTCATTTCCAATAAATCAGTGACGATTTGCTGAAAATATTGTCATATCTGCTGTTGTATGTCTTCTTGCTTTGGAACCCTTAATTCTTAAATCAGTTACTCTATGAAATTTAGTGAAATCAGTTACTCTATGAAATTTAGTGAAATCAGTTACTCTATGAAATTTAGTGAAATCAGTTAGCCAACTAAACTATGTTCTTCATTACCTTCTTGTAGTTCAGGACTTCCATTGGAGTTGTCAACTCCAGGCCAAATTTTTCTCCAAAATTTAGTAAACATTGAACTTGGAATCTCATACACATCTCTGATATTGATGACTTTAATGATTCTATAAGACCTATATTCATATCTTCTATTTATTTTCCAAAATTGAATTCAAAAACTTTTGCCTATGTTGTCTTTAGACATTCTAGAAGCCCTTGATCCCTAGGCTGGATCAAAGATGTTACATTTGGTGGTAAAAATATGGCTTTTACATTGTCATCTGCTTTGGGTTACGATTGAGATGCAAAGGAGTATTATACAGAAAGAAAAGACTTTTCAAGCAAGTTTATTTTTCATGGAGGGGAAAAAAAAACATTTTGTGTGTAACACAGAGTCCATCCATGCTGATTTATACATGTATAATTGTACATATACATGTGTGTGTGCACACACATGCATGCACACACGTATAGGATGTTTCTATTGAGCATAACCAGAAAAGATGTGGAAAGCATTTTGAGGTGTAAATTTTAGAAAAGTTTTTTTTTTTCTTTGAAGCTCAGTTTTATAATTAACAGTGCTTAAAATTTTGCTTGTCAGAAATGATTGCATAAGTTTTTTTTTTTTTAGTTGTTGGTGCATTGGCTTCTGTGGCCATAATGCACCTGCCCAAAGTTTTTTTTACATTTTCTACTCTGATCCAAGCCCGAGGCTGGATTCGAACCTGCAACCCTTGGGTTGCCAGGCAGGCACCTTACCCACCCGGCTAGCCCGGTTGGTGCATAAGTTGTAAACAAGTCATAAAAAAGAGAGCAGTGGATTTTTTTTTTTTTGTTGTGAAAGGGCACAAAACCAACTCAATTTGGTAAGAATTTTCAGCATCCCCTTACTATAATATTGTGCAGTTGAAAAGCTTCATCTGAAAATTACAGTAAACGAAAAATCAGAGCAAAACTGTTATTGATTCAATTTTTTGTTCAATTTTAACCCATGCACTGCCTGCAAAATTTAGGACTGTCACTTCCTACCTCTTTTTTAAAGTAAAATAAAAGTATGTCAAATGGAACAAGCACCGAGCCATGTGGTAACCCAATCATAATGTCAGTCCAGGAATAGCAGGGTTTCCTTATAACTACTATTTCCTTCCAGTGAACCATCAGTTTATCCACAGCAGTAGTACCTTACCCCTAATCACATTGCTCCAATTTATACAACAATCATTCATATGAAAATGGTATCAAAACCTTAACAGGTTCAAAAGCTATATTCATCAACTTTAAAATTTAAAAGGATAGATGACTGAAACATCTTTATAAACTGATTCCAAATATAAGTCTGGCTATATTTCTGAGAATGCATAGCTGATCCATCGTTCTATATTGTTTTCTAAGAAATCAGAAATATTAAAATTACTATAAAACATATTGCTTTTTTAAAATCAATAGTGTTTCTTTTTTTTGTCTTTTTTCCCATAAAATGTGAACTTATTTCTTATTGGTATTATTTCTTGAAAAACAAAATTTATGTTTCTGACAAATGCACAAATGTCAAAAAAGGAAATGTTTCTGACAAATGCACAAATGTCAAAAAAGGAAATGTTTCTGACAAATGCACAAAATGAATAGTATTTAAATCTTTGTAAAATCAGATCTTAAATGTCAGACTGTTTTAATAACAAAGGCTAATGCAAGTATACTCACAATTATATACAGCTTACCAAACACTGTCCTGTAATGGGATCACATGATGCATGGTTATAACAGTCACAACGTTCACATATACCTCCAGGTAAAATGCTGGCAATGAGACGGTATCCAGGTGCACATAACTATTTAAACAATGTTTGAGTTTAGTGTGGTATCTAGACATAAAAGTATATTATTCTTAAAATAAAAAGAAAAACATTACTAGCAGCAATGAAGTTTCATTTCTAAGTAGTATCATATTTTTTATTTAATTGAAATTTATATCAATTTGCAGTAAAATTTCATAAATGCTACAATTTTTTGAAAATTATGTTTAAAACAAACAAACAAGCAGACATTTAAATTATCATTGTCATTTAAATAGGTTATGTCCAGTGGGAACAGGTCAAAATGCTATTTCCTGTTTGATTTTTAATTAGCTCTACACAAAGTAAGTCATTTTTCTTTGAATGCTTGCTCAACACCATTGGGCAAACATTCATCAGCCACCAGGCCCCATTACCATACTTTTTGATTCAAATATCTGTTTAGCTAATTTCTCTTCTCTATTCCTTTCTATATGCACATATTATATATATATATTTTTTCACAATTATCATGATAGGGTTGTAAGGCCAGTACAATGTATACTGCAGGTAAGAAGGGTCATCGCACTACAGTGATCATTTGATGATGACCTCTCCAACCGCTGTGAGTGCCTTGCAGCACCCGGACAGAAACGATCTTGAGGTCTGAATTGGTTAAACAAAGGGCTTTCATCAGGTTGGCTGAAGTATGGCACCAAATATCTCTGTGATTTATTGTTATTGTAGAAACTATCAGATCAGGTCCAAATTGCTGTTTCACTTCTTGTTTTAAATCAAAGTTTGTATCACATTTATGCCTCTTGAGACAATGAGAAGTCTCCTGAGCATCCGATATACAGGAACTGTTGCCCCTAGCATAGACTAGATCAGGTTTTCTCATCTCTTCTCTGGTATTAAAATGTGGCTCCACAAGTGTCACCCAACCCCTCTGACTTAGCTAATTGTTAACCAGGGCTACCACAGCATCATGCCTTCTCACATGCGTGCCGTGGGACCGATGGCAGCGGAGAGCAATATGGGCCAGTGATTCTATAGCATTGCATCCACCCCTACAAGACTGATCATATGATCTCCCTCTCAATGTTCTGCTGAAGATAAGGAGGGCATTAATACAGGTGTTCACTAAGCCAAAAAAATCATGGCCAGTCAAGAGCCAGGTCCCTTCACTGATCCACTGATGCTGGGCAGAGACGAAGGGCAAATCTCACAGTGCACACTATTCAAACGATCCATCCATCTTTCACTTAAGTTTAGTACACTTACTTTCATTTTTCACCACAATATATATATTTTATTTCTTCAGTTGTAATATAGTCCTGCCATTCATTCCATCTTCTAATTGCACTTATTTTTCTTGAAAACTCTCATTTCTAAAGATCTTAATTTTTGATCAATCCCTTTATTACTTAGCAAGCTCTCAGCACCATAAGTTAGAATAGGCTCATGAACTTAATAAACAGCTTTTTTGGGGGGGGGGGATTATTTCTCTTTCTTCAAATAAATTAGTCAAATTGGATTAGACTAATCATACTTCTCACATTACTTATTCAGTTGTTTATTTTCAGGTATAATCCACTATCATCATTAAACAAACTTTAGAAACAAAATTATTAACAAGATTAGTCAGGAAACAAAATGGTACTTTTACCAAGGGAAACTTTAGTTCTTCAAATTGCAGAATGTGAAAACTAGGCACCTATGAGAAGCGTTTGAGGCTTTAGATGGATTGAAGGTATTAACTGATGCTGATGGCAGTAATATCAAAATGTAATATTATTGCCATCAGAATGCCATTTGAATGCAAAAATTTGATATTACTGCCATCATTCTGTATAAGGGGATCTCCGTGGTGGGGTTGAGCGGTGTGTGTGTGTGTGTCTTCCTTATGGCTTGGTGGATTGTGCTGTGCTTTCTTGGAATTAATTTCTCAGGTTTTTAACCACTTTATTCTGTTGTTCAATGAGATCTGTTAAATCTCTCCCTCCCTCCTCCTTTCTGGGCTGGTTAGTCTCTTGATGGCTGACTTTTGGTGGTCATTGTTATTTGGATCGATATCATAATTTACAGCTCAGTGTTAGCCTAATCTACTATCCCAAAGGAATATGTTAGTACTGGGAATGCATAGGTGTTTATGGCTCTGACCATGTTCCCACCATTCAGCTTTGATTTTAGCAGACTCCTCAGTCTCTGATGGTATTTCTGAGTCAGGCAGGCCTTGATTACCATGTGTTCTAACTGGTAAGCGTGCATCAGCTACAGATTCTCTCTCTCTCTCTCTCTCTCTCTCTCTCTCTCAAGGTAATTCAGAAATTTTTTTTTTTTTTTTTTTAACTGGTGCAGCATAAGCCTTAGGCTTCCTTGCACCATATGCTAATAATAATAATAATATTTGTAGATTTCTCCCTCTGTCATGGATTCAATCTTTTTACTGGTCTTCAGCTTGGTAGTTTTGGCCAACTGGATTTCCCTTATGCAATCCACGAGTCCTGCATTTATGTAGGCCAAATTGCATCCTGACTGTGCTGAACTCTTTAGTGATCCATATTAGCTGTTTGTGTTCATTCTCGGTTTTGGCATAGTTTGATGTTGTCCTTGTATATCAGGTGAGAGAGGGTGTACAGGTTCTTCCTCCCTTCTTTTTGGGTTATATCTGTACTTGCTGTTATTGAGCATGGCAGACAGCGAGTTGAGAGCTAGACAGAGCTATAGTAGGTTCAGGGCATCTCCCTAGAAGATTTTTTGTCTGATGGGGATCGGTGTGGTTGTGATGTTCTCAACCTTGATGGTGGTTCTCTATTTCACCATCTCAGGTTGACTTTTGTAGATCTTCAGTGTCTCTAGCAGCAAGCTATGGGGAATGGAATCAAATGGCCTTGTGCTAGTTGATGCAGGCCATGTACGGGTTGCAGTGCTTCTTGTAGCTTGTTCCATAACTGCAACATCAATAGTCCATTGTGCCTTGCATCCTTTGCTCATCTTCTTACAACCCTTCTGTTGTGGCTTTCCAAGTGGTCTGATATACTTTTAGTCATGCAGCATCTGGTCAGGATCTTGTACATTGTTGGGAGACAGTTTTGTACTTTTCTGGGTTTGCGGTGTCTTTGTCCTTAGCCTTCAGGTAGGTGAAGGCATTATGTTCAATATTTTTACTTATGTCCAGCCAGCTATGGCTTTGCATCCAGTAATGGGTGGTAGTTACTGGGAGTGACACCAGATAGCTCCACTCTCGGTTTCAGCCATCACTTTGAGAGATAGGTCCAATGAAGCAACTTTCGTGATTATATTTTTCCCCTTAAGCAATTTTTTTTTTTTTTTAGCATCAGGATTCAAACTCAAGTCCATGATAACTGTTCCAGCATTGTAACCACTGGGGTAACTGTGCCCTTTATTATTATTATTTTATATTATTATTACCATAGAATGAAATAGCTTTTTACCTCACAAGACAAGCCAGAATAACCAGGAGGGCATATACATTTTTCCACTCCTTTCAATCGTTTTAAACTTCCTGATTCCTTTGAAGCTGTCTCCATTCCTACATTATGAAGTCTGCAATTATAAAACATTAAAGTAAATTAAAAAAAAAATAACACTATTATATAATAAATTAAGATATATGATGAATTGAAATACAGGAAACTTTCAGATACAATTAAACATTAATAAATAAGAATTTACTGACAATGCTGATAAAAAAATATGCCATAGTTAGCAAGAATGTATATGTATCTACATTTCTGCTCAGACACAATAGCAGGACTGTATGTTGAGAGCCTTGTGGATAAACTTAAGGCTTAAGGGCCTCTTCAAGGCTTTTGGGGTAATACTTTTATCAGCATTGCCCACACTTGTAGGCAGAAGGTATCCAATTTGTAGAGATGAGATAATTTGAACATTGGTATTACACAGAGGTTTCTGCCAGTATCAACTGAGGATACCATTAGGATTCAGGAAAACTGATAGTTTGAGGACTGGGCTGCTACAAATGTATCTACCTGCTAATATGGATCAATTACAGCATGAACAAATCTCAAGAGTTCTTGTTTGTTGCTGCAATAGCCAATATTGGCAAGATGTTCTGAGGGTAGTGACAATACAAATGATACTGGAACTAATGCTAGTGAAACATGCTTAGTATTAGCATTAGTAGAGATGTAAGAAAGCAATCATATATGGCATCAGTCCCAAAAAAGGGAAAAAAAAAACAAAAAAAAAAACACCTCACATTTCACCCATTCATTCACTCCAAAAGTTTGTCTAGTTCTGCTTTGAATTTATTTAAGCTGTCAGCTTCCACAACAACAGATGGAAGTTTGTTCCAGCAATCAACCACCCACTGGCTAAAGTCAAATTGCACATCTATAACTTCCCCTCGGGTGCATAATCATCAGCTTGTTATTGTTATTATTATTTTTGGCGCAAGGGCTGCTCAGGCCATATTGTGCCTATCAGTGACGTGGAAGTTACCCATGATTATTGTTATGGAAACAGTCAGAGGCGATCATATAAGTTTATCCATTTAAGAAAGGAGAAAAATTCTGTGGGGTTTGCATTGTTACCTATGATATGACAGGGCTACAAAGATTCTTTAAGATTGGGAAGAAAACTGAATGAGAGTTGCCAGGCATGCAAGTACAAGGTGCATTGTTTGTTTGTTTGTTATTTGATTCTTAGGGGCATTAGCAACTAAGGCCATATTGCTCCGGGGATATGCAGTGGTCATTCCCCGACCTTCCCGCATCCTCCGTATTTGGTGGTCATGGGCTCGAACCCGGTCTAATCAAGGAGCGTGTGCTACGCACTGCTGCTCCTGCCCACATGGTTACGGAGGCACCTCAAGGTGCATTCAACAAGAACGTGTTTCATTGTGAACTGAGAGTTGCAGTGTGTACACTGTGGAGGATCATTGCCTGCGAGGAGAAATAGGTAAGTAATGTGACTGACCAAGTCCTGCTCTGGCCAGGATTACTTCCTTTGTTTTCTTGGAAGCTAACAGGCCCATAGCTGCGGATCTGGTTTCATTTGAAAGCTTATTATCTGTTTATGCTTCCCTAAGAAGTGTCCATTGTTCCTTACATATTCTTCATATATTAGATTTGTAGTCAAGACATGGAACGAGAGAACACGATGAAGCTGGATTATTTTATTTTATTATTATTGTTTTTATTTTATTAAAACGTGAACAGTAGATACATTGTCAACAACAACTATTTACATTCTATGTACAAAGCAAAAAAGGAAAGATAAAGAAAACTTTTTAGAATGAAATACAAACGTTTCAACATTTCAATTTCAGGAATTAAGAAAACAGTTTCTTGGCGTTGGATCATTCTCATATTACGTGTCACATGTTGAAGGTGATGGATTGTTCAGTGATGGTGAAGATGCAGAGCAGACTCCTACTCTAATTCCACAGCAAAAAACCAGAAACTGTGGATCATCTTAACAGCGAATGGAACAGTGGCGATGAAGCTGGATTAGATGGATGTTTGGCACATTTTGATATCTGGATATAGTTTCCAGATATCCCAGTGTGGCCTGGGATCCAGCAAAAGATAACTACTAGCAGGCATTACTGAGTATGTATCAACATAACTTCTAATACTTTTTATTAAAGGATTGGTTGGTGAGGTGGTGTTTTGTAAGGCTAAAAGTGTACTCTTAGTCTGTATATATTATACTTTTTTTGATGGTCAGATGGAGAATAATTTCTAGGGCAAGCTTGATGGCAAATAACTCAGCTGTATAACTGCTGCAATCAGTGGGAAGTGATACAGACATGATGTTAAAAGGGAAAACTGCTGCAGCACCTACTCTACTATCAGATTTTGATCCATCATTTATACAGGGTGTTTCAGTTAAACGTTTCAGAACTTCTAAGAGGGGTAGGGTACATCCTGACAACTCGAAATCATATAGCAATGTGGGGTCGGAAATGCTTTCCTGAAGCGGTGTTGTACACAGAAGCACCATAAAAAGAAAAGAGACCGTAAGTGAGAAATCGTTTTAATAATACATGAAAAGAAGCAAAAGGTACATGGATTAAAGTAAGTGTTCGAAGTTTCTTCAACCTCGTATTGCTTTCGCACAGTGGTACCTTGGAAAATGTGCTACAAATCCCCTTTTTCCTGCTGAAGTGTTGTTTTCCCGATGAGGCATCCTTCACAAGGGAAGGAATTTTCAACACGCATGAAAATTCGTATTGCATGCGGTCGAGAACCCGCATGCAATACGACGTTGTGCAGCACAGATTCGATTTTCGGTCAATGTATGGGCCGGTATTATGGGAGATCACCTCATCGGACCTTACCTGTTACCGTGTCGTCTAACCGGACCTATCTACTTGATCTTTCTGCAGCAAGTATTGCCACAACTTTTGAGAGATGAACAGATTTCTGCATCGACGCAACAGACAATGTGGTTCCAACCCGATTGGAGCCCCTGCCCATTATAGCGGAGATGTTCGTAACTACTTGGATGTCACATTTGGTCAACAGTGGATCGGACGTGGTGGTCCCGTGCGTTGGCCTGCTCTGTCACCCGACCTATCATGTCTTGATTTTTATTTCTGGGGTCATATGAAATCGCTAGTTTATGACACCCCTGTTGACAATGCTGAGGAGCTGGTTGCAAGAATCGCAGTAGCTGCCAAAGAAATTCGAAATTCGCCTGGAGTATTCCAGAATGTTCGGATGTCCATGCGTCGGAGATGTGAGGCGTGCATTGTAGCCCGTGGAAGAAACTTCGAACACTTACTTTAATCCATGTACCTTTTGCTTCTTTTCATGTATTATTAAAACGATTTTTCACTTATGGTCTCTTTTCTTTATGGTGCTTCTGTGTACAACACCGCTTCAGGAAAGCATTTCCGACCCCACATTGCTATATGATTTCGAGTTGTCAGGATGTACCCTACCCTTCTTAGAAGTTCTGAAACGTTTAACTGAAACACCCTGTATATTATTGTAAAAACAGGATAATTCTCTGTGTGAGCAGTAATGGAGTTGTATGTTAAAATTTTCAAGAGAATGTTTCCCCACTTTAGGAAGTAATTGTCACAGGATGCTTTATTATACCTTAGGAGAACTGAACAGTTTGTATCTTGGTGGACTTTTTCGAGATGTACATACCAAGTTTCTGATAGTGCCTGTAATCTGATACCAGTAGGCTGAACTGAGATGGGTTCAGTTCTATAGAACATTTTAAACTGTGGATCACTAAGTACTGGCCAAATGGGATGGGTAAGCATGCTCAGAATTTCAGCTTCATAATTCAGAAGTAACACCTTCTCAGAATGAATGGAACTTCATGGGCTTCAATATATAAATACTTTGTACTGGCAATGTTCTATGTGCACCTGTAGCAATCCTGAGGGCAGAATGTTGAATAGGAGCAAGGTGTATTAGCACATTCTCCCTAGCAGAGTCATACACTGGGGCACCATAATCAAGATGAGACCTAATTAGAATTCTATACAAGTGAAACAAGGTATAGCAGTCTGCATCCCATGTTGTAGAAGAAAGAACTGAGTATGTCATTTTTTTTTCTGGCAGGTAGTCCACAGATATATGACATGTTCTAAGAAATTAAGCTTGCTGTCAAAAATCAGGCCGAGGAGGCAAATACTTTTCATAACCGATATAGGATGATTCATTAAGTGTAGCTCTGGGTCAGGATGCATCTTTCATTTGTTACAAAAATGAATGACACTAGATTTCTGATGTGATAGTTGGTATCCATTCAATGAAGTTCATATTGTGTGAACTGCAGGAAACAGTCAGATCATCAGCATAAAGGTATGAGTTTACAGTGTTGGGTATACATTTGGTTATATTATTTATTTTTATTGCAAATAAGGTAGAACTGAGCCTTGTGGGACTCCTTCCTCTTGTATATAGATTTGTGAGAAAGACTCATCAATAGTGGACTTGAAAAGTTCAATGCTGAAGAAAGTTTTGTATGAAATATGGTAAGTGGCCTCTCAGGTCAAGGGAATGAAGATCTTTCAGGATGCCAAAACAACGTGGTGTCAAAGGCATTCTCTATGTCAAGGCATACCATAACAAGATGCTCATTTCAGATAAATGCATTCCTGATGTTTGCTTCACCTTTGACCATAAGATCCAGGAATGACTGAATTTTTTCTGAAACCAAATTGGTTATCAAAGATTAGATATTTGGAATCAACATAACAGGTCAGTCAGTGGTGTATCATTTTTCCAGGGTTTTACTCAAGCAGAAATAGGAGAGAGAGAGAGAGTGATCTTTCCCTGGTTTGGAAATTATCAGTACACAGGAATGATGCCGGCATGTTTGTTTGTTTGTTATTTGGGAGCATTAACAACTAAGGGGATATTGCTCCGGGAATATGCGGTGGTCATTCCCTGACCTTTCTGCATCCTCTGTATTTGGTTGTGATGGGCTCGAACCCCAGTCTAATCAAGAAGCGTATGCTATGCACTGCTGCTCCTTCCCACCTGGCTACGGAGGCGCCAATGCCAGCATGTGGGGAATGAATGTTCAATGAAAATACAATTATAGAAGTCAGCAGCAAGGATAATGATTTGTTATCTAAGTGTTTAAGCATTATATAATATACTCTGTCAGGACCAGCAACACTGTTCTTTGAGATATATATGGCTCCTTGAAGTTCAGGCATAGCAAGTGGCCGATTGTATGGTAAAGAAGATGTGGTTTGACGTTCAGTTGAGATTTTTCACCTGAAGCTTTAATCTTCTGGAATGATGGGATGAATGCAGTCGAGGAAGATAAGTGTGAGAATACAGATGCTAAGGCATATGCAATTTCTGCAGGAGTACATAGATGCTGTCCATTCCAGTTGAAAATTGGAGAGGATAAAGGAGGAAATTTGCCATTTAGTTGTTTTATTTTTCTTCATATTATTCTAGAATCTGTATTTTTATGAAATGAATTTGCAAATTGGACCCAGGAGTCTCTTTCTGCTTTCTTCCTGATGTGATGGGCCTTGGCACTGAGTTTTTATAATTTATAAGATTATTGGTAGTAGGATGTTTGCAGAATATATTCCACGCTCTGTTTTTTTTTTTTTTTTTTGGCACTCTTACAATCCTCGTTCCACCAGTAATTTATGGATCTACGGAAGCTTGACTGTGACTGTGGGATGGCAATAGACACAGCTGCTAGGATTTGTTTGGTAATACGGTTAGTGACTATGTCAACTGGATGAGATTTGATGATCTGATTATCAAAGGGTACACGATAAGTGTACTTTGCCCAATCTGCATTGAAAAATTTCCATTTTATGTGGTTTTCTAAAGATACAGAGTGTGAAGTTTGAATTTTAAAGATTACTGGATAGTAGTCACTGTTGAGTGGATCGTCAAGAGCTGTCCACTCAATACAAAGAAAAAGGACTGGAGTCTCTTCAATAGAGATAGATCTATTGAAGAGACTGTTCCAGTCATGAGATGGATGCAAGTTGGTGAACGAGAATTTAGGATGGTTAAATTTTTTATTTTCAATGAGCATTTCAATGAGTTGTCCTCATCCATCTGCACTGGGAGAACCCCACAATGGATGGTGTCCATTGAAGTTGCCCAACAAACAGAAAGGGGTTGGGAATTGCAGAATTAAATCTTCAAGTTCATGAATGGTATATAAGGTTGACTGGGTGGTAGATAGATTGAAACAAGTGTTATAGTGATGCTAATTGCTATTCTAGTAGACACAGCTTCAATAGAGGTTTTGAAAGGAATACATTTGTAAGGGATTGATGAATCTATGAGAATGGCTACCCCACTGTGAACATTATTCGTAACCAGTCTATCTTGTCGGAAAAGACAAATTTTTTATCGAGGGAGATACCCGAGGAATTAAATATGTCTCTTGTAAACAGATGCTAACTGGATTATGACACTTAATTATTTCTTGGATATCATCAATATTGATACAAAAGTCTCTGAAATTCCATTGGACTACATCGTTCATTGTTTAGATTTAGATGAAGAAGCTGAGTGTGTGTTTTTTAAAAGTGTTTGATGCAGTCAATTTTAATGTTCTCTCTCTTTTGGAAAATAGGTCTCGTGTCTACTTCATCCTCTGGATGGATCTCCAGAATGGTTTCTGTTTCATCTTGACTGGGAATTTCATTGGTATCCATAAGGAAGGAGTCAACTGGCTGTTTGCAAACGGGATCTGGCTTCTCTACTTGAACGGGTTGTACAGGAGCTGCATGGGCAGCAGGTGGTATGGTGACTGGTGTGTTGTTAGCTCTGCTTGAAATCTGTTGCTTTGAGACTGTGGTACAGAAGACAGAGCCCATTCAGAAATGGAGATGTTTGGTGGAATTGATATATCAGTTTAGACTTCCTGAAAGAAATTTTTTAGAGGCTTCAGTATATGTACGTCAAGGCATCTGTAGTTGTATTTGGTTTTGTGCTTCTGGGAATGAGACTTTCTTTTCTATTTTATATTTCTGGATTTTTTTTTCTCATATTTCCACTGTTCATAATTTTTAGAGACGGCTGAATGGGTGCCTTAATGATTCAGACAAAGTGAAGACTGGGCATTACAGTCAGCTTGGGAATGCTCTTTCGATCCTCAGTTTGGATATACTGAGGCACCTCTTGACAGACTGTTTGTGAGTGTCCAAATTTCATCTTATTGGGTTGGGAATATATAGGTGAATGCAACAATGCAAATACCCTGTTTTACTGATGAAGGTAGGTTGAGTGAGCTGAATGTTAATATGATGCTGCAAGTCAGAATGAACTGGCCATCTTTTTTCATAATAATTCTTTTGGCCTGTGTGACTTTTTGATCCTGCAGTTCCTGATCAATTTCTTCCTCTGAGACATTCATGAGGTCCCATTCTGAAATTGTGCCTTTGGATGTATTAAGTGTGGCATGTGGGGACATCTTAACTGGAATTCCACCAAATGAGGTCAGTCTGAGTAGAGACTCAATGTTTAGAGCCAGTAGTCTCCACAAGCAGGTCACCAGATTTCAGTTGTCACACCACTTTCGGGGAACTAGCTATGCTGTCAAGACATTTTTGCATGAGAAATGGCAATAGATTAACATTGATTATATAGATTGCCTAAAGGCTGGTTTGTTAGTGAATGTAGAACCAGAAAACGTGAGTGTTCTATTCGAAGAGCATTCATTCCTCAGTCTCTTTGGATGGGATGAGTCACTATCGGGTTGATGCAAATCCATAGGATTCAAATTTGCAGTTTTAATCTGTGGAAAATTGTCACAATCCATGTTTTGCTCCTTTTGGCCCTGGCGGTTTACCACTCAAGTTTCTGGCCCGGCCACAGGGGTGCAGGAGCAGTGTCACAAGGTGACCAAGCGGCTGAGTTATTTAGTTAGTACTGTTAGAAATAGAAACAGAAAGGTGGCTTTCCTTTCTGGGCCTTTGCCTACTTCTTGTAGTGCGAAAGTGCTACACTAATTTATAAATGAAGAAAATGGTACCTGTGCTTGTTGTTGATATGGAGGTTTGATGGCGCATAAGCTACTTTGGCTATAATGCGCCTATTCATTTATAATAAAAAGAAATGATAAAGTTTCATAAATTCAGAATTGATTAAAAAGTTCAGTTTGCTTTAAGAAGTTGAAAAATTCGGAAATATCTGCATCATCTCCAATGAGATTCTCTAAAGTTATTGGTCTACGAAGATTAACCAGTGATAGTAGGGTTGAAGTTCTGTCTTGTTCATAGTAAGGGCAGTCAATCAGAATGTGTTTAATACTCAGATTTATATTACAAAGTGGACACTGTGGCGGGTCATTCCCTGTGAGTAAATACAGGTGGGTCAGGTAAGTATGTCCTATTCTTACCTCTTCTCGTCTTGATGTGCGGACACTGGAGCGCCAAATTTTTGGATCATGTTTAAATTGAAATAGTTTATTTTTAATTTGAGAGTGCCAATATTGCTGTCCATTTTGACAGGCATGCAGCCTGAATGGTTAATGCATAGTCTGATGGCGGAACAGGAATATCAGTTAAGTCGAAGCTAGTTGGATTTTTTGCAGCTTTATCAGCCAGTTCATTGCCCAAAATGCCAGAATGAGCTGGAATCCAGCAGAAGGTGACCAGTTGATGGCGTTCTTCAATTTTCAGTAATATGCTTTTTATTTCGTCTAGAACAGGGTGTACTTTATTTAAGGAATTACATAAAGCCAAGATTGAGCTGAGTGAATCAGTGTAAATAACATATTTTAAAGCACAGTCAGAAGAGAGATTCTGTAAAGCTAGTTTGATAGCATATAATTCAGCTGAGAAGATACTGAATTCAGATGGCAAGGATGCTGAAATAACGGTATTTGGAAACACTGCAGCTGCTCCAACGTTTGAATTAGATTTAGAGCCGTCTGTATAAATTGGAGAGAAGTCAAAGTATCTTTGAATGTGAGCTTCGTGAAGTTGTTTGATATTTGATGTTTGTAAAATGTTCTTACCCCATTGAGAGAGGTAGGTGTCACAGGTCGGTAAAGGTGGTGGAAACCATGGTGGTTGAGGACAAGTTGTTGTCTGTTGTACAGAAAGGATGGAAACATTCCAAATTTGCATCAGTTCAAGAAGGCGAAGACCAGCTGGCTTTACTACGCTTGGTTTATTTCTGAAAAGGTTTTCTAATGGTGGATTGAACAGGTATGACTGAGTCGGATGCATGGCACAGCTTTGTATCTTGACAGCATAGTTCAATAACAGTGTTTTCCTACGTAAAGTTAGTGGCGGTTCATGGGCATCAATGTAGAGACTATGTGCTGGTGATGTTCTGAAAGCACCGAGTGAAAGTCTCAAGGCACTGTGTTGAATTGGATCAAGCCAACGCAATGCACTCAATCTGGCTGAATCATAGATGGGAGCTCCATAATCAAGACGGGATCTGATTAACGCCTGGTATAGCCGAAGCAGAGATGTACGATCTGCGCCCCATGTTTGGGAGGATAAAGCTCTGAGTATATTTAACTTTTTTAGACAGGAAGTACGTACATTTTTAATGTGGTCTATAAAATTTAATTTATTATCAAATGTTAATCCTAGAAATCTGATGCTATTAGTGACCGGGATGGAGACATTATAAATTTGAAGTTCAGGATCCAGATGAAGTTTGCGCTGTCTACAAAAATGGATGGCAACTGTTTTCTGCTGCGAGAGTCGATATCCGTTGAGGCTGGCCCACTGTTGAATTTTATTAAGTGATATCTGGAGTTGCCGTTCAATAGACCTCATATTTTGGGAATGGCAGGAGATGGAAAGATCATCTGCATAAAGGTAGGTCTCAACTGTATTTGGAAGCTGATTGGTGATGGAATCTATTCTAAGAGCAAACAAAGTGGCACTCAGTACTGATCCCTGTGGTACTCCTTCTTCCTGTATAAACGTTTTGGAGAGGGCATCTTGGTACTGAACTTGAAACGATCTAGTACGTAGGAAGTTCTGAACAAAAATAGGAAGGTTGCCTCGCAGACCAAGAGAGTAAAGATCACTAAGTATGCCATGCCGCCAGGTAGTGTCAAAAGCCTTCTCGATATCTATTGAAACCATTACAAGATGTTCTCGTTTAACAAAGGCATTTCGAATGGCGAATTCAGCCTTGACCATAAGATCTAAGCATGACCTATTTTTACGAAAGCCATATTGGCTATGGCTCATTAGATGTTGTGACTCAATGATCCATACGAGTCTTCAGTGGACAATTTTTTCAAGAATTTTGCTCAGGCAGCTTGATAGAGAGATCGGTCTATAGCTATAGGGGTTAGTTGGATCTTTCCCAGGTTTTAGGAATGCCAAAACAGTAGAGTGGTGCCAAGAAGTTGGAAAAACGTTTTCTAAAAATATACGATTGTAAAAAACCAGAAGCAGGCTTAAAGCTTTGTCATCGAGATGTTGAAGCATGACATAATAAATCCCATCTGGCCCGGCTGCCCCATTGTGGGCTGTTCTAATGGCATGCAGAAGTTCAAAGTATTGCAGAGGTTTGTTATATGGAAGAGTACATGCGGTTTGAAATTTTATGGCATGCTTTTCTCTAGTGTTTTTAATTCGTTGGAATGATGTAGGATATGCTGATGCCGCTGATATTTCAGCAAAAGTATTGCCCAAAGCATTAGCAATGTCTAAGGAACTGGATAGATCTTGCCCTTTCCAGGAGAGGATTGGAGAAGGTATAGTAGGAAACTTACCAGATAACTGTCTAATTTTTTTCCATATAGTTTTCGGATCAGTGTTTCTGTTAAAGGTCGATGCAAAACGGGTCCAGGATTCTTTCTTAGCTTGCTTTTGTACAAATCGTGCTTTTGCTCTTAGCTTCTTATAATTAATGAGATTGGTTATGGTTGGACATCGCCGAAATAAATTCCAGGCTTTGATTTTTGCTTTCTTTGCTTTTGTGCACTCATCATTCCACCAATAATTATAATGCTTGCGATCAGGGGGGTTTGATAATGGTATTGTGTCCTTGGCCACTTTTAGGAGATGTGATGTGATGTAGTCTGTTACATTATCAATATTTTGGAGCTGGATTTTTTCCTCGTCAAGAGAGATTGATGATCGAAATTTTGCCCAGTTTGCGCGAACAAATTTCCATTTCCTGCGGAGCTTGTTTGATGGAGTCTGTGACATTAAAACATTGCATATGATTGGAAGGTGGTCACTGCCCATTGGATCATTTAAAACGTACCACTCTATGGTTGGAAAGAGTATTGGAGAACAAATTGAGAGATCTATTGCTGATGTGTGTCCAGTTGGGAGTTGTATGTGAGTGTGCGTACCGGTATTGAGTAAGGTGAGGTTTTGTGACTCTAGAAAGCTTTCAACGAGTCGACCACGTGTGTCTAGTTTAGGATCGCCCCATAAGGGGTAGTGCCCATTAAAATCCCCTAATATACAGAGAGGTGGAGGTATCTGTATGAATAGATCTTCAAGATCTTTTAAACAATAAGTATGGTTTGGTGGTAGGTATATTGAAACAACTGTTATTGAAATATTCAGAGTTATATGAACAGCAACAGCTTCTATTTCAGTTTGAAGTGGAATATGTTTAGTTGGGATCTTTGAGTTTATCAGGATTGCTACACCACCATGGGCAGCATTTGCTGTGTTACGATCACTTCGATAAAGACAATAGTTTTTTATTGAAGGAGAAATTTGCGAGGTTAGGTAAGTTTCCTGAAGACAAAGGGCAACTGGAGAATATCGGCTAATTAGATCACGGATATCATCTATGTTGCAACAAAAGCCTCTGCAGTTCCATTGTAAAATACAAGGCATTATTTGTGTTTTATTGAAGGAGCTGTATCTGACTGTTTTTTGAAGGTTACTGGCTTATGACGCTCTAATTTAGTTTTATCTTTTTTAGAGAAAACTGGTTGACCTGTGTCCATTTCTTCTTCTGCGTGGATTTCTAGAGGGGGATCATCCTGTATGGATGTGCCATCTGTGTCCATGGTTGTGTCCTGAAAATTTTTTACTACATTTGCGTTTGAACTATGAGATATGGTATCTATGACCGGAGTAGGTGATGCCGCTGGTATTGTCAGAGGAGTATTATTGGCTTGGTCAGAGAACTTGGATTGTTGCTTAGAAAGAACATTTCTAGCCCAATCAGAAATTGATTTGTTAGTGGGAACTGTTACATCAGTTTGAGTGGAGACGGTCTGATATTTTTTCACAGCATTGGCATAGGTCATATTTTTGGTTATAGTTGGAGCAACTAATTTTCTCGCTTCTGGGTAACTTACTTTGTTCTCAACCTTGTATTTTACTATTTTTTTTCTCGGTTTTCCACTTTTCGCATGTCTTGGAATATGCAAGATGGTCACCTTTGCAATTTGGGCAGGTCATTTTTGTAGCTGTACAGTTACTTTGTATGTGATCTGCAGATCCACAATTAGGGCAGACAGGAACTCCTCTGCATACAGTTTGTGAGTGGCCATACTTCTGACATTTGTAACACCTTAAAGGGTTTGGAATGTAAGGCCGGATTCGGCAAAGTAAATAACCTGCTTTTACAGAGGAGGGTAAGTTGGGTGTATTGAAGGTGAGAATAATGTTTCTTGTAGGTGTAAGTACATTATCTTTTTTGATCATTATTCGTCTTGCTTCAATTACGTGTTGTCCCTGCAGCTCTTGGGTTATTTCTTCCTCAGTAACGTTTAATAAATCCCAACTGGATATCACACCTTTAGATGAATTTAAGGTTGTGTGCGGGGATATTTTAACTGGAATTCCAGCAAAACTTGTCAGTTGTAACAGCTTCTCAGAATGTCTGTGGTTGGTGGTTTCTACTAGTAAGTCTCCTGATTGCAGTCTCTTCACCATCTTGGGAGATCCTGCAATACCCTCCAGATGTTTTTGTATGACAAACGGAGACAATTTATTAATGGGCTGACTAGTAAGAGAGTGGATAATTAAGAACGATGGGCAAGGTTGCTCCATCCGATCAGTCTTTTGTCTCTTTGGATTTTCGTTCTCAATATCCTGCTGATGGTCTGTGTTTGCCATGTTTGCTCCTTTTAGCCCTTGGCAAGTGGACTTGCTTGCCAAGATTTCCGGCCCCGCCACGGGGAGGCAGGAGCAGTGCCGCTAGGAGGCCAAGCGGTTAAAGTGTTAGTTCGTTAGTGGAAATAGAAATATATGGATAAATAAAGAAAGGTGAGTTTCCTTTCTCTGTTCTAACTTGTGGCTTTTAAGTGTAGAACGATATAGAAATAAAGCTGCTAATAGAAACGTAGGAAATTAGAAAAAACTTTAATCGCTTTTGATGAGCACTCTGTTTTCGCAGAAAAAAATCGCTTGACCTCGAATTCGCTTCGCACCCGGGGCCTGGTACCTGTGCCTGTGCCGAGCTGGGCACAGGCTTATTAACATAAGAATTGTGTAGCCAGGGCATTACTGAATAGGGGTGTGGACCCACTGTAGTACCCCCAAAGATAGAGAAATGGAAATATGTAGGGTCACGGCAGACCTCAGTAATTGCGGTTACCCCCAGAGGGTCTTGGACAATTATATTAATAGGGTTGAGTCCAACCATAGGAAGTCGCCCGCCCCTGTGGCCACCGCATACATCCCTTACTATCCGGGCCTTTCTGAACGTATTGTACGGTCATTGCGGGAGTGTCAGACCCACTGTGTGCAACTTCTGGGGAGGTTGCACACAGTGGTGTCGCAAGTTAAAGTCCCTGTAACCTAAGACTCCACCAGTAATGTGGTCTATGAGATTAAGTGCCTGGATTGTGAGGAGTGCTATGTGGGGGAGCACAAGACCACTATAAAGACTGCGAACTATGGGAGGTCTGCTGTGGCAGAGCATTTCTGGGAGAAGCAACATCAGATCTCCCCTGAAGACGCGGTCATAACTGACCGTGCCCATGGGTTCTGGGAACCCAATTGGCTCGCGAGCATATGAATCGGTGCATCTAGTCATAATACTATCAACAGGGACAGGGGTATGCATTTACACCCCCTGTTTGAGGCGGTTGTCCTCAGATGTGATGATCAATTTCGTATGGCACGCTCCCGAGCCACTTCCATTTCCAGTGCACAAGTCGGAATGCCATGGGCCTATTACTTAAGGTTTGTTTGTTTGTTTGTTTCTTGTTTGGTTTTTAGGAGCATTAGCAACTAAGGCCATATTGCTCTGGGAATATGCGGTGGTCATTCCCTGACCTTTCCGCATCCTCTGTATTTGGTGATGATGGGCTCGAACCCCAGTCTAATCAAGAAGCGTGTGCTATGCACTGTTGCTCCTTCCCACCTGGCTATGGAAGCGCTTTATTACTTAAGGATATGTCATGCCAGTAATAGTATACTGTTGAGGAAGGAGACAGCGGTCTCTGAAAGATTTAGTATTTTAGTATATTTTAACGATTTTAGCATTGTTTTTAATTGTTTTAACCTATTTTATTTTATTTATTGTAGTTTAACCGATATTTGTATCATATTTATTTTATATCTTATTTTATAGTAAAATTTTAACCGCTTGGCTGGTGTTTGAGTAATTATTTCAATATGGAATTACCCAGCCCCATAGGCCTTTTTGAAGATATGCCCTCTTCTGAATGGAAACTAGAAGCCTGAGAGAGGTTTTGGGGGCACTGCCCGAGATGTGGGAACAATATTCCATGGTAGGGCGGATTTGCGATTTGAACAAAGTGAACAGCTGTCTGGAAGAAAAGTAACACTGAGAATGAAAGAGAAAAAAAAGTTTTTTAGATGCAGAGGAAGCAATATTTGTAATGTGCTTGTGCCAAGAGAGATTAGAAGTCAGGGTAATTCCCAAAAGAGATATATCATTTTGCCTAGAAATCGGAGTGTCACCAAAGATAAGCATAGGAGTAGACGAATCCTTTTTGTGAGATATAAGACATGACTGAGTTTTAGAAGGATTGAAATCAACTAAGTTGTCTTTGCCCCACTGGAGAATTACCTGGAGATTGGCCTTTAAGGAATTGGAAGCGTATATTCGAGAAGTTGAAGCTGATTGAGCAGGGCAAAGTTTCTCAAAATGGAAAGTAGAATGCAATGTGCTATCATCGACAAAACTATGGATAGGATTTCCAGTCAATGAAAGAAGGTCATTAATATACAAAAGGAAAAGAGTGGGGGAAAGAACTGAACCATGGGGAACACCAGCATTAGTGGAGAAGTTAGAAGACAGAGAGCCATCTACCATCACCCTCAGTGAGCGACCAGAAAGAAAACTGGATAACCAATTACAAAAAACAGTTGGCAAACCATAAGATGGAAACTTGTTTAGAAGACCTTTATGCAGAAACATGTTTGAAAGCCTTTGAGATGTCAAGAGGAACTGCTTGTGTTTCACCAAACTTTTCCATTGAATTTGTCCATAAATGAGTAACATAAGCCAGAATATCACCAGTGGATCGACACTGACGGAATCCATACTGGCGATCGTTGATCAGATGGAAGGTTTCTAGGTAGTTTAAGAGTTGGCGGTTAAATGATTTATCCATTACTTTAGAAAGAGAAGTAATTGCAATGGGACCATAATTGGATGGGAGGGATTTGTCACCCTTTTTAGGAACTGGCTGGATATGAGCAAATTTCCAAGCAGAAGGAAAAACACCTTTGGAATAAGAAAGTGAAAAAAGGCAGCAAAGAACAGGAGTAAGTTCAGGAGCACAGGTTTTGAGAACAAGTGGAGAAATACCATCAGGACCTGGAGCTTTCTTTGCATCAAGATCGTCAAAATCCTTCTGACATCCTGTTGACGGAAGACCATAGGAGGCATTGAATGGAGTGTTTTGGAATGGTGGGAGATATTTTACCAAGATCATTCATACATGAGTTGGAAGAACAATGGGATGCTAGCAGATCTTGTAATTTCAAACAATGTGAGGTTGGGAATAGCAATGAGATAAAGGCTCCATTGGAGAAGAGACAATCACCAAGTTGAGGTGCCTAAAGGACCATTCACTTTGACCGTTTACTTAGAAGGGTTGTTTGTGAACAAAAGTTCAAGCATGTTGGATGTATGGTTAGGGTAGTCTGCTATCCTTGGCTGAAGTGAAAACAGAACCATCTGATTTTGACAGACGTGGGGGCAGAGATGGGCAAATGTTGTGGCCAATAGCTTTTGCAAGAGACCAGAATGCTCGGCTACCATTAGGGCAAGAATCAAGTTTTCTACTCTTAGTCTGTTTAAAATGTAGTTTGGACTGATTAATAACTGCTTTACAATTGTAGTAAGCTTTGGTGTAGGCAGAAAACGAAACTGAAGAATTGGAAACAAGCCAATTGTGATATGCAATGTTCTTCTCTTGAATAGCCTTTGCACATTTATTGGAAAACCAAGGTTTAGGTAAAGGATGAGATTTTAAAATGGAGTGTGGAATAAAAGATTCCATTCCTACAAGAATAATTTCACTGACACGATCTGAGCAAATGTTGACATCAGAAGTTTTGAAACAGTAATCCAACCAAGAAAAAGAAGAAAAGAAATCTCTCAGGTTATGCCATTTTGCAATCTTGTAATGCCAAACAATACAAGGTTTGGAATAGCAATGAGATAAAGGTTTGGAATAGCAATGAGATAAAGGCTCCATTGGAGAAGAGACAATCACCAATTTGAGATCTGAGGTGCCTAAAGGACCACTCACTTCGACCGTGTACTTAGAAGGATTGCTTGTGAGAAAAAGATCAAGCGTGTTGGATGTATGGTTAGGGTAGTCTGGTATCCTTGTAGGTAAATAAACAATCTCTGCAAAGTCATTACTAATTGCGAAAGCCTCAGCATCTCTACCAACTGGGTTGGTGTGACTAGAAAATGGAAGCCAGTTGGAGTTGAACATTTAAATCACCGACGAAAATTACCTCACTGTTAGGAAAGTTGGGCTGAAAAAAGTCAAGTTGCAAAAAGAAGAAGTCAAAGTGCCCCAAGTGATTTAAATTCATCTGTTGTCTCTACCATTCTCCCAACTCACTTGGGAGAACGGTAGAGACAACAGATGAATTTTATAGAATGATGTAAAGAGATTTTAAGCCAGAGAACATCAAAAAGAGGAGATTTCAAATTACCAAGTCTCTGACAGGGAATATCAGAATGGACATATGCACAAGTACCACGTTTGAAGCGAAAGAAATCATACAGCATATAATTTAGGCAACTGAGATGAGCAGTGGTTGAATCAACCGATAACTGAGATTCGGTCAGAAAAAGTACATGGAGTTTGGCAGAATGCAAATGGACGTCGTTGAGATTAGAATTGAGACCACATATATTTGTGAAATGAACTAGGAAGTGTTTGGGAGGTTTAGATCTTTTCACAGATAAGCTTACTCTAGTAGTCTGATAATTCATGGTGTATTCAATAGTAAGAAAAGTGGGGGGGGGAAACATGCTGTATGAAGTAACGAAATTTTTAGATATGGCGTACACATGGTAAGAATATACCCAGATCCTTGACATAACGTGGCCTCGACAATGCCCCCCCCCCTCCGCATACACACTACTCGGACTCCCTCCAGTCACTATCTGGCAGAGTAGAGGTAGCAAGATTATACACTAGCTGATCCAGAAGCCTACTAAAGAGTTACCAATAGGTTCGGTCCAGTGTACTAACTAGCGACTGGCCTGCGAACATCATTTTAGAGCTGTACCCTCAAAATGTAAGGAAGTTTGGATCTCGCCATGATGTTCATCATAGCCTCAAAAGTCAGTCATACTGCATGATGGAAGAGGTGGAGAAAGGTTGACTGGAACTTTGCTCTGGAGACTAAACATGGGTTCCACCACTCAAGCCTCCAATAATCAAAGTGGTGCTATTGCACCGGTTGATGAGAGTCATCTATCACCTAGTATTGTCTCGTAACACAGAGGGGCAGCATTCCTCTATGTGGTGTGGGTGCCACACCTCAACCCCTGCTTACGTTTGTTCACACCTGGATGGTCACCCACAATTGATTGACAAAGGCTCTCGAGTATGGGTTTGGCACACCCAGGGTCCTGAGTTGGATATCATCATTCTTCCCTTTCTTGGCGATTCCTTTCCTCTCTCTCTCTCAGGTTAACTTGGGAATTTTTTTTGACTGGTGCAGCATAAGTCTCAGGCTTCCTTGCACCATTTGACTGCTAACAACAATAATAATAATTATTATTATTATGTACTCTATCCTATCATGCTTGTAAAAATTCTAGACAACTTCGAATTTAATCCTAATTCATACTTTATTCTCAATGTTGCAATATAATCAGTTCTTGATTTAACAGGATATAATCCAGCTAAAAGGAAATGTTATACTTACGCTCCTTCAATCTGATCTGTATGAAATTTTGCTCGAATCATTAGCCGAGTCAGCTTATTCAATGCAAGAGTAAATATCTCTCTACTGACAGCACCACTTCTTTCTCCAGAAGATGTCAATATAAACCAGTTCTGTTCACGAAGCGGCATATTAATATCAACTGATTCCTCTTCTGGTCGTACTCCCCAGTTAATTCCTAAACGAATGCCATTACCCTAAGAATAATAAAGCATATCATAATATCATGTGAATTTTACAAATATTTTAATGTTTATTTAATATAAAATATTAAATATTTATCTAATATATTATTTATATATAGACAAATTAGATAAGTGTATCGGTAGGGGTGCTGACCTGTCAGGTGTAGCTATAATGGAAAAAATGAGAAGACATAAGCAGTGCGAAAACTTGCCTGAAAAATAAAAGCAGATTACATAATAATTTATGAAAATAAATGAAAATATATAAATGGTATTATACAGTCACCAGATGCTGTAGGTCCTAAAATTTGAACTACGTCATCGAGGGCTGGCAGCCAAAAGTTAATAAATTTGAGTATAGTTAATAAATTTGATAAGCTTGAAGTGCTAGTTAAGACATCAAAGGCAGATATTGTTGGGATATCAGAGACGTGGTGTCACACAGACATAAGCAGTGCAGAATTGGAATTTGGGGAGTACAATGTGTACAGAAAGGATAGACAGGCAGGAAGGAAGGAGGGGTTATGCTGTTAGTTAAGAAACACAAAATCTAAGGAAGTGCATCCAATTGATATTGGTGGACAATGCAATGTTGAGTCTGTTTGGTGTGACATAAGCACTGGGAAAGGAAAAATGAAAGTAGGTGTGTGTTATAGGCCTAATGAATCTAATGAGTAATTGTGCAGAGAAATAAGAGTGGGCCAATAAATTAGAGTGTCATATAATGGGAGATTAATTTTCCAAAGGTTGACTGGAATTTGTGGATGGGTCACTCACACACTAGCAAGGCTTTTGTGACTGTGAAGTGGGCTGATGGAAGCAAACACAACAAGGTTGTAATGGAGACCAAAGAAGTTTGCCGACAGTTCCCTGTGAATTTATAACAATTAAAGTAACCTCGTAAATATTTACATAGTTTGTAAATATTTAATGTGTAAATATGTGCAAGACTAAAATATTTTAGTCTAGCTCTTTCTGATGCAACAATATTCCTCATGTATTATGGAACCCGAAGCAAAAGGCCTTTTCCTAAGTGACCTATGTAAAAGTAGGTAAATTACATAGTGATATTTATTCTACCTTGAGAATGCCACGTGGTGGGGATAGCCAATGGCAGAAGAGGGATGTGGGTCATGTAGTACAAGTGGGCAGGGCAATTACGTCACTACAAATATGCAGGTAAAAATTACATAGGTCATTTCCTGATTAGATATTGTTCTGTTCGTTTCGACAAGTGTCTTTTACGTAGAAAAGATTTGACTTACTCTGTCATACCTCTACATTTTAATTATAAAAGCATGTGCAGGGATTGACGAGCAAAGCTAGCATGGGCAAAGCCCTCTAGTTATCATTAATTATATAATATATATACAGTGGCAGACAAAAAACTGCATCACCTTAAAAAAAGTAACATTTGTATTTAAACGTATAAGATATTGTTTGATTACAGTCATTTTGTTTGTCGCAAAGCAAAGGTATTACATCAGATAACGCTTCTGTTGCATCAGACAGTAATTTTAAGGTATTGCATCAGCCGTTTCTATAATTACGGTATTGGAAGGGCATACACGCTCTCATTAATATCCTGTTTCGCGAAGGTGTAAGCATGGCTCCACATGTACAGTTGACACCAAGAAAAAAAAAAAAAAAGCGTAGCTGTTGCTCTGTTCCAGGAAGGGCTTTCTATGCATGCTATCACTGGTAAAATAGGCTGCCACTAGTCAACAATATCCCAGGTGCTGAATTAAAGCATGAAACCAGTGATGTAAATAGAAGACTTGGATCAGGCCATAAAAGAGTGATTGTGCCTTCTCAAGATCAATTTTTGAAATGGCTATACCTTTGTAATCGCTATGCTAGTGCTCCTAATCTAAAACTGGACTTTGAGATTGCCTCTGGTGTTGAAACAAGTGCAAAAACTAACCAAAGACAGCTTTCGGAATGTTGTCAGAAACAAGTGCAAAAACTAACCAAAGACAGCTTTCGGAATGAAGCTTTTGTTGACCCAACAAATGACTTTCTTGAGCTAAAATGCATGTTTCATGGACAAAAGAGCAATGGGACACCGTCATCTTTTCTGACAAAATGGAAGCCATGTAGGTTGAATCGAAATTCAACCTGCATGGCTTGGATGGGAAGCAATATGTCAGAAGACAAAAATCGGAGGCATACCATCCTGACTGCATAATACCGACTGTAAAGTTCCCCACTGGTCAAATGGTCTGAGGATGCATAACAAGCAAAGGAGTGGGGTGAATTAAGTTTATTAACAGAACGGTGAATGCAGAAACTTACACTGCTATCTTGGAGGAGTGCCTGAAACCCATTAGTAGGATACCACACAGACTTCTAAAATTGCATTTTTCGACATGACTCTGCACCTTGCCACACAGAAAAATTGCCAAGTTTTATGCTATTTAGGTTTAACGATGAGTTTATCTTCTTGTCTCAAAAGGCTTAAAACATACTTACACCAATGTTTCCCTTGTTTTTCTCCCTTAAGGTGCAGTCATACCTCAGAGATGCTGGAATTACAGTGTTGATCTGGCCTGGCAACAAGTCCAGATTTGAACCCTACTGAAAATTTCTGATACATAATGTTGTCTAAAATTGCTCAGAAGAAGCCAACAAGTAAATAAGATTCAGCTACAGGAGAGCATTATAAGGGTGTGGTACCACAAAATTGGGCAACCATATATCCAGAAGTTGATTAACTGTATGTTAGATTGTTGCAAGGCTGTAATTGCAGCTCGAGGAGGAACAACAAAACACTGAGGACTTATTTTGCTGATTTACAGTACATAATACTATTACGTTAACTTGTCATTTCAGTTTGTAAACATAAATGCAATAAAATGTATGTTTGGTTGTCATGATTGCCATTTACACGATTTCTCATATTTCTATTAATTACGCATTTTACCCCCTTGGGAAAATATTTATGGCAATTATGTATATCAAGTGGAGTCTCTTTATTGGATTTCATTCACAGAGATAGATATCCTATCTAACAAATGCATTTGGAACATTTCTGCAACTCACAATACAGCGCAAAACACATTATTTGCAAAATTCACAAGTGATGCAGTTTTTTTGTCTGCCACTGTATTATGTATAGACAAATGTATTTGATCAGTGTATTGAGTAGAATTGCTGACCTGTAAAGTGTAATTACAATGGAATACATTGAGAATGCCTGCAAGGTAAAAGCAGATTACCTGAAATTAAGAGTAACTTAAAAATAACATAAAAATGGTACCTAATGCTATAGGTCCTAGGACTTTAACTACATCTTCAGAGAGTCAGCAGCCAAAACTGTAGGAGCCACAGTAATTTTTTTTTTTTTTATGAAAACCCCAAACATGAGTTATTACAACCTATAGTATTTAGTACCATGCTTGGATTGGAGGTTGAGAAGACGAAAAAAGATATTTGTTGACATTAGACTTGAACTTCTATAGACTATAATTTTCAGGAAATACGTACGAAGGAAGGTTGTTCCAGAAAACGGCAGTTGAATGAATAAACGAGGAAGATGAAAAGTTGGTTCTATGAGTTTGAAGTTGAATAGTAAATGGATGTTGGCTGCACGTTTTTGGACTGTTTTGAAAAAGAGAGCGGGAATTATAGAAGCCAATTCAGAAGAACAGTGCCCATGGCAGTATCTGTAGAAAAGGCATGCAGCAGAAAGAGAAAGTCTATGAGACAGCGAGTGGAGAGACTGTTAGAGATGAGTTATTAATTAACCTAACTGCCCTCTTCTGAATGGAATCTAGATGCCTGAGAGAGGTTTTGTTGGCACCACCACAGATGCGGGAACGATATTCCATGGTAGGGCGGATTTGCGATTTGTACAGAACGAACAGCTGTTTGGAAGGAAAGTAACGCCAACAGTGAAAGAGAAAACCAAGTTTTTTAGATGCAGAGGAAGCAATATTTGTAATGTGCTTGTGCTAAGAGCAATTAGAAGTCAGGGTAATCCCCAGAAGAGATATATCATCTTGCCTAGAAATCAGAGTGTCACCAAAGATAAGCATAGGAGCAGAAGAATCCTTTTTGGGAGATACAAGACAAGACTGAGTTTTAGAAGGATTGAAATCAACTAAGTTGTCTTTGCCCCACTGGAGAATTACCTGGAGGCATTTAAGGAATTTGTAGCAGATATTCGAGAAGTTGAAGCTGATTGAGCAGGGCAAGGTTTCTCAAAATGGAAAGTGGAACAAAATCAAATCTCAAACAATCTTGAAATCAAAATGGAATAAACAAGGTCTCTGTTTCTGTTAAGATGCATACATATGAAAAGTATACATCATGGACAATCTGACGGAGACCAAAAAGGAGGGAATAAAAAGAATATAATTCACAAATAAATAAATAAAAGTAAAATGCTAAAATAAACTGATAAATTCTGTCAAAGGAAAAAAAAAAGTGAAAGTATGAAAGAAGGCAAAATGCCCAGTTTGAAATTTAAACAAAGTAAACTTAAGAACAAAGAATAAAATCAGGTTTTTTGACAACTTACTACAGGATCACCAGAGACTGTGAAATTAGCAGAGTGTAGCAAATGTTGGGCTGTATGGAAGACCAAAGAAATGAGCTGACAGTTCTATGTACATTTATATCAGTTGAAGTAACCCCAAGTGTGAGGGGAAAAGGTGTGAAATGGTCAAAATGAGCTGTTACTGTGTGACGGAGAAGTATGCAATTAAACAAATGAGGCAGATGTGTCAGCAAAGACAGAATAAATGACTATCAAAGAAGAGTTGAAAAGACACTCAACTTTGCTTAATACGAAAAAAGCGTAGCAGAAAGATAGCATCTCGATATTTCTTTCAGCCCACCTAATTGCACATAAGAAATAAATTGCAGTGTTAAAGGACAGCAGAAAGCAAGTGGAATAAGGGGAATATAGTTCCTCACTATAGAATTCAATATGGCTTTTGGCACTACTGCATCAACTTAGAACAGCAAATTCTGAAGAAGTTTATCAATTTTTTTGGACACTTGTTAAAGGCACCATTGTTATCAAACTCCTGAAACCATTTTAAAACTCTGGGCAAAGCTTCTTTCATACACTAGCATTCAGAAATTTCTGTCCAGGATATAGCAATATTCTGAAGTCTGATAAATACTATAGCCTTTCCTGAAGTCCTGCAAGATCTTACAATGCTCTCTTTCTATGGACAGCTATTAATGTTTTGTGTACAATGCTTTATTTCAATCCAATATTTTTAAATAGATATTACCTAAAAGCTGTTAGGTTTATACAGTCTTTTCTGTAAAGTTAGAAAAATTCCCCAAAATATTTTAAAAATTATTTTTTATACCAAGATTACACATTACCTCTAGTATAACATCTGGTCCTTTAGTATATGTCCCTGAAGTATCTCCTCTTGCTACAACATAGCTCACTGTAAATTTCAAGTCTGCTCCATAAGAATACAGCTGAAATATTATTGAAAATAAGCTACATAAAATAATCAGCCTTGCAAGGGTAAGTTTATTAACACACATAATATAGATGAGAGCAACTCGCAAAGCTTAATGGTAACAATATAAAGATTAAACTCATGTACTGTGAAGCCCTTAGAACATGTGGATTATATCAATATCATGTATAGACAATTTCCTTTTGGATATGAAAACAAAGGATAATGCAATCAAAGTAATGAAGCTAATTTTATATACCTTTATTGGTATGTATAAAAATTATCTCTTCAGAGTAGTCTCCTTATGAAGCTATGCAATTATAGAACCCTCATATATTAAAATTCCCTCCAGAATTGTATTCTCTTTAACATTATCAATTCTGCAAGTCTTGAGATTTTCAATTAGTAAAGACAAAGGAACTGCAGTAGACTGAATCTAGGAAATAAAAGAAATCAGAGCTGCAAAATAAATTTTTTGCCAAAACATGTCTGGAGCTGAGGAAAATAGGGCAGTCATAATGAACAAGTCATAAATAAAAATTTTTAAAATGCTATTGTCATATATGATAAAGTTCTGTCTGAATTTAATTTTTTATATATGAGGTGAATGAACTTTGAGCTATGAAAATGAAATTAAAAAAAATAATACAGATTAAGTTTATAACATACTTATGGCAGCAGAAAATGAATGAGGCATAAGAGTAATTGTACAAACTAACACTAAGTTCTCTAAGCAGTGCAAAATCCATAAACTGTGCTAAAATTTTTAAGGTCACAACGTTTTTCATCATGAAAAATCTATCCAATAGATCATGTTGCTATTTTAGCATTGTTTAATATGCTCATGAAAACACATTGATTGCCCACTCGCTCTGTATAATACATACTTTTAAACACACATTTGAACATGAACACACACACACACACACACACACACACACACACACACGCAAGTAAATGCATACTTATTTATTCACATAATGGAGAAGTATTATGGTTATAGATATTAAATATTTGTAAAATAATAAGAGAAGTTTACCTCAATATAATATGTAGAACACTTCCATATCTCTCCAGCAATTAAAACAAAAAAAATCAAAAATCTTACATTACAGTAAAAAATAATTAAAAATCAATTGAACACAATTAAAAATCAATCTAATGCAATTAAAAATTAAATAAATAAATTAAAAGAAATTTAATGAAAAATAGTCTTTTGCCAAAACAGAACTTTATCATATATGATACCATTTTAAAAATTTTATTTATGACTTGTTTATTGTGACTGCCCTATTTTTCCCAGCTCCAGACATGTTTTTCGTTAAATTTCTTTTAATTAATTTTAAATTGCATTAGATTGGTTTTAATTGTGTTCATTTGATTTTTGTGTTCAAGTAATTTATGACTTGTTCATTGTGACTGCCCTATTTTCCCCATTTAATGAAATTTAATGAAAAACATGCTCCAGACATGTTTTTCATTAAATTTCTATTAATTAATTTAATTTTTAATTGTGTTAGATTGGTTTTAATTTTTAATTGTGTTCAATTGATTTTTAATCATTTTTTACTGTAATGCAGGATTTTCGATTTTTTCGTTTTAATTTCCGGAGAGTATCATACGAAAGTGTTCTACGTATTATATCGAGGTAAACTTCTCTTATTATTTTACAAATATTGATATCAATGTAGAATGTATTGAGCATTACAGCTCTGGTTCATACTATGAGATATTAAATGTATACAACTGGAAAAGATCAATGAGCCAGGACTTTTACTTATTTGTGAGAATTCTCTGTGTTCAAATGTGGATTAGTTATAAAAAGCAGTATAACGTTGAAAAGTGTTTTACTAAACTGTCAACCTCCTGTGAACCATAACCATATTAATTTAATCTAATTAGTTTAATTAACTTTTAAGCTTTATTCTATCTTGTATACACACATGTGATTATACAAAGTCTGTTCAAAAAGTAGCAAGACTGCTCTGATATATTGACAATAAGCATATATAAATACAGAACAGGTAACTTAATCCTCTTCAAAATTCCTTTTGACCCACTAGTCCAATTATTTTCCCACCCTTGGAAGCACTTCTTGAAATTTGGTTTTGAAATTACCAAAGGTTGAACCATTGTATTCTCTTTAAGGCCTCCACAGCTGAGTGGTCAAGCGTGAGGGTACAAAAGTGCATGAGCTTTGAGAGAGCATGGTTCAAGCCCATATTACTACTAAATACATTATAATGTTCTTGTATTCTCTCTCTCTATCTTATAAACTCCTCTGACTTTATATGGTTGTCTCGAAGTATAAAAAGAAAAATGTTTTTTTTTACCTTACCAAATTGACATCTGTTCAAGGTTTTTCAGTCTAGGTAAAAAAAAAAAAAAAAGGCACATGAAAACTTATCTGATATTGGATTAGTTGGCGTTTTGATTTTTAATGAATTTCTAAATATGACAAGTTGGAATAAATACATCAATATACATGCTAACCAATAAACAAGTTACCACATCAAAAAGAATAAATAAATATCAAAGAATAGAAATGGCTAATTCAAATATGTGTATGTAAATTAACAAACCATAAAAATTTTAAAATGCAAGGCATAAGTCTCTGTCATCTAAAATCTGGCTGAGTATAAATGGTTCAGCCAGATATTAAAAGTGGTAAAAACATAACTGCCAAGTATTTATAAAAACAGGATTAAAAACGGTTAAAATAGTTCCAAGTTCTCACCTATAGGTGGGTCATCCAGGCTTGGCAAAAATGAGTTTCAGATCATATATTCTATGCAGAGTTGAACAAGAACAACTTCCTCTTTTTGGACCTTGTATGGACTAGACTGCCATTGCTTGATTACAGGTTTAATCTGGTTTAGTTTATTTGTAGCCAAGAATCTTGTCATGAAATAAGTTTAATACAAATTATTTGTCTGTAGTCTGTCTATGAGAGAGGCAGGCAACAGTTATTCAAGGGGGACTACTGGTTTGGTGGCAGAATCAGCTAGATAATTTCCCCTAATCCCAATGTGGCTTGGGATCCAGCAGAAGTGAATGTCAAATTTGCAAAAAGATAGTATAAGATCTGCTGAATCTGAGGCAGGACTGGATGATGATTATACTTCACTGTAATGCCTATCTTTCAGTTGATTAAGAGCTAATTCTACTGCATACACCTCAGCTATATATATATACTGCTTTCTTGTGGAATCTGGCTGGATACCATTTTCTCTGTAAGAACAGCACTTGATTCCATATAAGATTCTGACTTCGAGTCATCTGTATAGACTGGCAGGAAGTTGCAATTGCAATATTTTGCTCCATATGCTGCAAAGTTGCTGATAAACAGAGGTGGTGGTTTTTTTTTTTTTTTTTTTTTGAAAACTCCAAACACGAAAGGTATCAAAACCTATAGTACTTAGTACCATGCATGGGTTGAAGGAGAAGTATGGGAAGAGGGGGGATGCCGGAAACTTTTCCCTAGAGACTAAACATGAGTTTCACCACTTCAAGCCTCCAATAAGCAAAGTGGTGGTATTTCACCGGTTGATGAAAGTCATCTGTGTGGTAGTCTTCCTGAATATCTTGGGGGAGACTACAAGTTATGGATGGAAGGAGTTGCCTAGGTGATTGTGCAACATTGTCTATTGTTAATGTTTAGCTAACTTGACAGCCATTGAATCTGAATACCAAAGAGTAAGTTGGTAGTCTGCTGGGTATTGTACAGATATTTCCATCATGACTAAAAAAAAAGTGACATGTGGAGTGATCCAGCAGGGTTTCAATTCCAAGCAAGGACAACTGCTTACACAAAAGAGACAGAAATGGCTCATTTGCTTAAATGTAAAGGCTTTGGGCTTTGGACAGGGGATGTTCAAAATTCTCCAGCGGAAATTTGAATGGTTTGAGGGTGAACTGATCAAACTGCCAAAGTGTGTTCTAGCAGAAGCATAACCTGGGAAACATAATAAAGTTTAGAGTAGACAAGAGCTCAGTAGAAACAAAGTAGTGTGCACTGACTTGCAAACCACAAAGTTGAGGAAAGGGCACAAAGAATGTTAATCCATGAAGTGTACACAAACAGTCTTGTGTGACAAAAATCTGAGCCCAATAGCCAATGTCCAGAATGCAAGATGATCAATGGATCAGATCTTGCAATTGCTTTTCAATGAGTTTACTAAATATTACCATTCATGCAACATGAGAAACATTTTTTGCAATTGGAAGTCATTCTGTGATAAAGTTTATTTTGATAGTAAAGAGCACAAAGAACATTTAGCCATTTTGTATACTTCATCCTACTGACAAATATATTGTAGAAACATCAGATTCTTGTTGAAAGCAAGCCCTAGGAATTTTGCTTCTGCTACTATGGAATGATATTTTTTTTAACACTATTTTTGGGTCTTCCATTGGGTCTGGATGAAGATTCTATTTATGAAAAAATTGTATACAACAGCCTTCTGTGATGAATCCATTAGCAAATGTCTAGGATGAAAGATAATCAATGGCTTCTGCAGTTGCTTTTCAATGGCTTTACTGTATATTTCCATTCATGAAACATGAGGGTTATTGAAGAGGAACTGTAAGAAGTTGCCCTTCAGTGACTCATGTTAGGTAGAGAGCACTGTTTACAGTTGGAAGTTGCTCTGTGACAGAGTTTATTTTAATAGTAAAAAGCTCCGATTTTATAAAATCGGAACTTTTATAAAACCAATTTTTATAAAAGTCTGATTTTATAAAAGTTGTTGAATAGTTGGAGGATATGCTGTGGTTGCCTTTTAAAAATAACCTTACCATTTTAGGTCTATGAGATCATGACCAGGGCATTTCTTTTCTTTGGTCCTACTGATAGCATTATTTAATTCTTCTTCCATTGTAAATGGAGGTTCTATATAAGAAGAACAGTTGGCCTCATTCTCATTGCATACGATGGTTTGATCAGAAGTGAGAGCTTAGTCATCATTTGGAAACAGTGTGTCAAGTATATTATTGACAGTCCTGTCATGGTGTGAATTACATCACCTTAGGCAGTTTGTTTGGTTACTATGCAGTACATAGCACCCCCAAGCATCTGCATTACAGGAGGTACCAACAAGAGATCTCAATGACTTATTTTCTTATCACTCATTAGTTTAGTATATCTATTTCTAAGGGCGTGGTATACCTCCCTCCGGGCTTCTACCTCCACTGGGAGCCATCTGGATCTAGACCTTTGGAAGTGCTTTCTTGCCTGATGCACCCTTCGCTGGAGAATTTCCAGCTCAAGGTACCAACCAGGGAACTGCACTTTTTCTGGGTGTTTTTCTTTCTGAAGGTAGCATTTGTGGCTTTTATTATCAGCTTAATAAATTTTGACACCTGTTCATCAGGATGTAATTGATCATTTTGATGTGGAGGAATTCCCTGAAAAGTAGAAGTCAATGTTTCCAAATATTTTGCCCAATTTGAATTATTTATATTGTATCTAGTTACTCCTTATATACTGGGTGTGTGGGGGGGGGGGGTCTGACCAGCTGGTGTACCAGTTGAAAAGTTATTGCACGGTGGTTGGATGTAGTCCAGGCTTCCTGCACTCTCCAATTTATTTTGTTTGCCATGGCAATTGTGGCTATGAGTGCATTTGGTTATACCAATTGCACTCTCATGCAACATACTACTGATGTTGCAAGATTGTGCAGCTGGTTTAAGATTATAATTTGTGTTGTGGCTGAATTCCTCCAAGTCTTGCCCCATTTTGAGTGTCCACTCTGTCTGGACTGACATTTTGGGTTTGATGTAGACATTTCAAATTAGTGACTGTACCATAATGGTGACCTGCAGTTGGCACCCAAGGACACTAGGATTTGTTCTCCATATAGAGTTGTTAATGCTGTTAATGCAAAAATTGTAAATAAGGACCTATGTCCTTACCTGATCTGCAATAGTGATATGAGATGAAAACTTCCCAAATGGGAAGTGATCTGAGCAAGAGCTGCTGTGGAAGTGAACAGATCTTGGTTACTGTTAAGGGTGGTAATTCTAATTATTAGGGCTGCCCACAAGGTGTCTGTAGTAGCCTCAATGATTCTATAGGATCTTGGATGGCCTTGAACCCTACCACATAAGTGCAGGGCTCTTGGATATAGAGTTGTGTATTTTATTTCTTGTTCTTCCATTCATGATTAGTTTAAGTTGGTCTACAACTGCAAGGGCTCTCTGGGCATTGAACTGTAGGGATTTCACTGCATTGAACTGTAGGGATTTCACTGCATTGAACTGTAGGGATTTCACTGGTATATATATATTTTGATTATAAAGTGTACTTAGTGTAAATAGGACATTTTAGGTCCCTGGTAGAGTTGTAGGAAAGCCCAGAAGTTTTGCAGTTTAGCATTAGCAGAGGCATATGATGCAAGAAAAGCAAGCTTATTCAACATCAGCTAAAAAAAAAAAAAAAAAAAAAAAAAAAAAAACACACCACTCCATTTCACCCCTCGTTCGTTCGAAATACCTGTCCAGTTGAGCTTTAATTTGTTTAGGCTATCAACTTCAACAACAAGTGATGGAAGTCGGTACCACCAACCAGACCGCCCGCTGGCCAAAGGCAAATTTCCGCACATCTATCCGACATCCGTCCTTCCTCAATTTGAATTTATGCCCTCTGAGGTGATTATTCTGAGCAAGATGAAGAATCCCATTGGCATTCAGCATGCTCAAACCATTCAAAGCCTTATACACCTCTATCAGATCACCTCGCCGGTGCCTAGTCTCCAGACTCTGTAATTTGCAAAACTTAAGCCTTTCTTCGTAAGAGCAACCCTTTGTTCCATTCACTAATCTTGTTGCCCTTCTCTGTACCCGTTCCAGCAGCTCTACATCCTTCTTGAAATGGGGCCTCCAGACCTGTATACAGTACTCAAGATGTGGCCTAACCATTGCCTTATACAAGGGAATAATCACCTCCTTATCCCTGCTAGAAATATTCCTGTATATCATTGACAAGACAGCATGAGCTACTCTTGCAGCTCGTCTGCACTGCTCAGAGAACTTCATATCTGCCTGCACAATTACCCCCAGGTCCTTTTCATTCTCCACCACTGTCAGTGTAATACCGCAGAGTTGATACGTTGCTCTGGGGTTACTGTTTCCCATATGTAGTACTTTACATTTGTCAATGTTAAACTTCATTTGCCACCTCTCAGCCCATCTGTTCAACCTTTCCAGATCCTGTTGCAGCAGCATAGCGTCAGTAGTGTCCTTAACAACCCTGCCAACCTTTGTATCATCTGCAAACTTGGACATTAAACTTGATATCCCATCATCAATATCATTCATAAACACCGAAAACAACAACGGACCCAACACTGAACC